>NC_136610.1:29748649-30196149 GCF_933228915.1 Telmatherina bonti | reverse complement strand
TGCATTTATGTATAGAATTAAAAAATACTTTCATATATACATATGAAAGTATATTTGTGTGTGTGTGTGTGTGTGTGTGTGTGTATATATATATATAGATATATATATATATAGATATATATATATATCTATATATATATTTATTTATTTATTTATTTTTTTATTCATTTATTTATTTATTTATTTGGGGGGGGGGGGGGGGGGGGGGGTGTTATGAGCTAAGGCTTAAACCATTGATTGTACATAAAAAGAGGCTAAAACAAAGGAGCAAATGAGTGAAGTAGAGAGGGGAGTGGTTGAAGGCTTGACAGTGACGTTTTACGTTGGATCCAGACACCTTCAAGGTATCGTAAATATTGGGATTACGCCCAAACCAGCCTTTGCAATACAATGCAGAAATGGACCCTAATATTTCTTTCAAATAATATATACGCTAATGTTTTTTATGTTGCAATGTTTGTCTAGAAAGGGCCTTTGTATATTTTTGTATATGTCCTTAACTTAATAACTTAAAAGTAACAGTTTGTCTCTTGCCAGTTAAAGGTATTCCCAATGTGTTATAATGTCCGAGTTTTCCGCGGTCCTCGAAAGCAGCACCAGTGTCTCGGCCTTGTGAATTGAGTACGTAGCACAGACGAGCTCGTCCTGCGCTCTAGGCTGCTGATGTTTGTGAGATCGTACCGTAGGTTGTTTATCTGCACTATTTATATTCCTACAAAAATAATAATAATGGAAGGGAATGTTTGCAACATCCAAGTGCTTCTTCGGGCTGCTGAGTTTCTGGAGAGGAGAGAGCGAGGTTAGTATTTAATGTAAACTGTCAGCGCAGAAGGGGTAGTTACTTGTTTATAACAAAAACAATCAACTGCACCGATAAGCCTTTATAGATATACTCGCGAAAATATGATGCTGTGACAGAGTTGTTTGAGATTGTTTAAGATTTATTCGGCATGCTCGACAATGGGGCTACTTTGATCGATCTGCAGCGTTTGACTCAGTGACCTACATATCGGTGGCATCATTGTACTCGAAGGCGCCAATCTGGACGAGTTTGAAAATGAATCCGGGCGGCGCTGAGCGGTCATTACGGTGACCGAAATTTAGGCTGGAAAAGAGCTACAAGTTTCATTCATTTTTTTGCGCGCTATGAATGCTGTATGGGTTGTTTTTTAATTATAAAGCTAGAAACGAGGTTTGATAAAAGCGGCTAGATTGTGGACCATGGCGCCAAACACTGAACATATATATATATATATATATATATATATATATATATATATATATATATATATATATATATATATATATATATATATTTTTTTTTTTTTTTTTTTTTTAAAAAAAGTAACGTCCAGCTCATGACAGCAGGCTGACATTTTGTCTTTATTTACGTCTGAACTCAAATAGCATCCTAAAGCTTCAGGATGCTAAATAAAAACATACATGTAGACATGTTACATATTGAAAAGACTTAATAATTTCTATTATTTACATTGTAGGCGGTGTTTTTGCCCATGATTATTGTCTGACAGCTCTTTTCATGTGCAGAGGCAGAACATGGATATGCTTCACTCCTGCCTCTCAGTCCAGGTCAATCTGATAAAAGAAGCAAACAGAAGAGCAACAGGATATCACCTGGTGGCAATAGGTGAATACATTATGTAACATATAACTGACAAGAGGGTGTGACTGTGTGTGTGTGGGATACTTTCAGTCTTTATAAAGCACCCTGCTGAACATTACACATTGGTATGGATTTCTGTTTCTTTGAATATTTGTGCTAACCACTGTTTATTATTTTTGCTGCAAATGCAGATCAGTTCACAACGAGCTGGAGAAAAACAGGTAACAGGAAACCTTATGCAGCAATAAACAAAATAAAAGTTTGTATATTTCTTTTGATTAAGTTGCTTTGTTTTGTTGCGCTGTGTAGGCGAGCTCAGCTGAGGCACTGTTTGGAGCAGCTGAAGAAGCAGGTCCCTGAGTCATCGGACTCCATGAGGAACACCACTCTCAACCTGCTGAGACAAGCCCAGCTTCACATAAAGGTACACATTTCACATCAAAACACTTCCAAGTTCTGATTCAGGAGTCCCCTTTACGTTGCTTTTGCTGTAATCCTCCCCGTGTCTGCATCACTTTAGAAGCTGCAGGAGCAGGACGAGCGTGCAGAGCAGCTCAAGGGACGCCTGCGCTGGGAGCAGAGAGAGTTGCGGGTTCGACTGGAGCAGCTGCAAAGAGGAACGGAGAGGATGAGGAATAACAGCCAGGGCTCCACCATGTCCTCCGAGAGATCAGACTCTGATAGAGGTAAGCACAGGAGGAGCCTTTCCTCAGCTTTTTATGCCAATAAACTAAATTGCATTGTATTATTTATTTTTTTTGTATTCTAAAATCTTGCAAGAGAGGCTAGATAAATATAAATTGTTGAGATTAATTTTTTTGTTTAATTTCAACTTAAAGTTTCACCTGAGAGTGACTTGCAAGTCATATTTGATCCCTGGTTGGTTTTTTGCTGCAGAGGACGTGGAAGTTGATGTGGAAAGCATCGTGTTTGACTGTGTGGACTCTGACAGACTGAGTATTGTGCACGCCGATGCGGACCACTGTTACTCCAGCTTGGACAAGCCCTGGCTATGACAGCGGTAAACATGCAGTGTTTGCCATGTTAGAGGAAGCGGATAAAACATTCCAAACAAACACAAAAACAAGAAGGACGATGGAGAAAGATGTTACTGTACAACTGAAAACTTTTTGCAGTAGTACTTTTTTGGCATTCCCCTTTTCAACATGACTAAATGCTAAACATGAGCGAAGTGAATCCATTTGCACTGAACAACAGTTTAAATCACTGAGTGGAGAAGGATGTTTGTCCTGCTTTATCATCTGTTTGTTTTGTTTTTTTTACCTAAAGCCATGAGGTGTTAACCTTCTAATGTTCCAAGCATTCATTCTTCTTTGAGGGCTTTTTAATCTCAAACTGGCCTTTTATACTATCTACAGCAGATTTTGCCTTAAGCCAGATTTGGTCACTTATTTTACACAGCTTTTCATTAGCACTAAGTTTGTATTTCAGTAATTTCACGTTTAGCATGCACTTATTAATCTGGGCTGTTTTGTATTACTGTCAGTTATTGTTAAGTTCGGTCTTGTATTTAGCTCTTTTTTTTTTTTTCTTTCTTCTGTTGCACATTACGTCCATGCATTGCACTCGTTTTATCTTGAACATTTTGGGGGGTTTATCCAAAGGAAAACAGTAAACAACAAACTGGTCACATTTGCTCATTGTTGTCTGTTACTCCAATAAGGTTGCATGTTGTTACAGTTTAGTCTGTGATTACCAAGAAAACAATAATGATGTCAAAGTTGAAAATTGTGAGTTTTATTCACTAAAATCAGGTTTATTCATCAATATTAGCTGGTTCCGAAGTGTTAGCCATCAAAGTGTTCCACTTTGTTTGGGCTTTTTATTGTGCAATTATGCATCAAATTTACCAGACAGGCAGTATGTACTTGTAAAGATTATGTCATCAATGCTTTGTTGCAAAGTACAAATTTAGTAACTGAAGGTGCTCTCCCCCATCACTTTCTGTATATGCAAGATGCCTTATTACTTTTTATCTTTTTCTATGCCCAGTAATATCATGTAGCATTTTTGTACTGGTGTAAGCTCTTTTATTCTTTATAAACAAATAAATATTTTCTATATTTATATGTTGTGTTTCTAGTTATTTGGCTTTACAAAAAGGAAAGCTTTTCCATGTCTAAGCCCTTCTTGATGTTAATATCTGACGTCATTCCTTCTGTCGTCATTCATTCATTTTCCAAACCATTTAGTCCAATTTGCAGTGGCGCAGGAGCCGATCTCAGTTATTAGCAGGCGAGAGGGCAAGTGCACCCTGGACAGGCCACCAGCCCACTGGAGGTCCCACACTAAGCATCAACCAACCACTCACATTAATTCCTGCATTGTCTTCAGGTGGTGGGAGGAAGGAATACCCATACAGAACCCATGCATACATGAGAGACGTGCAAAATCCACAGAAAGGCTACTGTCCGAACCTGACACCACAGTATTATGATTAGAAAATGTTCATTTATTCATAAGCTGGTATTCCAACAATAAAGCAATAAACAGTGTTGCATGAATTGCATCGCAAGGCTCATAATTAACATCTACAGCGAGTGCTCGTCCATTTATCTGATGACAACTATACACAGCTCTGACCAGAGTATCCGAGATGCTGAGCACGTATTTCTTGTTGAACTAAGATTGCCAACAAGATGGACCCTTCATCCGCTGATAAACTTCAGCGTAAAGCGACGAGGTAATCACTTTTAGAACAATTTGGGTGAACTGAATTAACAAAGACAACGTAACAGCAGAAAAAGCAACGGAATCACAAAGTCATAATCACATATTTTTAAGTTAATGCAGCTACTGGATTGTGAGGAATAATAAAGATGAGACAAACGGAGGAAAGGATTGAAAAGCAAACAGTGGTGGGCACAGAGGTTGAACAAAGGTTTAAGGAACACTTCCAGTGTTGGCTGTCATCCTTTTCATGGCGCCCTGGGACGTATTCAACCACTTACTTCCAAGATTTCAATGGTAAATACTGAAATGATGTGATGTCAGAGGTACTCGGAGAGATGTGATCAGGGAGACTGGAACCCAGCTCAGGCCTTTTATGGTCCACCCACCATTTCAGTAGAACGCATCCTGACAGAGGTGTTGAACCTTGGCTGGGATCTGTTGGTCTTGACCCAGTGCTCGACTGAACAGCTAGAGGAGGTTAATGTAAATCAGTCCCAGTATCTGTGGCTGCAGAATCATGTAGCTCATCATACGTATTGTTTCTTCTGAGCATGTGAGGCAAGGTCCTTGGCTTTCTCTTTGGCTGCCAGAGCCGTCTCTCTTGCCCGCTCCGTAGCAGTTTCTGCTAAGGTTCTTGAGGGAGTTTCACCTGCACAAACACAAATTATTTTCTTCAAATTGCATAAGGGATGAAGGGTTTCATGCAGTTGAGGAAAATGAGTCATTAAGAAACTTCAACAGTCTGGAAAACACACAGAACTTCTGTGTTGTCATTTTGATTTGGTCATTGGTTTCCAAGCAACAATCAAGGAAAAAAAAACCTTAACAGAGAACTTTTAGCAATTTGATGCATGAAGAGATGAACGCATCATATACGGATTAAACAGATTCTTTATGGTTAACATCTCTAACAAAAAGAAAGAAAACTAAAACATTTACATGCTAAACTGGTTTAACTACATAATTCTAAGTTTAGTTTCGCTGCAGCCAAACAAAGTAGAACTGGAAGCCGTGGAAGGAGACATGATCAAACTGATGAAACTGAATGTAAATGAAAACTCTTCTGCTTTTTGTCACAAGGTTTAAATAAGTTTAACAGAATTACATGATTTCACTCGTTTCAGCACAAAAAACAAAAGTTTCTTCAGCTGAATAAGAAGTTAAGAACAAGGAAAGTTTCTCTGGTTGCCTCACCGACTCAACATCCAAACTTTCCTCTTTATTTCCGTGACACAGCTTTATCCATCATGCGCCTGATCTTTTCTCACCAAACTTCAACTTGATTTCTGACAAGAATTACAACATTTCTTCTAAACATATTCTGTTTTATTAATTCTGCCCCAATTACTTCCCGTTTCTAAACCAATGTTGGATTATTTTAAACGTACATATTCATGAAACTGACAGTAAATAAAAAGACGCGTGGAATAAATAATGAAATAAAAATATACCTTGCATTTTGGCAAGCACATACTCGAAACCTTTCATTGTTTTTGTGACACTTGTCTTGAATCTTGCCAGACCGAATTCCTGGAAAACAAACAGAAAAAATGTCAAGTGAGACAAAAGATTCTTTGTGTATGGATCAGTTTATAACTCGCATCATCACGCAGTCACATCTATCAGAGCGCAGCGACAGTAAAGAACTACTCTCACTTCTCGTCATAAATCATTCAGCAGTTTAAGTCCAGCCTGGCAGACCGCTACAACTGCTCAGCTGTTGCATACTAACATTGTGTATTATGTTACTAATTTTACACAATGAAAGAGAGGTGGGTGAGTTTCCCTTTCACAGACCACACACAACTTTCTCTGGCTTGTTCCACTTTTACTGACCTGAATAGCTCTAGAAAGCCCATAGACATTGGAAGAGATCCAAGCTTCTCTTGTAATCTCCGTCCAGCCGCCATTCTCAGGGTTAATACGGTACTGACATCTCTCCTCCACGGACTGGCACAGAGCATACACAACAAACACAAAACAAGAACACGATGAGACCATGCTTATAATTTCTGTAGCGCGCATGGAAGGAAAAATGAAGGTACCATAAGGCGAGCATGGCTGATGTTCCATGTTAGTGTGGTCATGGTCCTTTTCTGAGGGTCCACAATGGAGTCCTCAATGACGTACGCTGAGCTGGCCATGTGCTTCGGAAGATAGCGCTCCATCCAGCGAGGCGCACGGCTAGTTTTGGTCAACAGGCGTCTGGAAAGGAGGCAGTTGGTTGGGGTCACCTCTCGAAAAATGATATCCTCAGTCAGGACATGGTTGCTGTGGGCAAAGAGAAACAGAAAAGTCGAGACAATCAGTAAAACATGATGAAAATCATTGTTCCTAATCCATAGACTTTTTACCTGCTATAAAAAATAATAATTATGGATTAAGACTGCAACTTCTCTGCAATATAGTTTAAATAAAGTTCTTTAAATTCTGACTAAAGTCGGTAAAATGCCAAAAGTTGGTGATAAAGGGAGTTAATTCATTTTTATTCTTAAGAGTTATAAGCCCTAACCAAATGTCAGCTGATGCTAACAAAACTTTATGCACTTATCCACCTAAGTATTATCACAGATGCTGGCTTTTTAACACGTGTCATCATATTAAGCTGGATCAACGTGTTGTTTTGTAACTCGGAACTGTAAACACAAAGTCCAAAACTAATGCCAAATATTTTATTCTTAATGCATGGAGTGGTTTTCTCACTTTCCCTCAGCTGATTTTTTTTACAGGAGTTCAGGCCCAGAAAAGACCAGTTCTGCAAATGCTTCAAAATCCTGAACCCTGGGTCTGCTCTGTTCAGGGTGGTCCTCACTGTCTATATGCATAAAAATGTTAGCTAAATAAATTGACTAACATACCGAAAATAAAATTACTTAAAATTCAATACACTGTCTCAGCTCAAAAGTTATATATTTTCCCCAAGTATTTCATTTATGCATTGCAATTCATATCATCATTTTTTTTAGAAACATTACATAAACATAAACTGCAGCTGTACATTTGCAAAGTGTCAAAAGAAAGCATGCAAATGTTAAGAAATGATCCAAGCTTCTTATAGCACACGGTTTAAAAAAAAAAAAAAAAACATGAAGCAAAGGAAATTATGGATATATCTGTATGAAGAAACTCTGTAATCTCTTTGGCCTTACCTGAAAGGATTGGGATATCGTTGCCAAAAAGCAATGCAAACTTGGTCCCAGGTGCTTTTTAGCAAACCTGCGCAGCAAAAATACTTTACCATTGTTCCACTAATTTACCCTGGCAGTTTCCTGTGGAGATACGGAACAAAGACGTATTGATTTGCCTGCATGACGAAAATGTTTTCAAGGTAAAGCAACGCAGGAACTGTATTGACCACTGTAGCAGATATACAGTTCTGCTCATATGTATTCATACCCTTTCATTAAAGAAGGAAAAAAACAGCTGCCTGTAAAATAAGGTGAAATTGACTAAAGTAATAATAAACAAAAATTTTAAGAAAATCATTACATTATTTTCTAACTCTGGCTCAATAGAATATTTTTTTTTAAAAAGCAAATAAGATAATTTATTACATATTACATCACTCATAAACTAATATTTTGTTGAACAATCTTTTAATGTCTCCGCCACAGTCAGGTATTTTCTGTTCCTCTCAGTCAGACTTCTGCACCTGTTTACAGGTTATGTCCCACTGTTCAACAGAAAAATTATCTAATTTGTCCAGGACCAATTTGTTTGTTGGTTTTTTTTTTTTTTTTTTTTTTTCGTCTTTCAACTCAATTAAATGAAAAACAGCGTCTTATCCTACTAAATTATATTTTTGCAAATTTCTAGTTTTTGTTCTCTTTTTTAAGTCTCCAGTTATTTGAGTGACTGTTGTAAATTCAGCCTTTTCTTTCAAGAAAGGGTATGAATACATATGAGCACAACAGTTTTTTAAAAAAAACAAACAAAAAACGATCGATTTTTACGTTGTCCTACGTGTCACACAAAGTACAAAACATGCCACGAATGAACAAAAACATCCTAATGCGATTTTATGTTTATATAAATCAAACGTAGCGGTTCACTCCATTTACACGAATCTTTTTAGCTTATTTTTTATGAAGCGAAGTCAAATAAATATGATTATCAGTTTATATAAATGTCAACAGTCCGTTTTATCGTTGCAACTATGAGTTGAAATTGCCTCAAATATTTAGAAGCTGACATGAGATAAACAGACTGGATTTGTCACGTACACGTTTCCCTTAGCTTCCTGGTTAGCATGAAGTAGCCTAGCATGATGCTAATCTCGTGAATGAATGGCACACGTCGCGCTGAAAAATGTCACTAAGCGAGATTTGTAAATATACATTTCAAGATAATTCTGAGGCAAATGTGGTTTACCTGCAAGGCAACACTTTTTCAAATTGTGAGAATTAACATTTCATGCTCCTGAGGGGATTAACTTCATCATGAAGACATGTCAAGCGTGACTGTGGCGAGAGGGTGAAGGTCAAACATCAACGACACATCCGGTTGGTGGTGCGGCTGTGAATCCCTCTCTGAACACTAGAGGGCAGCAGAGTACCGTGCAAACTCGCTGAACTTCAGCGTATCTTCTGAAGAACTTCAGGGTATCTTCTACTGTTTTTAAATGTTTAAACAACTTCAAGAGGGGATCTGTGAGCCATTGAAAATGCGATGGCCAGACCATAAACATTTAATTTTGAGCCCACAATGCAGAAACCAATTGTTAAAATATTATTGTGAATTTGACACAGAGTGCGACTTCTGAGAGGAGGGATTTAGGCAAAATCCTCACACATCCGCTGTGATGCCTAATAGGTCTGACACCATGGCTCTAAGCTTAATGTTGCTTTGCTGGCAGCTTTGATTAAAGCTTAGTGCTTCCATCATAATCTACAGTACATAAAGGAGCATATGCCCAAACCAGGAAATGAGAAATGTGGATGTCAAAAGCCAGCAATACATGCAATTTTTTTGTTTGTTTTTTGCTGCAATATTAATTATTGCAGCAACCCCCCCCCCTTTTTTTTTTTTTCTTTTATTAATTAAAAATGCACAGATTGGTCTTCCTTCTGTTAGTTTAAAAGATTTATCCTTTCTGCATACCGAAGGTACATCCAGGATGTGTGTGCTGGAGCACTGAAGTACTGTAAATCCCCAAAAGAACTGAGTCAGGGTTTGGTGCTGCTAAAGACGTTATATTCCATATTACTATACACTCAGAGGGCTCTGGAATTTGCTCAACAAACACAAGCCAAGATTGGTTTATTTGACATAGAGGCACAAATAATCATTTCTCATAATGTACAAATCAGGTGTGGGGTTTGTGTATACAGTCAAGGCTCAGTATATGTGTCCACAGGGTCTGTGGTTGATTAATGTCTCTGTATTCGTTAAAGACCATCAACAAAGGACACTTCAGAAGCAGCTTAATGAACACTGAATTGCCCATTCTTTTCACAACTCCTCAAATCAGCTTCTATAATGAAGATATCAGTGCATTCCTCCTTCTTCACACAGGACACTGGTTTATAAATCCCATTCCTCTGGAAACAGTCCCGCTGGTCCATCTAATCAGGAACAGCTGGTTGCCAGGTGAAGACAATTAACTTCCTGTTTGGATGGAAAATTGGTGATAGCCCCCCCTTTTAATTCTGGGACAAGGATTTATGTTTCTCAGCTAAAACACTGTCATTAATCCAAGGCACAGGATTAATTAAATGAGAATAATCCACATGTTTAGAGCAGCCAATAGTGTGAAAATGTGAAAATTTCTGCTCTTACTGTCACAATATTACTGTCTTCCCTCAAGTAAGTATATTAAGTTGGATATTACTTACCAACAAGAATTCAGCCATTTACAGGAGAGCACAGTATATATTAGTTCCAAGTTAAATAACACTTATGTAAACATCTTTAAACACATATCTGGATAGTTTTGACATGTATTTCACCAGTAACATTCACAAAGGAAAGAAGGGCCTACATATAGCAATTTTGCATGCAAGGTTTTTTAGGCCCTCTTCAGTGACATAAAAACTCAAGCTCAGTCCGTTCAAGTTAAAAGGCTACTTCTGAACCACACGCTCTGCAAAACAGAGGTGGGCTTAATGTGCTCATGTTCTCCTGCCCTTCTGTTTTGTGCATATCTCACACAGCTGTGGGAGGGTGTCCCCCGTTACGACCATTCAGAGTTTGCTTTCGTATGGAGCGCGTCCTGAACGAGCCCTCCGGATGGAAAGAATCAGGCTTGTCCTCGCAACGAAACACCATGAGGAAGCCGTTCCTGTAGTTCTTATTCATCCACCCATACAGGAAGGGGTTGGTAAAAGTTGAACACATAGCCACGATATGGAAAACTGTGTATATGAGTTTATACTCCTTGAATCTGAGTACCAGATCCAAATCGCTGGCCAGCTGGAACATGTGAAAAGGCAGCCAACAGGTGGCAAACACCACCACCACCAATGCCAGCATCTTTGTGGTCTTTTTCCGTCGATTGATGCTGTCGTTGCGGCTGGAGGGGCTGACATGATTCTTCAGTTTGACCCATATGCATATGTAAGCATAACTGATTATGGCTAAGGGAATAATGTACTGGAGGAGAAGCATTAAGAGGCTGTAGAGGACTCCATCCCTGTTGGTCCCGTTAGGCCACTTCTCAGAACAGACAGCAATGTGCAGGTTGATTGAGGAGATCTCTTCAGTGCGGTACTCTCTAAAGATAGCCAAGGGTGCTGCCAAGACAGCAGAAATAGTCCAGGTGAATACCATGATGAGGAGGCTGGAGTGCCAAGTCAGACGCCGACCCAGGTGGAAGACGATGCAGCGGTACCGCTCCAGAGCTATGACGGTCAGCGTCAGGATAGACACATGCACACTCAGGGCCTGGGCAAAAGGTACCATGTGGCACAACACAGCCCCAAACTTCCACTCGTCCAGCAGAGTGTAAACCAATGTGAAGGGCAGGCAGAGAGTGTTCACAAGAAGGTCTGCTAGGGCCAAATTAGCAATGAAAAAGTTGGTCACTGTCCGCATCTTTCTGTAGCGAATAATCATGTAGATAACAAGCGAATTGCCCAGCAGCCCCAGCAGGATAATGAAGGAATAGGCTGTGATCAAGGTGATCTGGACTCCAAGGTGCTTGGTGATGTCTTTGTGGAAACCAGGTGGGTGTAAACCCAAGCTGTCGTTAAACAGAAAGGAGGGGTCGGTTTCATCAGCCTCCTCCTCTCCCGTGCTGTTGGACATGTCTGGTGGGCTCATTTTACTGGAAAATCCTGGATATCCAGACTGTGCCGATACCTGAGTAAAGAAAAGACAAAAGAGAATAGATGTTTGAGAAAAGTTAAGCACAATATCACTTTAATCAGTGACAAAAAATTACATTTAAAACTTGTTTTTTTCTCATTTTACTCTCAAATTTATAACTCCCAAAGGATGTGATCTGGATTTTCTGTCAGTGAAAACACTGTGTGATACACACCAGTGACTTGCGTAACCAGAATAGATTTAAAACACTGAAATATACCTATCCTGTTCTAAGAAGCAGCCTCCACTGGTAGTACTGAGTGCAGTCAAAGAGAACATGATGATTAAATACTGCCGAGTAGCCCACCCTGGAGGTATCACTGCTAGAAGTGTGAACCTTGATCTCTTTGGCCATGAATTAGAGGTTTGTCCTTCTCTTCTCCAGGTGTGTTACACCTTCCATTTAGTCCCTCTATTACATGCAACAATACCCTTTATTAGTTTTTAAAATGATTTCCAGAACACTCCTGCCTATGTGAAAAACCAAGCTGCAGTCAAACTTTGTTTTCACTTTATTCCTTTCTCTGCTCAAACGTCAGCTAAACCAAACCTTTAAATCCCATAAATAACATGTAATCATTCATCAAGCAGCAGTACAGCTTGCATTGCAGATGTCACATTGGTATAAAAGCTTTCTGGTATTTAACTCACGAGTGCAGAAACAGTGCAATCAAGAAGATAAGAACCTTCTTTGATCGATGAAGTCAAATTATTATAATAACTGCTCGATTACTGCATTGAAGAGTCGTGTGTCCTGAAGAGAACAGAAAATGAAATCCAGGTGCGTGACAGTGAGAGATAACATCTGACAGAAAATTAGCTGTCTTTGCACAGGAGTGTTCCACACTCAACCAAAATCAGACCACGTTTTTGCTTCAAGCTATTTATATTGAAATATCTGTAACTGTGCATGTAAATGTTCTGCTTGTTTACAGCATGCAGTCTTTTTTTCTTCTTCTTCTTCTTCATGAGCACCTGTGCCATTGTTAAAACTGAAGGAAAATTATGGTGGAAGCAATAAGTGGGATTCAGCCAGTTCAAAGCTGGATCATTAGAGCTGCAGGCTGGTCATGTACACAGGCTGCAACTATGGGCTCCAGCATAAAATAAAGAAAAAGTAGTCACTTTCTTGTCATTTTTGTCCACTTAAACAGATATGACTGCTGCTGAATATTGACTGTGCATGTGTAGAAAAAAATCCTGCCACAGTTAGGTAACAGCATCATATCCCTATGATACTGATGTATTTCTTTGTTATTTATTATAAGATCAGGGGGATGCACTTAAAAATTGAAAGCACTCTGGATTAAGGAAACATACATGCAAAAAAGGGGAGACTTTTAATTACATTTCTCTTTGCAGACCTGAATTGACTCAACACATTCCAGTGGCTAACACTCAATTATTGAAGTTTTCTTTCTGGGAGAGAGATCTTCCTTTAACCAGGACACAATTTAGTGAGACACAACCTCTTTGGTGACAGACATTCTGGTTGCTCTGGGGATTCAGCCTACAAAACTATCAGGACTGTCTGGCAGGGCTTATTTCCACAATCTTGCCCACATGTTGCTCCAGGATTTGAAAAAGAGACAGATTTATTTTATATCCTGCCTGAGCAGTATTGTAAATACATTTATAGTCTTTTCAGCTGATTTATATGAATAATAATGATGATAAAGGTTGATATATGTGTGAGCACATTCTTGATCCCGTGTGATCTCATGGAAAAAAAAAATCACCAAACATCATTGGGCCCCTGCATGAGTTAAAAAACACACAGACACACACAAAACATCATATGACATGAAGGCACAAATCCAGGGCCACACAAATCCCATAGGAGCCACTGAAAATGTGGCTATGACCACTGAAGCGTTGCAGTTCCAGTAACCTCGAAAGCATGCACGCCCTGTCTGAACCCTCTGTCACCAGCGCGCACAGCTGCACAGCAGAATGACTCCACAGCGCATTAGCAATGTGTCAAAAAGCAACATTTTTTCAGATCACATTTGTCTTATGTCACAAAGTCATAACAGCATACACCTGCTGGAGAAAGAATCCACTCTAACTGGATTCTAGCAAAGAAGTGTCGTCAGATTTTAATGAGGCAATTCACTGCTAATCAACTATGCATTGATGCGTAATTTGTGAACATTTAATTAACTTATTCAGTGGTGTGCATTCAAACATCTCCAACTAAGCTCTCAAAGCTTATTCAACAGACCAGACAGGTGCAAAACGTTTGCTTTAAAGACATGCTATTTGGATACCTGATCATCCTACCTTTCAAATCCCTTTTCATATCCAAATTACGCACATGTAACAGTTCCAATAACTACAGGTTGCGCCGTTGCCCAAAAACACAGACATTCATTTTTTTGCACCTCTAGGTTACATTTTGTAATAAAACTAGCCTCCTTCTGACTATTAAAAGTCTGCAAGAACGTCATGCCCATATCAATGGACTCACCTTTCCCCTTATATCTCCTTTGGAAAGCGAGTCTTCATTCGAGACTGGTATGAAACAAGTGGCGAAAAACCTGAAGCTCCTCCCAAGCTGTGGTGCGCATCTTGTGCCTCCACAGTGTGTTCCCGACTCCGATCAACCGGATTCAGTGTGAGCCGCGTCCACATCTGTGCAGGAGACCGTCACTGAGACGTGCGCAAGGACTGCGCCTTGAAAATGGCATTTGGAAAGTGAGGCATCTGTATCATTTCTCATAGTCTATGTAGTTTAATATCAGAAAATGCAGCTTAAATAGCCAGAGTGGACGTCACGTCTGCAGTTTCATCATGTATTACAACCTTTTACCACTTTGTTCCTTATAGCTCAGTATTTCTTCCTTTTGTCCTCGTGTGCAGTATTGAATGAACTTTGGAACAATTCAGGGTTGTAAAGCGAATCCTCGTGTTTTGTTTTTTTTTTTGTTTTGTTTTTTTGTTGTTTTTGATTTTAGTCTGACTGTCCTCACCACTGTCCTGTTCTGCCCTCAGATGAGCACTTTAAAGTGCTCATTTCACAATTTCTTGTCCTGTAAGTAATATATGTTAACTGCATAAAACCACTGCCAGATTAAAAAGATTTGGCTCTAAAATAATAGTAAAAATAGTAAAGAAAAAAAAAAGAAAGAAAAAAAAAGGGAAAAAAAAGGAAAAAAACAACTTATGAGTTTATTTCAGCAGCTCATAACCAAAATTATTATTATTATTTATTATTATTATTTATTATCATTATTATTATTATTATTATTATTATTATTATTAGTAGTAGTAGTAGTAGTAGTAGTAGTAGTAGTAGTAGTATTAATTTATTCTTATTTTAAAATTTGCTTACAGTTATTTTTTATCTTGAGCAGGTATACACACTCATGCTATGAAATAAAGTTTTTAGAAATTACTTAGATACGATGATTATTTCATTGTTTGTTTGGGGGTTTTTTGTTGTTTTTTTTGTCCTTGTTGTTTTTAAAGGATTTTGAATAAATGAAGTTACATAACTGGATGTTTGGAGCCATTTTGTCATGAGAAGTTTAAAGATTTTTGAAAAAGAAAAAAAAGACAATTTTGAAGATTAGTTTCCGAGGTTATCAAATGTTAAAAATAAAAGACACCTATTTTGCATGTGCAAGTTCAAAACAAGCCATCTCCAAGGAAGTAAACATGTGAATAAGACAAGTAAGTAACCCTGAAATAAGTGGGAATTAGCGTCTTGAAAAACATCAAATTATGATATATTAGAATTGACCGTAGGCTACTTGTAGATGGTGTTTACCTTAATAGATAGAAAAACATTTTAACTATCTTCTGCACAAGGTTAAATTGAACAGTTTGTATCCTTTGAGACTATTTTCTGTATTTCCCCAGAGCTGATTAGAGTTGCTCAAGTCTATTGTTCACACAGCACCACTTATGACATCTTTGGATCTTCTCACCTTGTGTCTCAGTAGTGGGGATTAACCTTATCGATCGATTTGGGAAAGTTGCCACCAGGCTTCCGTCTATTCTTCCGATAATGAGAACCACCCTGAGGCCTGTACCTGCAACGGCTCACTCAGCAGTCAAGACGGAGAGTTCTTGTAGGTTGTGGAAAGTCAGGGGGAGATTATCCTGCGTGGCACTGCGGAAAAGTTCTGATTAGTACCAGTTTGCCATCTTTTCTCTTTCATTAAATTGAATTTGGAGCAACTGTTGAGTTGCAGACACTGTAAGTGTAATCTCTTCAGACTTTCTACATAAATCCTCTGAAGAAGGTCATTATATTTCAACATTTAATCTGAAATTTGGTGAAAAAATGTTTTAAATAGCCTACAGTATATAAAAATATTTAGCTTAGTCTTTTACGTTACGTTGAAGGAAATGACACATGATCGGTATCTACAAGTGGCAAAGTGAGGTAAAACTCACTTTTTGGTATCAAAAGTAATACCGTAGCAGCAATACCAGCAGCTTAATGCTTCCAGTCACAGTTGATCAGTCTTGCACATCAGTTAGTGGAATTTTACCAGTCCCTCTCTAGACAGCCCAGTCTCACAAAGAACTGGGGAATAGTAATGTTTCAAACATCCACACATCCAATACCAAGTAGTTTCACCATGCTGGCTTAACATTTTGAGATGACAACATTTTTGAGAATAGTTCTGTGTTGTGTTTGTCACAAATGACAACTGTGACTACTGTGTATTAAACTCTCGTAGCCCAAGGCAATGTGCGTCCTTGTACAAGTTTTATAACCCTGAATGAGTGTTTTTGAACATCTAAACCTTATATTATACTTTTAACTCCATAACAGTTTAAATGGGATGAAGATAGAAATGCAAGTAATCACATAATCAGAAAAGTAAAAAGACAGTGGAACAGAAACAAATACTTAAACCAGGGGGTTTCATGCCACCTGCTAACTCAATTTTGTCAAGAGGATTTTGTGGCTGATTGTAGCTATAATTGAAAGTGTCATTATACCGCTGTGTTCATTAGTTCATTTTACCGTGGTAAACTTTTACTGTGTGCTTTTAAGTTTTGTATTTAATTATTTTCAATTATTTTGGCTTTTTTTTTTTATTTTGTGCACAGCAATTTTGTTAGCCTTTTTGAGACCAAGGTAAGGATGTAAACTTGGGCCTTGAAAAATATCACTGAATTAAGTTTTCATTTGGTCGGTAAACCATGTCTTGCCAAGCTCATCTAACCTGTTCTTCTGGGACAAGACAGAAACACCAGCATGCATACTGGGCCAAGGAAAAGGCAATATAGGGCACATTCTTAGTAGAGTCCATTGACACAATCAACCTGAGAAAACACCTCCAACCATTAAGGAGTCTAATTAAAATAACTTTATTTGAGGAACCCCAAAATACTTAACTGAAATCTTGGAGATTATTACATCCTTTGTTGTTGGTGTGATCCTAGCGGGTTGAGCTCTCGTAGGCAGGGTATTGACAGTCTGAATTCTCCTTTGCTTTTAATTTAATCTATGATCCTTTAGCCTGATTATCATCGATGACTGTTTCTTCTGAGGGCCTAACAAATTCATTTCTACATCTGCTAAGATTTGACATTTGTAAATCTTCATTCTTCATGTTCTCTACTCTCTATTGCTTTTTGTCATAATGAAGCACTTGAGTCTGACATCACATTCACATTAATACCAGATCCCCAAGGTTCAGATTATTTGCCTTTAACATGTTTGTTTTATTGATGGGTTTTTTTCCCGCCATATGCAAACAACAAAGTATGTTTTTTTATTTCATTTGTTTGGTTTGATTTTCTTCATGTACTCTCTGCACATAAAAGTGATGACAGTGGTTTCCTTACGACACAAGGGATTCGGTTTGTGTGCATCTGGCAGAACTTATGTGTAGGCTTTGAGAGTTGTTAAATGTTGAATCAGAGGACAAAGAACTCAGTTTCCCAACTCCTTTATCTTGCTGTTTCCACTCCTCATTCACATTTTGCTTTCAGAAGTGGAGAGTCTGTAATGCAGATCCCATTACAGCTTTTAACTTTTTGATGATTGCGTGTATTGATTCTAAGGGATGGGTGATCTGTGAAGTTTGCAAATTGAACGCTTGAGGTAAACATTTGTGTGGGAAGTTCCAGGGCTCAGAGGGAACTTCTTTTCAACTCTAATACTTGGTCGATTGTGTCTTGGGGGCAGAAAAAAAAAAGAAATCCTGTGTTTCTCTTTCCTTCTTCTCTCATTGTCCCATTAGGCTTTTGTATAATGGCCACGTTCACTGTGGGCAGTGGATGCCATTGAAGACATTCAACCATCTCTTCACACGTCTGTTGTAGGAATTAGCATTATCTATAGAGCCTGTCTGATGACACTGATAGAAAAAAGAAAAAAAAATCTTGTGACCACGTATTCCTAATGTATGGATTATTATTCACTGCACATATTGTTTTAGTTTTAGGTTCCTCTTTTTTAATTGTGCTCTTTTGAGTTGTGGGGGTGTTTTGTTGTTAAACTATTCAGCAAGACGAACCCAATAAGCTGTGTTAAAATGTTATTATTAATCTCAACATTATCAGAATAAAATTAAACTAGAAGCACTCAAAGAGTGAAGATCCTTGGTAGGCCATAGGGTCACCCACCATAGAAAAAACCCTGAAAACCCAACAGCCCACTCTGTTAACAACCCCATGTATACTTATACATGTTATGTATACTACAAACTAATATCACTACCTATTTTCATAATCAGGGTAGACACTACATCTTTTATTAAGAATCTTTGAACTGGAAGCAAACCCTTAGACATGAAGATTAGGCAAATGGTTATAATAGTGTTGAAGTTATTGAAGATATTCACATTTTTTCTGATGGCGACAATCTGGGTTAGCTGTTTCTGTATTTAACATCTACTATTATGTCATTTCTTATGTCAAATTTTTAGCCAGTAATTCTGGGCATTATCTGTTGACCAACTCCTTATTCCATTTCTGCCATGTCCAGGAATTTTAATAAAAAATAACAGACAGGTGGACAAACACACAAAAGCTGAAAAAACACAACCTCTGTCTTGGTGGTGATAATTGCTCGTTTGTTTGTGTTTTTTAAATCAATGTCACCATCTAGACTCTCAGAAACTATAAAGAAAATTTAGGGATAGAAAGCAAATCTGACTTTCATTACACATTTAACTAGTTTAATACACTGAGTTCAGTGCATTACTTAGCCAATGAATCAGTTTTGCAATGCTACTCAGAGGGGCTGTCAGCAATCTGAAAAAGGACCCCTCATCAGGACTTTCTTTTTCCAGGGTTAGGCATAGAAATTTGCTGCAACAAAGCTTGTACTCTAATCGTAAGGTATTTGTGAGTAGTTGTTTTCTTTCTTTCTTTTTATAATGTATGAAGCTTCAATTTTTGTAGGATGGGAAATTTGGAGGGGTGGTAAAGTGCCAGAGTGGTAGTATGATGAATAATGAGACATTTCTTGTTCCTCACCAGAACTATAGCCTATACTGTAACATGTAATGCTGAAGATAGCATAAGCATGGTTTTATTATGTATCTGTTAATCATTAAAAAAAATAGCTATTTTATATGAAAACCTGAATACAATTACGATGATATTGTTTAGGATTTCCAGTGAATTTCAACCAACCAAGAGGTTTTTCCTGACTTGAAATGAGAATAATTGTCATTGCTGTCACCTTAAAATTCCCTGTGAAGATAAGTTGTAGGATCCAGGTCTGACTGTACTGCTCTAAAATGCTCCAAGTGGCTTTGTTCTTTGTTCACTATCTTTGACAATTTTGCTCTGAGGTTTTAGATCTTTGTCTGTTCAGAAGGTCAACTTATATTGCAGTCTTTCTTCAAGAATATTAATAGAATCCCTTTTTTTCAAGGAACATTTAAAGATTACAGCAAAAGCAGTCCCGATGAAGCTGAGCTGTTGTGCAACCATCTTATTAAGGCATACACTTCAGCAAGCACTACACTAGACTGGTTTCCTTGGAAGCAGAGGGATGCCTCTCCAATACGGGCACACAAAAGCTTGTTACCCTTTTCAAAACCTCACATGGATATGAAAGAACGCTTGTGATCATCGATATTGGACTTACAAGGCTTGTTGGGGCGTTCTGAAGAGGGACAGAAGTGGTGAGAAAGAGGTGAAGGATTTTATCTCAGTAACACTAACCCAACAATACCAACACTGAACTTAATCCAGAGTCTGTTCAAGAACCTTTGGACCAAGGTAACAGAGACAAAACATTCCCGCTATAAGAAAGAGCACCAGTAGTATTATTTGTATATCTTCATATAGCTTAAATATAAGGCTTACACATTTTTTCCTTCCTTCTCTTTTTTAGTTTGCCAGAGAGCAATTTAAATCAAGCATTTACGATTGGTTCATCAGACACATCTAAAATTTTGTGGGGTGCCGTAAGATTTTTTTTATTTCGTTGGAAATCTTTTTCATGTTATCTATGCATGTATGTATATATGTATGTATTTATTTATTTGTTTGTTTGTTCAGAGGGACTATAATTCAAATTTGATGCGTGTGAAGGTTTTTTTTGTGGATGCTTTTGGATTACTTTGTCAGATTCTCTGCTTTTGTGCTAAAAAAAAAAAAAAAAAAAAAGTGAAAATAGAATAATTGCAATTTTAAAGTGCTGTGGCCTTTTTATGCGACTCTTTTTTTTTAGTAAAAAGAAAATATAATAATAATAATAATAATAATAATAATAATAATAATAATAATAATAATAATAATAATAATAATAGAAAAAGTAAATAATGTTTACGGTCTTGACTTCCGGTTGTTTGACGTTCGCTGTGAAACTAATGGACCAATCACAAGGTGGGTTTGTGGTACGGACATGCGCAGAACACGTGAACGTCCTGTTCTCAAACAGCAGCTAGGACGTGATCCGCGGTGGATCAGAGGCAGGCAGGAGGACTTTGAAGTGTTTGGCCCCATACTTCCGCAAACAACGAACGAAGTAAGATTATTTAAGTATTTACTAAACTTTGAACATGCTTACCACATCACAGAATTAGGTAACTTTGGTTTTGTCTTGATTCAAACCATTCCTGGCCGTCTGCGTGCAGCTACAGGATCCAGGCAGTGCAAAATAAACAAAACATCTGATCAAATGTTGCTTTCACAACACAAATCACAAGATAGCTTACAGAGCCCCATGATTTACAGCCTGATTTCCTCTGCTGGTCATTCTGATTAAGGTTTCTAGGTAAAATGGCTTCTGTTTTACTACACTTTAACTAAGTGCTTAAGGTTATAACATGCCAATGAAAGATTAACTATAGTTGGTTGAACCTCTTATTAAGGTCTGGTCACGTGACTTGGACAAATAAAAAGTGTAGCAGCTGAATAGTTGATGTTCCTATATTTACTGTTTTCTTTATCTTGTGATTGTGGTTTCATTTCCTCAGAAGTGTGGACAAAGCTTGAAAAAGAGAGGAAGAAAAAACTCATGATGGCTGCTGCTGCTTCAGCTGCTGCTGCTCCACCCACCCAGGGCAGCCTGAGAGAGGACCTGACATGTGCCATATGCTGTGACTTGTTCCGGGAGCCTGTTATGCTGTCCTGTATGCACCACTTTTGCAAATCTTGCATATCCAGATACTGGAGGGGAACGCTGAGACCTGTAACCTGCCCTCAGTGCCGCAAGGAGTTTAGCTCTAAACATTTTCAGACTAACTACCTTGTGGCAGCCATGGTAGAGAAGGTCCGCGCCACCACCTCAGACACGTACATAAAGAACATGGAGGTGAGTTGCTACTCTCTTTTCAACATCCACCATGTGCTACAACATAATTCTGCTGGCTTATAATTTTTTTCTGAAGTAAAACAATCACCAACAGATGAGCCAGCTTTTATATATGAGTCTAAATACAGTTGTAATCCTGATTTTAGTTCATATCTGTTTATCATTTCCAACTTGTAGACGTCATGCTGGAAATGTTCAAGCCAAAGTTCACCGTCCACACCCTTTTATATTACTTTGTATGGCTTTAACCACAGCTGGTAGACCAGTATACTCTGTTAAGCCAATAAATTCACCTACATGCTTTCGTACTATCTTATCCCAAATCCTTACAATAAACTGTTCATCATAGTTGTTATGTTCAGCTGTTTTACAAACCATGACAGGGAGTTATTTATTCAGCTTTATTGATGTGCATGGTTTGACATTTTGGGAAACATGTTTATCTTCTTTCCAGGATTTGATAAGAGCATTGATTTCTTCAGCAAATGAAAGGCTGCGCACAGTAGCTGTCAGGCTTAGCTTAGCATAAAAACAGGCTACATGTAGGTAATTAACTTGATATTACTAGTTTGATATATTTAAAAGCTGAACCGTTACAGAAATCCCACACTTAGCAACAAGATCCTTTATTAAAATGCTGAACTACTCATAATATTTTCTTTTTCATATTTTTTTAGACAAATAATTTGGACAAAACTCCAGACCTACTTTTTAACTTAGTGTGTTTAAATTCAATACAAGCACAACAGTTAAACACTTAGTACATGTCATATGGAGATAGATATTTTTGGTTTATCTGTGCGATTGGAGCCATACATTTATCACTGAGCTCCTTGATTCTCTGCTCAGTCTGTCTTTTTTTTCCTGATATTTCCATCACTTTACTGATTTAATTTGAATGCTGCTCTACAGAAACAGCGGAGAGAAGCTTTGGAGAGCCACCGCCGGAAGAAGGAGGACGTCATCAAATATATTTGCAAAGACAAAGACAAGATAAATACCATAAAGGTACAAACCATCAGGGATCCAAAAGGATAGTTTTAGTTAAAAGAAAAGAAAAAAAAGAAAAGAAGAGAAAACTCATTCCTCCCTGGTAGCTTTTATTTGCATATCAACAGTGGCTTTTCAATAAGTCACTGTTGATATTTAGTGTTGTTTGCTGTTGTGATGAGAGTTTGTGCTGTGATTTTTAAACATCATGAAAATGTGCTTTAGGGCATAAATACCTGTCTTTTTTTTATGTCAGCTGTGTGTAAGACTGTATTAACTCCCATACAGTTTCATTCTTCTATCTTTAAAATGCTGCTATATTTGTTGCAGTTAAAATCTGTAAATCTAAAAAATCCTAATTTTAAGAAAAGGCATCTAAACGTCTAGCTGTGCTGAGCTGAAATGATGAAAAGAAATAGTTCCCTGTAGCAGTTTGACACATACATCTTTGAATCTAATCGTAGCTTCATTACCTCATGCTTGTACCTTTTGAGATATTGTTGTTGCAAGCACATTATTTCCTCTGCCCTTAATGACATTCATCCTTCTCCGCCGCAGAGAGTTAGTGCTGATATGCAGGCTCGCGTCAAAGCCGACTTCAGAGCTCTACATCAGATCCTGGAGGGTGAGGAAGCCTGTATGCTGGAGCAACTGAGGAGGAAGCAAGAGGAGGAGCTGGAGAAGGCCCAGCGCCACCTGGAGGTCTTGGAGCTGGCCATGAGGGAGCTGGAAAACAACATGCAGGTGCTGGAGCAGTTTGGGACTGCCATGGAAGACTTCACACCTACTCAGGTGAAAGCTTTTTCTTATTATTAGAAATGTATCTGAAATGGGAGTACTTCACAGGCAAAGTAAATGTATCCATAGAGCATAATTTAGCAGCAGGGTGAGTATATTCCACATATGTGGTGTATGACAACCGAGAGCAGCTTCTTTATGATGCTCCAGATGACCTAAATGTTTTAAACGTTCATAACAAGCCAGATGATTGCAAATTTAATCTTGTCATGTGTGTGACACACTTACATATATTTATGTCTACATGTTTGTTTGCTTTACTTATTTTAGTTTTTCTGCTTTGTCTTATATTTCTAATATTAAAACTCCTAATTCTTAATTCCTAATTCCTAATACTAAAACTTCCAGCATGTGAAATATGCACTAACTCTTGCAGTTTATGCTGTATTTACTGTGACAGGTTTGCAATTTACCTTTTATTCCGTGTGCTGTCTTATGTGTATTGTTGTGACCTGCCATGCAAGTCAGTGACCTGTTTCTGGACAATCGGATGCACATTGGCTGCTAGGCTAACTCTGTAGCACATTTATATTACTGCATTCATACTTATGTCTAATAATATGAAATGTGTCCCCTTTTAAATAGAAAAAAGGGTGTATTTATGCTTTTAACTATTTGAAGCTTTGTGAACCGACAGCTGCAGTGTATCAACATAAACGTTTTGACGTCCAGGTAGCCAGTGGTGACATCTAAAACTTGAAAACTTGATGCTGGTCTTAGTGAGGATCTGGAGGGTTTCACAATCAGCTGCAGCTGCCTGATCAGTCTGTAAAAACAGACCAGATTCATTATTCCTCTTTTTCTTCTTATTCCTCTATTGCTCTTATTCTTTAGTTAATAGCCTACTGGAATTTATTCTGGCTTGTTTTTACTGTTGAAATGAAGGTCTGAGGTCATGATGAAACTTGGAGTTCTGGCTTGAATTGCTGGATTGGAAGGACTTAAGTGTTTAAAAAGTATTTGTAGGAGTGATTTATATTTTGTCAATAATGATTTAACTCATTTATTCATTCATTCATTTATTTTATTAACCGCTTAGTCCAATTAAGGGTTGCAGGGTAATGATTTAACTTAGTTAATTTAATTTAGGTTATTTTGATTATTTGTTATTATTGTTTTTTAACCCAACTATTTTCATTTTGTTTAGGTACAAGCTAATTGTAGTGACTAAATTTTGAATATGATGTTAACAGGCATCGTATTTATCATATGTATCTGCAAAAGAGAGGCAGACAAAAATGTTATATTTTCTTTGCACACTTGTGGTGGAGGGATATGCCATCACAAAGAATGGACTTCTTTTTGCATGTGTAAAGTACCTGTCCATGGCTGTCCTGTGGCTCTTTTGGTCATGTTTTTTCATTAAAGAATGGTCACATTAGGGTTTATACTCCTCCAGTGATGCGATTATGCAGATTAGTGCGTTATCTGCATAATAACAGCAGCATTTTAGTTGTTTTGCATCGTCTGAGTAAGTGGGGGCATGTAGATCTTAAATGGAAAATGCCTCAAATTGAACCCTGCAGACGCCATGTTATTTTCTTTTCCACTTAGATGTGTTACTACCTATAGATACCAAGTAGTTTCTGTGTCTTAAATAGACCTAATTGGTCTCAGATCCAGTTAAACTCAGACTGAAACTTGTCTTTAAGATGATGCCATTTATTACTCCTCAATGCAGGAGTTTTGGAAAAACAAACTAGTGTTGAGTGTCAAGAATTAGTTGAACTATTGGGAAACAATTTGACATGGAGAAGACAGTGTCATATCTATTTGTGAAAAGACAGATTTCTTAAAGCTGGCAGTTTGATGCACAATATCTGAACTTTATGTAAGTTAGTCACTTTATGCCAGTCTGAAACCTGCAGTTAATGTGTTTTTTTCTTTGCTCCTCTTCCCGACAGCTCCCCCAGCTAAGGTAAGAACTCATTTCATTGTTATGACACAGTAATTGCTTCAAGGCTTTTTTTGCAACAGTAATAATCCTATTTGACTGGTTCCTCTTAAGTAGTGCCATTTGTTCTATGATTGAATGTCCCTAATGAAATGTATGTTTGTTTTTTCTCTTTTTTTTTTTTTAATTGTCAGACCCTGTATGCAGGTGGATATTGCTCCAGATTTTGACATACATGAATTCAGCAGCAAATATTTGGTTCCATTACAGTACATCACATGGAGAAGGATGTTCAAGTCTCTGAAGCCAGGTAGTTTTCTCTCTGATTTACTTTATTAAACACAAAAAGACTTGAGTTCAGATATTTTTGTGTCGTTCCACTGGGAGTAATTAAGGGGAAATGAAAATGGTATCAAGATCGGTAATGTGATGCTGCGTCTCACTGACAGCATTTAATTCAATGCAGAATTATCTAACAGAAAACATTACCACTGCCACCATGAAAACAATGTTTCTACTCATCTCGAAGGTCCTTCTCTGTTGACGTTTGACGTGGACACAGCCCACCCGAGCATTCAAGTCGACAGGGACAAAACCGCAGCATTCGAATGTGAGCTCATGACCCAGCGTACGAGCCACAGCAAGCGTTTCCTCCAGTGTGTCAACATCCTGGCTGCCCAGAGCTTCCAGTCAGGTCGACACTACTGGGAAGTAGACGTGGGCTCCAGCCCTAAATGGGATCTTGGCATTGCATCCGAGGCGGTAGACAGGCACGCTCGCATCAAGCTCAGCCCGGAAAATGGCTACTGGACCCTGCGGCTGCGTAATGGAAACGAGTACTGGGTTGGAACGCAGCCGTGGATGAGGCTGCAGCTCCAATCCTCCCCGAAGAGGATCGGGGTTTACTTGGACTGCGACGAGAGGAAGGTGACCTTCTACGACGCAGATGATATGAGCCTGCTCTGCTCGTTCAGCAACGGGCCGACGGGCAAAGTGTTCCCTTTCTTCAGCCCATGCATTAGTGACAGCAGACACAAAACCCACCCTTTAAAACTCATCCATTACCCTCCCATGGCTCTGTCTGGCTAAATCAATCGATTCTGTTGTAGTATATAAAAGATGTCCATTCATAAACTGACCGAAGACACTTTATCAGTCAGGATTTAAAAAGCAGCGTTGCCGTTGTTTGCATCATCTTGTCGTGTGACGAGGGTTTAATTTGGAACTGTTCTTATGTTTTGCACGGCGTAATCATTCTGGAGAGGCTGGTTCACTTTTCATAACTGTTCCAGTTTAGATGAAACAAAGTGCGTTTCATGATGTACTAGTTTTATAATGCGTATAAATGGTCAGTCTTGTGAATGAAAATCTGGATGATTACCCTTCATCAAGAAACTAATCTGCAGTCTTTCCTGTGGAGGTTTTTTCTTTTCTTTTTTTTTTTTTTTTAAACTCACCTTGAAATGTAATCAGCATGAAGGAAATAAGTGTTTCACTATGCAATCTGTCATTTAATGAAATGGTTCACTTTATGTACTCTCGTTTTAAATGAAGCAGTTTTGGCTTTTTCCTTTTATGCCGAATGTGATTTCTGATTAATTTAAACTTAGTCATCTTATGTGCCTGATTTTAAACACTATATTGAGTCTTCAGTTTGTGCAGTGTGTCTTTGCACAAAGTTTTACACATGCTGTAGATTCTTTCTCAGTCACCTCTGATTATGAAACCAAATACTGTAAAACCTACTGATGTAAATAATAAATCACTTCTTCTTATTCTTTCTTTATAAATAAACTCCGACTTTGATTCTTTTCTGCAGATGTGACACCGTGCACATCTGTGACCTGTCCACGTTTGAGTCGACACTACTTGAACTAGTCAAGGATGTTATAAAGCATCATCAAAGCGAAACATACAGCAGCAGCTTCATATGTGGTTGATGGCAGTCCAAAACCTCTGAACAGGGCGAGAAATGCAGGGTTGTTGACTCCGCTGCACCTGGGTTGGAATTTTTGAGCTATCTCTGACACTTGAACAGCAAGAATAGGAGGGCACTAGGTTATCTTTTTAAACACGAGAGCACTGACTTCCTGTTTCCTCCTGCCAGGTGAAAGGTCAGGCAAACAGAGTGACAGTGGTGTTGTCTGTGGGATTTTTGACAGGTCTCTGGGGGGGTGGGGGGGGGGGGGGGGGGGGGGGGGGGTATGCTGGAGCAGACTGCTGCCGCCAGCTCTTCTGATTGGACAACTGGTACAATGGAGGAAAACCATTCCTGGGCAGTGGCTTCATGGAATTTGTGAATTCACAGCACACTCAACACTAACTAAACCTAACCCTATAAAGTCAAACGTATCATTTTTGATACAGTTTCTGATGCCTTTTGGATCACTTTATGACAAAAACTTTGCTCAAAATCCTGTAGAACACATGCAGAAGTTTACACTATAATGATTTTTTTATATTATATGTTAATAAATGGTAAATACTTCCCCCCAAAACTTGCTAATCATTTGTTATATTTTGTTAAAGGACCAAAAAAAAGACCTCATATTAAAGGAATATAAGGCTTTCTTTCCTATTTTTCATGGGTTAACTCATGAAAACAGGGTTAACCCATAAGTATTCAAACATTAAGCACATGGATTGGTCTTTAATGGCTATACTGTGAAAATCACAAATGCACTGATATAAATATTTTTAAGGAGGATTTTGAAAAATAAAGAGATAAACCCGCTAAATGTTACATGGTTGGAGCATTGACTTTATTCTTCAAAATGATTATTGTAGTTTTCAAACATTTTCTCAAACCCACAATGATTGAAACTGTAGCATAAAACAGGAATATATTAGCATTTTTTTTAAAGACAGTTGCTTATAACCATGTCAGAAAATATAATCTTATTTTGCCTTTTTTTTTTAACCCTTTTTTGTTTGTTTGTTTTTGTTCCAGCAAATTACAATAATAGTGCAGCTAATTTAAAGTGTTGAGTTCTTCAGATTGAGGTGATCCATCCAAACCCATAAAAACAATACAAATGAGATTTTCTTGATATCGTCGCTATTTGAATATAGAACCAGATTCGTCACATTGGCAGTGGCTCAGCTAATATATTACACTTTCGGATGCATGAAATTAGAATCTAGAGCTCCATTTTGTGCCCCTGATTACAATATTCTTATTCAAACTTTTCAGAGATCCACAGAAAAAAGTCTTAATGCCAGAGAAGAACATAGGATGTAAAACAGGGATAAATCATAGGATCTGCAAGTAATCATTTCTGATCATAAACAGATTCCTATAAATATATCCTGCATAGGAGGCTTTGCAGGGAAAAGCCTTGGCTGCTGGAGTGATGCTGCAGTTTGCAGCTGTACATACAGTCCAAGCAACGATCTTCCCTTTGGGATTGTAAATTCTGGACATACATATTTAGATAGAGTTGTGTTATATGTTGGCTGCTGGCCAAAGAGAGCTTTTAAGAAGAAGCTGATGCCAACTGTTGATACATGACATTTGGTAGCTGAAATGTCATGTCAACTATAAACTCTTCATCCTATCTGTTACAATGTAAACTATAATAGAAAAAGGGAAAAAAAAATCATCTGTCTGGGTGTTGAAGCTGAATTGAAAGTGAAGCTTCCAACTACAGAACGGTCCTCCACTGAGAAAACTTCAACCACTGAATTGTTGCCTTATGAAAAAAGTCTGTCCAAAAGCTGAGTTTCATCACCCTTTCTAATGTAGTGTGAGCGTATGAAACAGACAGGCTCAGATCAGTTCAGGAGAAGATTTCCAAAAGATTTCAAATGAAACATCTTGTTCACTTTAACCTGCAACAGGTCAGTGTCACAGAGGAATTTGTCCAGACCAGCAGTAATTATTCAGTAAATCATTTCTAAGTAACAGGCCTGCTGCTGTAGTCTGTAAGGTTGGCATAGCTACTGAATGATGAGAATTTTTTTGGCTGCTTCAATCTAAACAAAACGCTTCGCTGAGCAGAGACTGCTTCTTCAAAGTGGCTCGGCAAAGTGTGCAGTCAGTCCACAGGCCCATGGACGTGAACTTCACCGAGGGAGCATAGTGTGCTTCACATCCTTCCCATGGTAGTAGCTGCAGAGCTGTAATCTGTTTCCTGACCTGAGGATGGGCCGGATGGACTGTTGGAACTTCAAGGACAGGTCCTTGAGTCCTCTGGTGTCTTTTTGGAGTCAGCAGAATGATTAAACTCCAACCTTTTCATCTGACACAGCAGAGGGGATCACACTGTCCTGCTTAAGGGCTATTGTTGTCGTCCCAGTCGCTTATGTGAGCAGTGCCCATTCAAATGCTTTCGTGCATTCAAAACATGATCTGTTTTATATTCATAGTGAGATTTGGTAACTTCCTTGACCACTGTTTTGCTCGACTATCAGAACATTCTAGCATGTTTATTTTCCTCTCAACTCGGGGGCGCTGCAGGGCTGAAACTGGGGGGTCGTTTTAATTACAACCATTCAATCACAACATTGTGTTTTAAGGTCAGAGAGGTGGGTTGCCGTAAGGGGTCCGGGAGGGAAACACATGCCCACAATAATACGCAGTGATCCTTTGACTTCACGCTCAACATTGTTCAGAACTAAAAGAAAAAAAGCAAAGGTAACACTTTACAATAATAGTACAAATCATATACTTAGGTAAAATGTAACTCATGATGAACTAATGCATTTATTAATGAAGACTTTATCATGAATTCCTGTTGCTCATCATGAACTAATGATGATCTTGATGCTGATTCATGTGTTTACTTGATCCTTTATTGATCATCAATTAATGAACATTAGTTCACTGTTAATTCATCAAGATGTTGACATATTTGTCATTTTAAATAGAAACATATAATTTAATTCCCTGCTACTGATTATCTTGTCTTTTTTATTTATGCAGGACACACTCAAAGAAGTTCCTTTGTGTGAACATGGACATAAAAGCACTTTGGGTGACTATTAATAAAGGTTGATTGTAGGTTTATTTATTTATTGTTTTGTTGTTTCTAAAGCAGCAATGTATTTTGTATTAAGCATTTCCATACATACCGGGGTCATATCTTTGTTAATATACTGCATTAATACAGAGATTTTGAAACCCTAATAAACTCCCCAAGCACTTTTACATATCCATGTTCACCTCAGTGAACTTCTTTGAGTGTGTCTTGCTTTGAATAAAAATAAATTTAAAAAGAAAGTAGCAGAATTCAATTATATACTTGTATCTAAACTGGCAAATTTGTTAATGTATTGATGAATTAACAGTGAACTAATGAATTGATGATCAATTAAGGGTCAAGTAATCACATGAATCAACATTGAGATCATCATTAGTTCATGATGAGCAACAGGAATTCATGATAAAGTCTTCATAAATTAATGCATTAGTTCATCATGAGTTACACATTACTTAAGTATATAATTTCTATCATTATTATAAAGTGTTACCAAATCACAAACTGAGAATGACAACATACACAGCAATGATTAATATTTCTTTCTCTCATTTCTTTAACTGGTGGCTGCTGTTTGCTGGGTTCACTGGTTTTCACCGGTTCTGAAGGCGCAGTGAGGAAGAAATCTATCTGTTATCGCAGTATTTCTGTTGCAATGGATTTCCCAGTGGAGATACAGCACACTATTGATTTTCAGCTCACTTCTGGTGCTGGAAAGTAAAGCTGTGTGGGACTGATTACACTGGCTTGAGCTGGCATGCTGGTTCTTCTCCATAAGAGGTTGGACTGTCCCTCTGAGCTCCTGCAACATCTGACAGTTCACAAACACACAACTGCACCTGACACCCAGTCTGTCTGTGAACGTGAACTTCATCTTCAAAATGCACTATCCTTGTACCCTCTAATGTCTGAGTCAGTTTTTCAATTTTCAAAAAATCCCCTCCCTGTAAAGTAAAAACGGGGCTGACAGCAGCTCACATCGGGGCCTGTTTTGCTCTTAGTACAAGATTTTCATTCACACTCCTTGATTCAGACTCCTTGAGGAGGATGGATGTGTGGGTGGAGGAGGTTAACAGGATTAAAACACGCCTGGAAGATCTCTGCTGTTCAGTTTTGTTGGAAGCTTGGTTATGTCTCTGCCTGTAAAAGAATAATTGCCGACTCTTAATAGAAAGACACTCCCAAAGCTCAGGAGGAATTTGGGCTCATAAGTGCAGAGGATGTCCTGTCTTTCCATCAGATTTATAGCAGATATTTGACTTGGAGAGATAACACTGACATTTTAGTGCCAGTGAAGTATGCTTTTTTTATTTTTATTTTAATTTTTTTGTAGATTAAAGACAGCTGCCTAAAAGAGAGAAATTCATATAACACTCCTAATGAACAGCTTTTTGTTGGTTTTATCTTCCTGCTGCATTTGTTGGCACTTCCTGTTGTGGCTTTGTCACAATTTCTGATGGCATTTGGATTACCTGCAGAGCTATTTAGCTGTCATGGATGCCTTAGCCTGCCTTTAAAAAACCATGGAATAAAAAAAAAAAAAAAAAATCAAAATCAGTAGTTTGGCATTGAAACTCCACTGGTTTGTCATTGCACCATGAATTAACCTTCATCATCCACAACGTGTGTGTTACTGCTGCAGGTCGTTCACACAGAGGATGAGACAGATGGGATCTTGCAGGAAGGAAATTTGTCATGGATGTTAGGGTGACCCACGCCTCCCCACCGCCCCCACCCCCAAAACATACACACCCACACCCACCAGGATTCTTCCACACTCCTCCAATTCAGCTTCTTTTATGTACTGGGTTAGTGGGTGTGCATGCTGCGTTTCAGTCACGAGCAAAGGAAAGGAGAATCACAGTAAGTTTCATTCAGTGCCTTATTCATCCTTTGGACAAGGAAAAAAAAGTTTTTTTTTCTTTATTTCTTTGCGCATTCGGCTCTCTGCAAAGTAACCCGCAAACACGCTTCAAAGAGGCGAGCTTCACCTGAGTTCCCCCCCCCCCCCACCACCACCTTCCCACCCACACTCTGCCACCAAATCTTCATCCAAACCACCGTCTCAAAAGTTTTTCCACCAACATCGCCCCAGCTTCTGCTGATCTGGACCGGAGATCTGGAGATGAAGGCAGATTTCACCTTCTTCTGCCGGACTTGGATTGGAATAGCGTGCGCCTCAGGTGAGCCGGAAAGTTTGGAGCGCGCAACTGTTTGCTCTGACTTTCACTTCTGATCCGGGGCTAAATCGAGGTACTGCTTGGGATGTTTATCCATATTATGTTTCTTGGAGGCAGATGCAGATTTATGTTAGTTGCAAACTGAGTTTAATCTGATTTGCTACTTTCAAACAAACCCGCTACATTCAGATAGAAATCCATTCTTGTAACAAGGACAGCAGAGGTTTTATTCTTATAATCAGAACTTCACCGAAAGTTTTTCCACGTCCAGCAGTATGTAACTGAATTAATGGGCTGAAGTTGCAAGTCTGCATGCAGAGATAGTCACTAGGGGGAGGCATGCTGTTATTGCTCCTGATAAAGATGCAGTTGATAATTGATGAAAACATAATGGCAAGAGGGGAAAGTATCTGCAGGTCCTGCTATGTTGTGTTCAAAACACTTTGAATCACTTATGTATGGAGGTCAAATGGGATTTTGGAGGAGGTGAGCCCACGTATCCGGACTGTACGATGTTGGTGATGAGTTGCAGTTGCAGTTTTGATGAGTGTGTCCTGCATGCCCGAGTTGCTCATCACTGGCTGCGGTTGAACAGCTGTTCCTAAAGAACAAGGAACAGTTCTGTGAGGAGCGGTCGCCATATGGCTGAGCTGATCACATCTTCGCCTTTTTTCCATCAATATGACAGAGCTGCTCTGGCTGAATTTCCAGTTCGTTCAGGGCAAGGACAAATAATCACTGCCTGTACCTGCAGTAAAGGTTCTTCTGGCTCTTAGTGGTGGAAGGTTTTATGGCATGTGGCACTTTTTCACCTGACTGTATGTTCTTTTATGGGTCTTTCCAAGCTTTTCCACATCCCCAAACAAGAAAAAAAAACTATTTTGTGTGTGTTTGCACAGGGAAAATCTCAGTAACTTGTAGTTTCCCCATTAATTATCAAGTCTTGTCTGACTATACTGTCTTCATTCAAGCTTTTAAAGCCTATTAGCATATGTTCTTCATTATCTGCTGACTGGCCTATTTGTAGGGCATAACCTTAGGGTTTTAAAATCTCTGTATTAATCTCTGTATCTGCTTCATCTGGCACTGAAAACATAAAAGAGAGACGTATCTATCTATCGCAGCTGTACTGGAGGTAGGGTGGTTCATACAGTGGGAGAAACTCACATTTTTCAAGTGCAGCCTCACAGAAAGAAGCTGGGATTGAGTGGCACATTAGAGGAGAGAGAGAAAGGCCACGCTCTGGATCAGTATTGCTGCTTGTTGCAATCACTTCAGAATGAAATGAATCTGAAATGTGTTGAATGTTTTTTTTCTATGATGAGGTTTTGATGGAGACTCATTTTCAAGTTTGACTTCTTGTTTTTTTTCCCCTCTCTCTCATGAATTCTACAACTTGAAGATGGAAATGACAGATTGTGCACATGACTTCCAGCCTTGTCTGCTGTGTTCAGATGTTTAAAGTCACCCACAGAGTAACTGTGGCAGCAAGTCTTCTCTTTGAAGATCAATCTAAATGTATTAAATTTATCTTCGGTCTGTCCTAACCTTCCAACTTCCCCCCCAACATCATCGAATAAATTAGCTGCAGGTCTATAAAAGTGTTTTTTTCTTTCTTTTTAAAGAAAGACATAAGTAAGTCTGATGCAAGCATGATGTTAGTCCTGGCTTCCCATTATTGTGATCAGAAGGAAAGATTGAGGGAGGGTGGATTGGAATCTTGCCAGTGCAGAAGTCATTGTCATTTTAGGCGGGGAGAGGATATAATTTACACAGCAGCTGCATTTATGGAGCTTCAAGCCTTTCACCCAGAGCCATTTTCCTCCATTTTCCTGTCATTCTCAGTCTCTGCTTTGAATTATGGAGATTTCAAAACATTTATCACACCGCGACAAAAATTTAGTTCTATTTCACTAAGATGTCTTGGTGTTGCAAAGCTGCCGAAGCGAACGTTGAGTCACTGACTGATTCATCTCCTCCTAATTTCCTTGTTTTTGTTGTAGGATTATTACCATTTGAAAACATTCCCGGTAATAAAAAAAAAAAAAAAAAAAGACACACATGAAAGTAGTGAATCCTTTTTTCAAAGCCGAAACGTACGAGCCAAATGATCTTTGGCTTACTCTTGGGTACAGAGTGTTGATATTTCTTTTAGCTTGTGTTTTTTGTACGCATACCTCCGCTTGATCAGATCATCCCAGAAATCTGACTCTTAAGTCTGGCTATTGCTGTAGTTGTCCACTCATAGAGGTTGAGTTGTTCTAGCCAACAATAGTCCCCTATTCTCAGTGTTGATCTCAAGATTCAACCTCAGGACTCTGAGGAGCAGATCCGTGGTGTTTGTCCTTAAATATCTTGTTCTATCAGTTGGAGAGCAGCTCGGATGAGAGAGGAATGCTGCTGCTGCTCCTGCTGCTCCCTGTGGGAAGGTCTCTGCTGTAAAGTCCAAGTAAATATGGAGTTCGATGCCTCATTTATCATTGGCACGCTGTAGAACGGCCCTCTGGGCATTTGGATGCCGAGTCACTCAGTTTCTCAGCACTAACACCCCTAATATGACTAAAGCTGAGAGATAAGCTTTTTCAGCCTGCTGCAAAAGTCAAATATGTGTGTGAGTTGGTGTTAGATAGATGATAACCATATATATAGTGTTTGTGCTATTATATTTCTGCTCCAGTCCTAAAAACTATGCCCAGCTTTAAGCTAAGCTAAGTGCTAATCACTGTGGGTTGGTTCAGATATTTAACAGATTCCCATTAAATGATACTCTCTCTCTTTCTGCTGTTTGGTTTTATTTTGTTAAATATCTTTTCATTGAGTTGCTTTACTATAATGTTTGGGGGATTATTTCATTTTGAATTTTTTTAAACGCGTAGACCATTTGTCAGAAAACCTTTTCTACCATTACATGGAAAAGTTACACAAACATATTTTGTTGTTCAGACTGATAATCAGCTGAGTCAGCTGAGAGATGGAGTCTTGATAGAAGATAAGAAAATTGGACCAATGGGAATGTAAGTGCTGGTGGTTTAACAAGGAGAAGCCCAGATGAAGAGGAAGAGGAGGAGGGGTTGAAAGCAAGATGGTCTGAAAGGTTGATTGGCAGAAGTACGTTGATATTAAAAGAGACAGGACTAAGAGCTGATTTTTTCCGAGGAATCAGGCAAATAGATTAATGAATGAGGAAATTCAGCATTGGCTTCTTGTGACAGTGGAGAAAAGTAGAAGTGACAAAGGTAATAGAGCTTCAGGAATAGGCCATATTCACCACAAAGGAAGAGCCAGAATGCGGGAGAGCCAATCTTCCTTGTTAAATACATGTTTAAGCTTCTTTCTGCTAAGCAGCAATGTTGACATTTATCATTTAAAGGGAAATATCTCATTAAAACATGGATGAAATGTAATGAAATTCTGTAAACACAGTCATATCTCTGTTAAATTAACCTTTGTGATCATTAATGTCATCTTCAAGCTTTAAAAAGAAAAAAAACATCACTTGCTCTTGGTGGATTAGTACTGATTTCTAATAAACAAATACTCACATGAGCTTTTAAACATTGTTGTTTGTGGCATACTTGTATGTAAGCTGTGTCTGTTGTCCAGGTGTGTTTCTGCAATTTTTTCTGCACTGGTGTGAAGATAAGCTTTGCAGATACACACACTTAAGTGTAGTAACCAATGGTGGAAGTGTCCAAAATGGGTAGAACAACCAAAGACTGGCTTGTAAAAGACAGCCTTAACATACGTGTAGTCAAAGAGGAAATGCCAAAGCCCCTATTTGCAGGGGTAAAGTATCTCTTATCTTTAGGGATCAAGGAACAGTGGTAACTGACCCTTTCAAGTGGGGATATGGGGGCCATTTGGTTTCATAGGTTGCTGGTACCTCTTGATTCCCAACAGAAAGGGGGCACAAACCCAACATGCAGGAATCACAAGCAGATGTGAAGAGCCACACTGTAGGATCAAGAGGAGGAACTGTGACTTGGCACAAATGTCGTTGCTTTTGGCTTCAAAAAGACCAAGATGGTGATGCTAAACACTTCCATGGATTTGCAAAGAAACACGTTCTTTAATGTTAGTTGCAGCTACTTCTCATGTAGGCGCTTGTTGTCATTACTTTTTTATGCTTCTCTTTCTTCTTCCTCTATCAGATCAACTCTGCTGACGTCATCACCTTTCTGCTTTCAGTGAACTTCTGATCATTCAACATTCAGCCTGCATGTAGCATCTTTGTGTTGGGGTGATGAGGTGTTGAATGTGAGCATCTCTTCTTTTTCCTTTGTGAACTTTTTCACTCTGCATGTGGTGCAAAATGCAAACATGCAACCATAAATCCAATTTATGCCTTGCAAAACTGTAAATCACAATAAAGAATGGACACTTGGGAGATTGATGTATATGTATCACGAAAAAGCTATTACACCCACTCAGCATGCAGAAACATATGTCTTTAGTGGTCTGACGGAAAGATGATTCAATATTTCGGTGTATGTCACGGTTGTCCCTCCAGATTGTGTTGAGTTTAATGTGTCAGCTTGGACAAATGAGTTATATGTCTGATGTTTTGGTGCTTGTTTCAGGATGTTTGTGCACTCACTTCCTGCTCATCTGCTTCCTCCTGGCATGCTGTCCTTTGTTTTTCTTCTGTCTTTTACTGATATAAGATACCCTAAAATGTGCATTTTTTTTTCATAATTTGGATTAGAAAATCCTGGACAATGTTGTAATAATCTGGCAACCCATCATCTTATCATCCCTACAGTAACCTTTTGGGGTTATGATCAGTGTTCTGGGATTTCTACTGTTAGCTTCATATATATGGAGATGTAATCTTGTCATTCTGCAACAGTGTATTTTTTTAAACTCCCATTTTGACCTATTTGCCTGTTTTCTTTCTTTTTTTTTTTTTTTTAACTCAGTAATGACAGTTTACCTGCATGAAACAAAAAAATCTCCAAAACATGATTGTTCAATTCAACTTGGATTACGAATAGATTGTACTTTTATACTGCAGGACAGTTTAGTTTGCTGTAAACCATGTGGGTGAAGCGGTTAACTCCACCACAGTTATGTGCACATGTCACTGAGACTGTTCAGTAATGAAGACTTACACAAACCTTTATACTTGACTTGGCCTGCCTGATGCTGACATCAGCTTTTGTATATACACTCTACTCCTGAGACTTCCTGTACAGCTGCAGGAGAATACCAAACAGAACACTTAGAGCATGCTTTCTGCCTGCATCCAGCTTTGGTTCCTGATAGTGTTAACATTTTGATCAACAGCCTGTTGCTTATTTCTTTCATCTAAGTTGACAATTGCTTGTTTGCCGTTAAAATTCTACAACACACCAACATGCCGTGTTGTGCATGTTAGATAGCAAATGTTTTGAGTGTACATGCAGAACTCTCAAGCTGTCTGCCCCTACAGGTCACATCTTTGTCTTTCATAGCCCACATACAAACCTCTCCCAAACCAGAGGGTGCTGGAATGGAGCAGAAACAGCGCAGACAAACAAAGTTTTAAGAATTCAGTCACGCACAATGCTCCAAAATACTCATTTCATGTAGAGACCCAGGCCAGACCTGGCAAAGTGCAGTTAAAAAAAACAGACTTCCCAGAACTGGTTCATGTAACTGGGGTAGAGGTTAAATGGAATAAGAAGAAATGCATTGTGTGTATGATGTTGTCCCTGGTTGCTCTTTGGCGAGGTTGACGATGCTCATTTTAAAGCAAGTGTCAAACATTGAGATCATGCCAGTTAGTTTTGCTCCCAGTTAATAAGAAGTTACACCATCTGATTTTTTTAAAAATACGTAATGGTCTATTGCTAACGACAGAGCGATTTAAAAATGCCCTGTATTTTACCAGGTTTAATAAAGAAATTTTTTGTACAATTCTTTGTTATTGTTACGGACGCGTAGAGCTGTCAGCCTCATAAAAAAAAAAGTTTGGGCCTTATTACGTTATAACGTGATAGTTTTATTGTAAAAACGTGAAACGTATCACGTTATAACGTGATAGTTTATTGTAAAAACGTGAAACATACCATGTATCTGAAAACGTGAACTTGGTCATTTTCGACTTTAGATGAGGAAATTGTGTGCGGGGTGGATAGGAGATCACAAATGGCTCATTTACAGGACTTGATAGAGTTTTTCTTCATACTTGGGTTGAGACATTGTGAAATTATGGTGCTTTGGAACACTTTCGATCCATTGTAATAAATATGCATAGTTTAAGGACAGTTTTAAAAGGCATGGGTCTGTACAGAAGGAAAAATGAGTCCAATCTCCATGACGTGGCATAATTTCTAATTTAAACTTGAGCGGCACGAGAATCGCTATGAATGCAAACATCATCGGTGCATTTAAGTGCCATCTATCCATCCCTCCTCTACCGGTTCTGATCGCAGCAGTAACCAGGGAAGTCCCCCTCCTCAGCCACATTCGCCAACCCTGCGGGGGGGTCCGAAGGCGCTCCCGGGTCAGCTGAGAGATGTAATCCCTCCAGCGTTCAAGTGGTTATACGTTTTTACAATAAAACATATCATGTTATAACGTGATACGTTTCATGTTTTTACAATAAAACTATTACGTTATAACGTAATAAGGCCCAAACTTCTTTTTTTGAGGATGACAGCTCTACGCTTCCGTATATTGCGACAGAAAACGTCAAAGTGCTTTTATTTTCCTGTTATGTAAACAACATATTAGTTACAGAGAGTTCCTGGTTTCCTTCATGTTCATTACATTCTTAAAACAATCTCCCATTTTGGAATAATTAACATGCAGGAGAGATTAATTTTTATCTGACTTCTGCCCTTTTCGTCCTTTTAATCATGCCAGAGTTTCATATTGTAGTCAGCAGAAAGACAGTGTTTTAATGATGCTACGCTAGCTGAGTGCTTGAACTATGACTCCTTAGGCTGAAAATCCTTCCCATTAAGAGGTGGGAGTATGCACAATTGTACATATAAGTGCTTTTATGAAGCTGCTATTGGATTAAAAATAATAATTAGAACTCCTCCACAGTTTTTTTCTCTACTGCTTAAAACTTGGCAAACCAGCAATGCAGGTTGAGAAACAATTTACATTATTTTTTATTTTTTATCGCTTTTAATTTTTTGTTTGACAGCCTCAAAATAATCGACTGCCTTGATGCAGCGGTTACATGATATTTTAGACAAATATAAGCCAATAAAAATACATCAATTGCACATGGTGCTGACAGACTCAGGAGTTATTGCCTGATCAATGAAAACTCAATCCCAGCTGTTACACAGGTATTACAACATTCCAAAGTACAACTCCTGCTTGGAAAGAGGCATCATTTAGTGCACCGATCAGTTTATTCACACTCCCATTACAATTACTTTTAAGCAGTTGCTAAGTCTCAGGCAAGATGTGTGTCTTTCGTTTTGTGACTTGGAAGTTAAGGCACCACCTTGCTGGTCACTCTTACCTATTCTCTACTTGAGAGGTCACGTTAGGTTCATGGGAAAGAGCCCATTGGCAAAGCCTGAGGAAATTGCCTGCTTTCCTCCCTTTAGGCATTCAGTACTATAATAGCTGACCCGGCACTCCCTACTCTGCCCCTGTTTTCTACAGCATCTTAAGCCACCGCTTTGATTTAGTTCAATGGGTGCTCTGACACAACAAGCAAAGACTTGTTTTTTAGCTGACATCTTCAGGGGTTAAATAACAACCACAGCGCTGGGGCTTGTCAAGGCTTTGCTTCTTTTACAGTTGCGGCTTGAGTTTAAGAAGTGTGCAGCCAATTAAATAAAAGCCTGGATGGTGCGACTTTTTTGGTGCTGTGGTGTCATTCTTTCTCCAATAGATTTATTAAAAAAAACTTATTTTACATGTTTGACTACAGAAATGTCAATGCCAGGAACCTAAACACAACATGTACCCAAATATATTGGGTTCCCTCCTCAGGAGGAAGCAATTTCTCAGTTTTAAAAATGATGACAAGCAAAAAGAGGGGCTGCCGCAGAGGAAGAGCCTGAGCTGTCCGGTGTGCCTGTGAGGCAGGTACAGGAAGGTTTAGTCAGGGACAGAGGTTTTAAACATAGGAAGCTGGCCCAGATGGCTTATTGCTGCATCCTACATTTTGTACCCCTCCTCTAGCAGGATGTTGGAGAGGCCTGTCCCCCTTTAATGAAGGAGAGGACAGGGACGTGGTGGATGTCATCCACCTCCGTAGCAACAATGAAATCAAAGCCTGCCTGCCAGTCAGCCCGTCGCCTGGCTTTGGCCTGGCCTTGTGTCCACACGACACAGGAAGCAGATTCTGTTTTCTTGCTTTTTTTTTGGAGAACAACAGAGTATTTTAGAGCCTTAGGCTAGCTGACTCCTCATCTAAAGAGCAGGTCTGCTCCATGGCCCTTCTTGGCCTCCCATCCCTCACAGATACATGAGGCTTTTTCAGAGAGCTGCAGCCGTGGCCTTTTTTGCAGATACGGCATGGAAACTGTGTATCTGTGATGTCACGTACTCATCTTTAATCCTAACTCTCTGGAAAATTCCCTCATTACATTTGCTGTGTCACTTAAGCCTGTTTAACCTTTAGTGATTCTTTCAATCTGTGAACTAAAGGGAACACCACAGCTAGAAACAATTCAAGTGGCTTTAACTCCAGAGCAACAGCACCAGTCGTCATAACTCTGTAATGTGTGAAACTCTGCGTTTTTATTTTTAAACTCCCCCGCTGCATCCTTTCTGCCGCGCCAAGTCTGGAAAAAAAAAAAACTAAAAAAGCCCTATTTATTTGAACAAGGTTCCTCTTTTCCTGTTCCTGTCATGTGACTGATTAGAGACAAAACTACAGAGGAGCGAGGAAAACACTGATGGCAAATCGTCTTCACTGTCCATGAAAAAGGGAAACGCAGGCAAAGCGGGAGCATGATAAAGAAAACAGGAAATTTGCTTGCAGTGAAAAACACGGTTCTGCCTTTCACACAAGATCTAATGTGCTGCATGTGACGCCCGTGCGAAGAGGAGCGCTTCTCTTCATGCTGCACTGTTAGTGCTCATAGCTCCTGCCTGCCTTGAGCTTGGCAGAGGAGCTTTACATTTTTAAATGGCTTTAAGAGCCTAATGGCATCTACTCTTGGCTCTTTCCCCTCTGTGTCTGTGTGTGAGGTTCATCTACATAGCAGGTGTCCTCCATCGGCTTAAAAGTCCATTTTCAGGGATGCCTAAATGTGATGAAGTCATCAGAATGAGGCGTGAAGAGAGATCAGCTAAAGGTGATGTGGATGCATACATGAAGATGGATGTGAGAGGGTTAGAGGTCTGCTGTGGCGTATGCATCACTATTGTTCCGCTGACTTTACCTTTACTATTATTCTTTTGTCATGTACAAAAAAATCTTAAATTCAGTTGCTGTTAAAGGCTAAACAATACGGGATGAACCAGTTTATCCACTTGAAAAAAGGTAAAAGCACATTTCTTGAATAATTTTAGCAAGTTTCTTATTACTATTTCATTTTCACCATTTTTTGAATAAAAAAACTGAACATTTTCCTGAAGCAAAGTTTGTTGAGGCTCATTGTGAATTTTTACGAGAACTTAGGGTCATCATCTTGTTTCAGAAGCTGTGCTCTATTTGTATTTATTGATTTTTTTTTACAATTCCAGTAACGTGATATTGTTTTTAAACTGAATCCAGTCATTTTGAATCAGCTTGATATTCACCAAACTATCACTAGTTTACCTCAAAACAATAGTAGAAAAGCTGTTTTCATTCAGTTCTGCACCCTTTTTGCATGGAATAATGAGGTTAAAATGGCTCTGTTTGACTGTAAAAAGGATCCTTTTTACCTCACGTTTCCAGATGACTTGATGACTTTATACACCAGCCTCATTTAGCTGTTCATTTAAACTGTCTGATGCTAAGTTTGATGAGGAGGATGCAGGAAATGACTCCTCTTTGAAAATCGTACTTGCACACTTGTGGCTGCACAGAACAGTGTCTGAACAATTTACCTTTTCTTGCAGCTGTTTTATTTATCCTTTGCTTTATTACTTTCAATTCATAATCATTAAGTTCAATGACAAGTTGTCAAATACATACACAGAGGGTCCACAGAAGAATATGTAGCAATTTTACAATAAAAGAAAAGAATGAAAAAATCATACAGGAGCTCTGTTTTCTTTCTTTAGTTCTCAGCTGCGATGACATTGACTGTTGTGAAGCTCTGATGTTGCCAGTTGTTGTTTTTGACAAGGACTGAAGTTCAGCCTAAGTGGGAATAAGGGGCTGACAGGTAGGGATAAAGCACCTGTCCTTCAAACAATAAGTCAGATCACTTGTTCAAACCCCATTCTGTACAATCTACTTTGTACATTTTCTATTATTTCTTCTCTAACAGTTAGATTTAGATTATATGATTGGGGTTAAACAACTATACACTGTGATGGACTAAATGGTTTTATGCTTAGTCGTCAAAGTTCTCATCACATGATAGATTAAATTATAGATTATGGCACTCTTGATCTATTTCTGCAGAGTGTGAGCTGATCATTTGGAAACCACTTCTGCTTTATTCGCTGCAATTTCCTCAAAATTAATAAGACTCCTGGTAAACATTGTGTTCTTTTCTTCTTTTTATTTGAAAAGAAGAAAATTGTGTTGATATTTATTTTCATTTTCAGGGTAAAGAGTTGTGGTTTTCTAACATGAGATTTCACAGAGTGTTAATTTTCACTACTTGGACTTTTTCTACAAGCTAATCAAGATCTGACGATTCACTGAGACCTCAGATATCCTCTGTGTGACAACAAAAGCAGTCCATGAATTTTCAGCTAAGGAATGATTCATGTTTAACTTTGAGCCTGTTCTGAATTCAGATTGTCTTTTTTCACCTACCTGTGCACAGTAGCAAAAGTTTGATAAAACTTTCGCATGCCAGTGTACAAATCCCCTGTATCTACGCAGAGCTGCTTTTAGTTGGAATTCTTCTGACTCTGTGAGCCTTGTTTACAGCAGTAAAGGAGATAAAACCCCACTGATGTGGCACGCATTTTGCAGCCAGTATCGGGGTTGCAGCAGCAGGAACAGCAAAGCACTGAGACTTGCATTTCTCAGGTTTATGGAGTCCTACTGTTATTTGGAAACAGTGGGTTACAGACGGTTGTGCTGTTTTCCTTTTAACTACTTTGGAAGAATTTGTCAGTTTCATTTGATGCAGCAGGAAGTAGGCTGGGAAAATGAGGGCAGAAACAGATAGGATAACATGCAAAGAAGGACATTTCTATGCATCCCAGAACACACTTGACTGTGCAGTTATTATCTAAAGTAATAAATGCATGTCAGGAAACATGAACCTGCTTCTGTACCAGTCCAGAATATATCTGATCTTGAGTTAACATTTAGAATGAATAATTTCACATGTTTGTTGAATTTTGCAGTACTAAATAGTTTCAAAACACTTGGATGCAGCATCTGTGTTTGCACCTCTTGGCATTTTCCCCTAGAAAGCCCAAATAAATGAAGATGTTGCTTTGGCATGCTGTTTACACTTTTCTGCAGGCCAGTAGCCAGTTGCACATCTTTCCTCCCTGTCAGCCAGGTATGTGAGGTTGACACATCAAAGTGCAGGCTGACGCACGAGCTGAGTGAATGGCCACAACTGTCCTTGAAATATTTGAACTTCTGGCACTTACCTCACATTTGCCCCTTCCATCACTGCAGCGGTATGCACCCCGACAAAGTGTGTCTAATGGAGCTGTCCCTATATGATCTCTGTGACGCGGTTGGCATGTTTGGGACAAAATGTTTGCTCTGCCTCATCCTCGTCTGGGAAACATTTTCCAATCAAAGTGCATATCACTTCCTCTCTTTTTTGTGATGCTCCAAGCAAGTTTTCTTTGTTTTTATGTGTTTGTTTGGAAGAGATGGCCGGACCTGGCGCAGGATCCACACATTACTCCCAAAGTGAGAATGGCTTTTCACAACAACAAAGAGAAATCACATTTCTGAAGAGCAGTGTCAAATTTTTACAAGGACATGTTCAGTGAGCTGTCTCTCTGATGTGACAAAGACTTCAAATGACTGTCAATGAAGAAGTCCTTTGTAATAAAAAAAAAAAAAAAATCGAAAAAAAAAATCTTGTAATTGTTGGAGTTGGAACTGAATTACTTTTGACATGTTGCATTCTGAGGAAGCAATGGGCGGAATCACAATGTTTATAATGTCATCGGAGTCACTCTGATTTCAATTGATTAAAACGGAAGAAAATTAGACACTTAATGCTAATTTGTCAGCTGTTAATACAGCATTATGGCTGCTTAGCACGTCTAAATTGATGTTTATGTCCTGTGTAATCACACAACTAGCAGAAGGAGTAAATCAACGGGCTGCTGTATTGTTTCATCTTTATAGGTTAAAGTGTGATGCTGCTTTTTGTTAGTTGAGGCTAATCTCCCAAAGCTGCTGCTTATCTGTGCACCACCAGCTGGAATGCATGGGAAAAGAGGGGAACCAAGCTCAAATATGTTTTTGGCTCTCTGCCCGAGTTCACATTTGTTAGATGGTTGTCAACAAGCCAATCAAAATCCATCTGAGCTTTTAAAGGCCAGGGGATCGTTGTGAGTAGACGAACAGGATTTTTGACTGACAAAAAGATTACCAATGAAAAATGAGGGCCACAACAAACTATCTTAGAATGAATCAGAAGAATTGAGCATGTTTGACTTGTCACTTGGCTTTTTCCTGCTGCTAAACATTCTCCGCATCAGTGATTTCCAAACTTAGGTCCCCCTGCATGAGGGTTTCACTGCACAGAGGTGGCCAAAATTAGATTTGCGCAATGAAATTATATGCATTTGCCGGATTATCATAAATCTAGTGAGGAAGAAGCTCCCTGAACACCGCCGTTGCACTCAGTGAAATGTCCGACAAGTGTTTGTGTTTTACGGGAGTTTAGGACATAAAATTTGCTCTTGAAAGAGAACATTTACAACTCTCTAGAAGCAGCTGACCGATGTGTTTTCCATGACATCACAGAAACATTCATTCTTTACCACGAGAGCAACAAGTATCCAGGGGCTCTGAATTAAACAGCATTCAGCACATTGGTGCTCTGCATGTGCAAAGAGTGGAAAATCTGTCAAATGTGGAACCAAACAATTTCAGATAAAACAGGCACTGTGAGTGTGTGCATCTTTGCACACCAACTCAATGTTTAGATGCATAGAGTCATGGCAGCCCGCTATTTCCAGCCTCGAGAATGTGGAAGACCTCAGCTGAGAGGATGAGTTCGCTCCCTCATACTGATTTGGTGTTATTTATTGATTTGATAAGAGAATCTGTCTAATTTTTTTATATTTTTTTCCTAGATAAACCTTGATGCAAACTTTTGGACTGCCAATGGTAACAGTTTGGCACCCAAACTGGTTAAATTCACAATTTCTGGTTTTTCCCTCTCATTCAGTGCTACATAATCTGTAAAAAAGTTGGAAACTGCTGCTCTGGATCAGGCTTATACGTTTCATAGGTTTAAATATTTCTGGACAACATAACCCAAAATCCATCCATCCATTTTCTAAACCGCTTAATCCAATTCAGGGTCGCGGGGAAGCTGGAGCCTATCCCAGCTGGCTTTGGGCGACAGGCAGGGTACACCCTGGACAGCTCGCCAGTCCATCGCAGGGCCATAACCCAAAATGATTAAGTTTACTTATTGAAAGAACTTAAACATCTCTGAAAGATACTTAGACAATAAAGCAATATAAGTTACTATCTTAACACTTTGTGTTTTTGACTAATTGTTTAAGCACACTGACGTGTAAATTCCCGGAGCCGTCATTGGTCTGCAGCATTTGGAGGTGAGGAAATTACATTGCACATCTTTGCATATTGGAGCCTCATGTCACAGTTGGGTTTTGCTTTAACAGTACCACATCACACGCCAGCAACTGGATATCAACACAATGGGTACTGGACCCTTTTTTTTTTTCCATTGTGTATCTGAGTTTATAAAATAAATGTTTTTGACCTACACTACCAGTCAAAAGTTTGGACATACTTTCCCATGAGAAAGTGTGTCCAAACTATTGACTGCTAATACTGAAATATCCATTCTTCCCATACCAAATACACTATTCACAAAAAGTTAGGGATATTCAGCTTTTGGGTGAAATTTCACAACAAGCCTAAAATGCATTCAAACCTGTACAGGTGAACTTAATGTGATCTTCTCTAAGCTTTTAAATGCACATGTCCAACTGTTAAATGTTTCAATAAATTTTGCACAAGTTGCTGTTCTCTAACAAGGAGCTTAACGGCAAAAATCACGGCAGGTGTGTGATCCTTGAATTGACCAATAAATGTCCTGGTTCAATTAGAGCTGGTGTTTAAACTGTTGTCCTCATCATGCTGTTCACATTTTGACATCATGAGACCAAGACGACACCTAACAATGGAACAACAGTCCCTTGCCATTGCGATGCTTCAAACAGGACGTTCTCAGACAGAAGTGGCCACTGAGCTTGGAGTGTCACAGAGTGTCATCAGCAGGTTGCAACAGGGATATGGAGAGACTGGAAGAGTCACAGAAAGGCCTAGAAGTGGACGTCCTTTGGCCACATCCCGTGCTGATGACCGCTACATTGTGAACACTGCCCTGAGAAACCGGATGATGAATGCCACTCAACTCCAGGCACGTTTAAGAGAGGTGAGAGGCACCCAAGTGTCACGTCAGACCATTCGAAACCGTTTCCATCAGCGTGGTCTGCGTGCTAGACGACCTGCACGGGTACCTGACCACACCACCAGGCACAGGCATCATCGTCTTGCATGGGCCAGGGAGCATTTACGCTGGACGAGGAACCAGTGGGCCTCAGTGCTGTTCTCTGATGAAAGTCGATTCACACTGAGCAGAAATGATGGCCGGCAACGATGTTGGAGACGTCAGGGAGAGCGCTATGCATCAGCCACTGTTGTCACCAGGCGAGCTTTTGGTGGTGGCGGTGTTACAGTGTGGGCAGGGGTGTCCACTTGGTACAGAACTGCCCTACACTTTGTGAATGGTACAGTGACAAGCCCATACTACCTGAATAACATCATTAATCCAGTGATTGTGCCCCTACATGAACAGCACAGGCCTAATTTCATCTTCATGGACGACAATGCTCCTGCTCATCGAGGCCGCATCATCAGGGAACGGCTGTTGGAGACTGGTGTACCTCAAATGGAATGGCCTGCACTCTCTCCAGACCTGAATCCCATTGAAAACCTGTGGGATCAGCTGAGCCTTCGTGTAGAGGCTCGAAACCCTGCACCCCAGAACCTCAAAGACCTGAGGGCTGCCCTTCAAGAAGAGTGGGATGCCATGCCTCAGCAGGCAATAAGTTGCCTTGTGAACAGCATGAGACGTCGTTGTCAAGCTGTAATTGATGCTCAAGGGCACATGACGAGATATTGAGACGTTCAAATTTTTTGTTGTGGTGTAACTACCATTGTTGTTACCTTTTGTGTTGAATGAATTTTTTGAGATGAGGAAATCAGTAGTGCATCCTTCTACTTAAATGTCTTACTTTTATGATATTATATCACTGTAGCATGAACATATTGCATTTTCCATAAATTTCCCCTGAAAGTCAAATATCCCTAACTTTTTGTGAGTAGTGTACATAGATAAATACTTCATTAAGTAATGTCCAGTGCAACAGATTTTTAAAATAAATTTCATTCTTGTAATAATAATAAGTATCATGAACAGTGTGAAATATTAACTAAACTGTCAGGAGCTCTCTGCTCGGTGATCAGTCAGTTCGGAGCGCTGTTATGTGTGGTGATATTTTAGCTCCACAAACAGCAAAGACACACAGTTTGATGTGTGGTAAGACCGCAAACCTCCTTCAATATTTTAGAAGGAATCAGAACACAGAAGCAGAGGTGACGAAGAGAGGGACAGGTGATGCTATACGGAGAGACAGATGTCACTATGGAGTCCTCTGGTGCTGCGGACAGGTACTATCAGGTTCTATCCAGGTACCATCAGGCACTAGCAGGTGTTGTCCAGGGTGATGGAGATATGTAACACCGTGGCTGATATTATGGGCAAGTAATCTGCCAGATTTTTGCTTTTGTGCTGAGAAACAACAGAAGTTTCCTGCAGTCCTAGAACTTTGGTTTCCATATTTTGCAGTAATAAATATGGTTATGACATAAGTAAAAAGTAAATGCTGCAATAAAAAGATGGATGAAACCAGCTTGGAATGATAACTTAGCATGGGTATAATAATATGTCCCTGAGATTAGCTCACATCATTTCTGCAGGCCTGGATAAGGTTATCTGTTGAGTTGATCCTTAGGAGACATTATATTATCCAGTAATGGGAATAAGATAGAAAGAGAAAAAGACAGAATGATATAAAATATCTTGAGGATCTTTCACAAAAATATTACTAAACAAAATATTAATATCATCACCAAATTGTACATTAACCTTGATTGAAATGTTCGATTCGTTACACATGTTAAAGACAGTCCAATCACCGGCTCCCGACCTCACAGTCTAAAAAACTAAATAACAGATGACAACAGATCATTGGAGGGGTAACGTATCATTCATTTTTGGTGGCAGTTTAATTATATCATAATGAAATTGAGAAATAGCTGTTACTGGGAGTAGTGGAGGTCAAATGAATCATCATTATGTATGAATGAGGTCTACTTCAGGTCTGAAAGACCAGGAACAAAAAGTGAAACCATTGTTTCACTGCAAAATACAGCCAGGGGTGACACCTGCATAAATATGATCTTTATGAAAGTGTAATTAGAAGTAAAACTTTTGTCTGTGCCAACACTAAACTGAGCATTGGAATATAGCTGGAGCATTTTGAAAACGCATCCAGTGGAGTTTTTTTTTTATTTTTTTTTTTAGCTGTAATGAACAAATATCTTGAATGTAGTCTCTTCTGTACTGTTTAAGTACAAATGTGGGCCTGAATATGCCGCAGGAAGTACAACAGAACTATATAGCTGTTCCTCAGGGTGAATTCTGGATGGAAAATGCTCTAGAAGAGAGACCTGATTCTGTGCAAGAAGCATGGATAAATATCCGGCGGGTGGGAAACATGTAAAAAAGGTGCATAAATTATTAGATATTACCACTCTGCACAGGATGAAACAGATATCAGCAATTTCATTATGAAAGAGTAAAACCAGGAGTCATGAATGAAAATGCACATAAATGAAACCGATCAAAGTGTTTTAGAGTTTATGGTCCAATCAACCAGTTCGACATCATTAGTCTAATAAACTGGACAAAAAATTTTAAAAAAGAAAATCAGAGGAATGAATTGTAAAGTCAGAAATGTAAAACTGGACTCCTCAAAATTGACTACTGTAAATGGAAGCAGAAGGTTTCACTGAAGCAGTGAGTACAAAGAAGCTGAATGACCTCAGCTAAAGAATGGATGGCAGCCACTAAAAAAAATGACTCTCTTAGCCATTACAAAAACCGTTTGCAAGCTCTAAAAAAAGGCAGTTACCCCATTAAATGACTACACTGAGTGTCCATGCTTGCTTTGGACCATTTTCTTCTCTTGTTACTTTGACACTTTAAAGAAAAAAGCAGCAATTGTGCTCAGAATTTAATGTCGCTCCTTTTGGAAATCAGCTCGTCTCTCATTGTCTTTGTTATTCTCCATTTCAGGCACGTTACTGTCGCTTTGATCTGACTGTCCTTCAGCTAAAGCTGCAATTCCTTTAACCTTCTTGTACTTTTCAGTTTAAAACATATCAAGATAAATGAGCTAACCGAGTGATAAGAGTCATTTCCATCTGTCAGGCGAGCCAGCATGAAAGGTCATGGCAGGAAAATGTGTTTATTATCACAATCCATTATCAACCATGAACCTCTGTGAATTGATGTGTTTGGTTTTCTTTGGCATTTGCTATTCGTGACCATACATTAAGGGCCATGCATACTTTTAATTGCATGTGACAGAATGCAAACAATTGCTAATGGGATTATATATTTTCTCAGGCCGTTTACAGAGCTGACGGACTGACAGGCGTCAGGATCTGGTGCCTCACCATTTTGAAATGTTTTGTATACATTGTCGAGCACATCCATATGGCAGACATTGACATCTGGCTCAGATGATTTTTATTACTGTGAAGCACAGAAAAAAAAACTTGCATCACTCTGGGAAACTGTGCAAAAGAGTTACCTATAAGGGGATAAAGCTGCTCCCCTCCCAACTCGTTTCTCATCATTCTGATGTGTCTAAGCAGCACAGAGGTCACTGGCTGCTTCGACCTGCCGTCATGCAGCAGACAAGAGGTTATGGCTTTATGGTGCTTCTTTCAGCAGCTATGAGAGAGCCACTTAGGATGACAAGTTGCAAAAGATCCAAAGTCTTGACAAGAACTGGGGCACAAATCACCCTCAGGCTGACCCTGGAAGCGCCATGTCAAAAGTGCTGAGCTCAGAGTTCCCTGGCACATTTGTCCCGAGCGCCATCGCTTTGAATGATGTGTGAAATGTTTTGCTTCGCTACAAAGAGCTTTTAGCAGGACTTCATGTGGGTGTAATGTCCTCCTTGCCCTCCAGTGTACGATGCCCCTCTACCCATGCTGTTGCGTGATCGACAGATCTACTGTAAGCCGCAGCCAAAACTGAGCTCTTCCATTTGTAGTAAAATGTTTCTCTGCCAGGTTCTCCTCCCCGCAGATGCACTTCCAACATCTTGACGTTTTATCTCACGGGGCTTGCGAGTCGGTCCTGACATTTGAAAAGATTTACAATTTGCATCCTGTCTGTCAGCGTGTGATCTCTAAACAGATTGTGAGGGGAGCATCCATCACTGAGATTTGGCTACAATAGGTATTTAGCTCACAGCCCATTGCTCGCACTGTGCAAGCTCCTGAAGGCAAACATCATGTCGCTACACATTAGCCTTTTATTTTCTTATAAGAGCCTCCGTTTTTTTATTTTTTTTAGATTTTCATTACTTTTTCTGTTTGTGTTGGTTGTAAAAGCAAATTAAAAAAATGGCAAAGTGGATTAGGCTGGATGTGTGTTGTTGGTTGTGTGTTAGCTGTCTATCAAGTTATCCCTCAGGGCTGCTATACTTTAAAGCAATACATTTTCCAATCTAGAAAACAGAACAAGTAGATTGTATAGGACTAGTTGAAAAAAGATGTAGCCTGGGCTAAAAGTAATGACTAAACCAGTAGATAGATGATCATTTCTGTCATCTCTGTTCTGTTTATTTGACAGATTCTGTTGCAAGCAAGAAGCCTTTTTCTCATAATTTATGTCTCTGTTCTGGTCTACAACAGTTTCTAAAGTTTCCCCGTTCAATGTGCAGAAATGAATTCACCTGATGTTTGTGAACTATTGGTACTTTTTTCATTCCATTTGATGGAGTTTTTATTAAAAAAAACAAAACAAAACAAACAAAAACAGTTTTCCGCTGTGACAGCAGGCAACTTACAAGCATGACGTTCTCACTTCCTGCTTGTGTAAACATGACTGTATTTACCAGTCTAATTATAATCGTCTCGTTACTCTTTTAACAAGAATTTACAGAGCTTGATCAGTTCCTTTTGTACTGGCTGGTTATTTTTAGCTCATCAGCTGTGATAGCAATTTGCAAGGCGCCAGGTTTGAGATGAGTGATTAGTGTATTTTTATTTTTATTTATTTGTTTGATTTTCAGTTGCTGTTTCCTTAGGTGGCCAAACTATGTAGGCAGATTAAGAAAAGGAGCATCTTTGCTTCTGAAATACTTGTGTGTACAACCTTACATGCATGTTAGACGGCGCACTTCACACTCAACATGGCTCCTCTCCAGTCGTTTCCGTTATTCAATTCAGTTCAGCTTTATTTGTAAAGCACTGCTTCACAACAATGTTGTCACAGGGCATTTATATACATGAATCAACATACACATCATTTCAAGTTACAACAATGATTTGTATTCTGCATGCAACATTTGACTGGGTTTACATCACATATTTCTGAAGCTGAAAGCCTTTATTTTGAGGTCAACCTTGCCTGATGAAAAATAATGCTATGGGACCCTGATCGACCCTCCATATGGGTCGAGTTGGGTGGGAGAATGGATTGTTATGAGAGCCATAACAATAAATGAAATCATTGACGTTTCAGGCCAGAAAACCATCATAGTACGTTAGAAACCTGATAAGCTCTATGAAGCCTAAAGAATCTGCAGAGTAAAGCGATAACTCCTCGGTCAGGACTCATGCAAAACTCATGAGTTTTGTTTCCTGTCCTGTTTTCTTTTGTGTTTTTTTTTCCTACATCACACACTAAAAGATGAAGGGTTTGGCTTGAGCGAGAACCCTTTCAATGATGGTGCTAATCTAATCTAATCTCACCTCTTTAAAGTTTTGAGATAAGGTATTGGCCCTGGGACACGGCTCTTTCTTGTGCTCTTCAGGTGCACCTAGAAAAACTGAGTTTTCCTGTAATCCTAATGCTCATGAAGTACCACACGATAAGACACATGACTGCAGGTAATGACACGCTCTGAATCCACATTTGCTGTACATTAGACTAAAAGAAGGTCTTAAATTTTAATGGGAAGGTGTGGGAGGTCTAAAACTTATCAATCCACCTTTGAAGAAGTCTGTCCCTCGCCCCCCTCTGTGTGTTAAGGAAATTTGCTCTTCCTAAAATAATGAAAAGGTGTCCTAACAGGAATTTCCTCTCTCACTTTTTATTTGTAGCTCTTGGGGGGGTCGCATGCTGGCTCTGTCAGTATGTGTCTTTGACACAGCCCTCCGCTCGGCTTTACAGCACTTCAGAATGAAGAGTGCACAGAGCTGGGCTGTGTTGCTCAGGGGTGGAGATGGGACTGAACCTGGTGGCAGGTTCACATCAGTGTTTAGACAATAAGTTGAGGGAAACTGCTTCTCCTCTGCGGCAGAGTTAAAGATCTGGAGAGTTGGGGAAGGAATACCCTGCTGAGTGCCAAGCTGGGAACCATTTATGGACCTCGGTTACCTCCAACTTCAACCTTTCACATGTTTATTATCTCTCAGCATGGTGATATATTCATTCAAGTGTCGCCTCGGTTTGAGGGGTCAAACTATTAAATCATATCATTTTAAATAATATTTAACTAAGCTTAACTTTAGTTAGTATGATTACTTAAAGTTAAAAGGAACAGCTGACTTGGTTTAGCACAAAGGTAATCCACCCGTAAAACCCACAGCAAGGCAGAAACGAATGAGAAATGTTTCCAACATGCAATAAAGAGCGATAAATACAGCCGAACACATCTGGGAAATTCTTTTCTTTTAGCTTAATTTGTGCTAATTGTAACTTGAATGTTTTTGTCCTTTTTTTTCAGCATCTTTTGAGGCACTTTGAGCCAGTAACTTTAGCTTACAGATTTGAGATGCAATTCTCCTAATGTGATCAAAATTTTCTACTCTGACAAATATTTTGTCTCTACTGTGTTCAGTATCGACCTGGAGTTGTGATTGAGTTGGAAGGACTTGGAAGGACCCTTGGTTGATCAGACCTCTTGCCATTGGGATCAACCTTCACTGTAAACACGATTAAGAAAAACATTTTCACTGCGCTCCATTGTGCTTTCTGGCCATCAGGATGTGTTGAAGGATTGGGGGACTGTGCACACGATATGCAGCCGTCCAGACTAACTGTTGTGAAATCCTTCCTGCAACTTTCTACCATTGGTCTCTTGTCTATAGACTGAGTTACACATTTTTAAATATGTGCACATGTACAGTTTTAACTCAGTATCTATTCTTTCTCTGTACTGAGCTAATATATTTAATGTGGGCTTTCAGAAGATCAAGGTTTTGCTGTAAATGTGCTTCAAAAGTTGTAAAGTGCTGACATAGACTACATAAATGTCTGAAAGCATCATAAGCATCTGTAAGTGTGAATAAAGGCTGTTATTTAATACACAGATATTCTTGCCACTGCCGTACAGTCTCTGCTGTTGTTTTGTTTATGTTTTCCTCTATAATAATATCCAGGTGGAGCATAATTCACAGTGACACTTTTATATATGATAGACTGTAGGTGTAGAGTCTGTCTAAAAGCTAATAGCACCCTGAGGGAACTGTGGGACAGTAATGACATTCTAGACCAGCTATATTAACCAAGTCCAAGCCAGAGAAGTGAATGCATTGGTAATGAATCATGGGCAAATGGTTTTTGCGGCTGTTTCAGAGAAAGAGGCTGGAAGCTTGGAGCAGCATTTCCTCATCATCTCTGACTTAGCCGTGATTTCTCCGTCTGGTGTTATTCAGCACAAGGGAGCAATACACAGATTGCCTTCCAGCTTGTAAATACAGAGACCAGCGTGTCTGATTTCAGATTCTTGATGCGTTTCAGATATGTGATGGCCTACCAGCGGCTCTGCTTGGTCCTGACCGACCTGTGTAACATGAATCTAATGCAGCTGCTGCGTTTGCTCCCTCAGGTCTGGTGATAGGCTTCTCTATGACTCCACCCATCCTTGACAGCTCCAGAGACGATCTAGTGATTCCAGTCCACAGAACCCTCTCTATCACATGCAGGTATGTGTGTGTGTGTGTGTGTGTGTGTGTGTGTGTGTGTGTGTGTGTGTGTGTGTGTGTGTGTGTTGTTCTGTGCAAGACGATATATGAGTGACTGCGAATTAATGAAAAATAAAAGATAATAATGTTGATAATAAAACAAATACTGAGTAAATCATATCAGGAAATAAAACTTACTGACACATAATTCCTATTACCTAATTTAAGATGCTGTACTGAAGATGTTAACTGAAGAAGTTTAATAAAAAAAAAGTATGCTCATCAAAAAAATAAGGGCTTTATGCATCAGTAATAAAAATGTAAAAACATGACTTGCAGTGAGGAAACTTTAATTAGCTTCAGCAAATGCAGTAATAATGCTGTTTAGCTTACATGCGAACATTATATAATTAGCATATTTATCATTCATTTGGTCATATTACTATTTTAAATTCCATTTAAACCCGTGATAAATGTTAATGCTTCCTAACTAAGAGACAATTTGTCACGCTAATGATTGCATTAGATACATGAATCAATCTTTTATATAAAACAATATTATTTTATTGTGAACATGAAAAGATTTATGTGGGAATGCCATCTAATATCTAGTTATTAACATGTTAATAAACCATTGCTGTCTCAGATACCACTTTAATGCTCATAAAAGGCGTTCTTATTTTGTCTTGATGTGGATTATATGTTATGAACTATTAAATAATCCACAACATAATATTATGTGAAAACAGATAAGACTTATTAGGCATATAATTTACATGTTTGTCAAATGTATTAGCTATATGATGTGCTGCTGAAGTTTTGCCAGGATAAATGTAATTAATCAAATTTCATATTTCCTTAGCTTAATTTCTTATTGTGCTTTTATTGATTAGAAATGTTCACAAATGTTTATACCAAGTTATTTTGATGTTACTGTCACAGTGTGTGGTGGAGGTGCAGGAGACTGAACTAACTCAATGAAACTAACAAGATTAAACAGCAAACAGAGCTGAAACCAAGGAGTATAAATGCAGACAGAAACAGAACAAAACACAGGTATGATGACTTAACTAAATGAGTCCAGGTAAATCAGATAGTAAAATAAAACAAGAATCCAGAACTAAAAAGACACAAAATGTACAAATCATGATAGATACAGCAGAAAACATGGAATATGCACAATTACTGTCAGATTTGAACATTTTTCAGTACAGTTTAAAAAATTGTTTTAATGCCTTAGATTTCTGATGAGAATTTGTTACGTTATTATTATTTTAAATGAACAAATCTCCCAAATTACAAGTTTTACAGTTGACACTTCATGTACATATACATATACATATACATATACATATACATATACATATACATATACATATAAATATACATATACATATACATATACATATACAGGTACATATACCTATACATATACATATACATATACATATACATATACATATACATATACATATACATATAAATATACAGGTACATATACATATACATATACATATACATATACAGGTACATATACATATACATATACATATACATATACATATAAATATACAGGTACATATACATATACATATAAATATACAGGTACATATACATATACATATACATATACATATACATATACATATACATATACATATACATATACATATACATATACATATAAATATACAGGTACATATACAGCCCTGCGATGGACTGGCGAGCTGTCCAGGGTGTACCCTGCCTGTCGCCCAAAGCCAGCTGGGATAGGCTCCAGCTTCCCCGCGACCCTGAATTGGAATAAGCGGTTCAGAAAATGAATGAATGAATGAACTGTACATATGCAATTTGCTTGACATTTTTTAATAGCATTTTCAGCAGCAAGTGATCAAACTGAGACTGTTTTAAATAAGAATTTGACTCATGCACACTTTTGCCAAGCTGTCACTCCATTAACCATCACTTTTTCTTGAGTAAAAAAAATCATCATAGTTGTTTACATGTAAATCTTACACATGGCGACACTACTGAGGCTCTCTTGAGAAACAGTATCAGTTTCATTATAGTCAGTTTGGGCTCAACAGCGTGCCATTTTTCTAGGCTTTAAAAAGATAAATGTTATTCATGGGGTCTTGAAAATCAGCCTCAGGGCAATTTCATTGAGCTCTGTCATTTCGATGTTATATCCAGTCATCACATTTTGGCAGAGCCTGCAAATTTTGCCCATTTGAGTTCGACGGGGGCAGGTGATGAAAGCGCAGCTATCAGTTTTCAGAGAGCCATTATGACTCCACGCAGCCCGGCTCATAATGCCTCCAGGTTAAGATAACTGAATTTATGTGACAGATCACAAGGCAAACATGGATGTGTGGATGTATGAGTGAATTTAAACAAAAACAAACATGCACACACTTTCCACTCACTGGACACAAGCACTTGGTTATAATGTAACACCAACTGGCTGGATTATGAATAATACAAATACCAAAAGGTACTTTTAGGCTTAAAATAACACACATTTGTAGTTTTAATCTTTATTGCACATATTTTTAAAAAAAGTTGTTACCAACATATCTCCATAGGGGACAAAGTGCTCTGGCCTGGGCCTGGCCTGACAAGAAGCTGGCCAAACAAGAGCTAACAGTCCGTCAGACCCATCAACCAACCACCAGGGTCCCTGGTCAGAGAGTGGTCTTAATCAGTGAGTGTCCGGGGCAGCCGGGGAGGCCGTACTGCAAGCAGCTGGTCCTGAATGAGGCGCAGGGCCAAGATACAGGTTACTACCGCTGCTACTATAAAGATGTCAAGGCCATCACTGACGGCACCACTGCTGTCAGCATTTATGTCTTTGTCAGAGGTGAGTCACGCTCTCTCAGCCCACCCACACTAATGCTGACACCAACTAATGCTTAAAATAAAAACATATTTTACTGACTTGGAATAATGCTGGGCTTGTTTTTAAAGAGAGGAAGTTTAATCTCCCTTCCTGCTTGGACTCAGGCGGCAGCTCTGTGGAGCCTATTATTTCTGTGATCTTCTGAAGGTTCGAATGTTCTGCTTTACTCATATATTCTGTTTAATATTACTTCAATACCAAAGCTTCTTCTGCATCGTTACAGTTGGAAGTTGTTGAATTAGGCTCGGTAAAATCCTGGAAGCTGGCAGGTTTATTGTTGTGGAAATCAGAGATACAGGATAACGAGAATAATAAACTTATTTACTTGACTACAAAAAGACACAATATTGTTTTGTAACTTGCCTCTTTGTAAGCCTTCAGATCTGATTGGAGCTGCATTTTTTTCCTGCTGTTTTCATGGTGTGTCATGCACAACATTCACAGACACCCTGCTTTCTCTGGCTTGGATCACCTCTAGAACACTAAGTCTGGCCTTTTGGGCTTACCTCTTTATTTTTCCTTGCTCCATGTGCTGTTTGAGAGATGTACAAGGAAAGGCAGTTTGAAAGACAGATGATTGTCATGTAGGGGAGTCCTGCTGACCAAACCACTTATGTGAAACGGCTGTTTATCCCTCCTGACAGGGTGCCAAAACAGTTTCCACAGATCTAACCGGCTTGATGATCAGAAGCAGATGAAATCGCAGCCATAAATTAGGCCCAGCGTGTGGTAGGATGAGAGGGGACACATGTGGATACAATCAGACAGGCAGATGTCGACCATTTACACTGTCTGTGCTGCATGCTGTCCACTAAACACTCAACCACACGTACGATCTGCATGTCTAAATGCACCATATACTGTACAAAACAGAACACATCAGCTTTCATGACTGAAATTGTGCAACTTTACAGCGATTGCATTTGTGCATGCATTGCAAAATTTATTCTTAGGTATGTATGGCAGCTCCGTTCAGCAAAGGTTAATAGAATTTTTGCTCAAGATTGTTTATTCTCTCGATTCTTCACATGTTTTTACTAAGAAACTCTTGGTGTTCTATTACGTTCCTCAAAAAAACAAGTTTTCACTTTCGTTCTTCAGAATCTTAGAAGCAATTTTAGCTGTGAGATTTGGATTGTTTTGTTGCTGTAACGTTTCTCCTCTGCAAAAAGTCTTCCAAGTAGAGACAGTCATTCAGACTGTCAGTGTTTTTGAGATGCCACAGCTTCTCTTAAGCCTGTATCATTCCACTCTCCTCATCAAGCTGGGTTTTCATTGCTGTCTTTGACATGTTAAAATGTGGATGGAAATGATGAAGGATAAAAAAAAACAAAAAAAACAACAAAAAACAATGAAAGTATTCTTGCTTAGTCAACGTTAAAGGGAACGGAAACTTTTAAAATGACATCAGACCTGGAAAAGATTAAAATGATATGACTCATTAGCTGTCTGCAAACAATAAACTTGAATTACATCACGGCAGAAATGATATAATATCCCAGATATTTCCATTGATGGAAGTTATTCCATAGAAGGAAGCTATTCATAAAGAAGAGCACCGAATCTTCTGCTTTTGGACATCCATGCTCCTCTGGATCTGAATTCTAACCACAAGCTACCTAGCCTACACCACCAGACTGTGGCAATGCTTCACAGCCTTGCTTAACTGCCTATAAAACCACTCAACAGAGATGGGTTTGTTGTAACTTTTGCAAGACTTGCTTCAGATTTGCTTTCTTTGTAATTGGGAAGCTTGTGCATATAGTGTGGTAGTGCCAGGGTTATGCAAAAAACATGCTGGAGCCCATCTGTATCAAATAAGTAGATGCTGCTGTACATATTGGCTGACCATGTATGGAAAGCTTCACACTGTCTGAGCTGTTAAAAAAAAATCCAACTTCTATCAATAACCCATGAGCCAAGTATGAGTCACTGCTTATCAGAGCTTGTTTGTCCAAGCGGTGACCTGTCTGTGGTATAATTAATCAGGACAGCCACCGTAGCTCTGATTAATGCTACAGCACAATGGCTTTTGTTTTTGTTGTTTTTTTCCCCTTAACTCCTTGTTACTGGAGCTGCCGTGCACCCACCGATTCTCTCACTGATTTAACTGATCAATAAATGAGCTTTTTCTACCTTTGAGAATTTGAGCTCTCTTTCAGATTCCTCATGGAGTTCTTGTCCATGTGGAACTGTGCTGCATGTGTACACGATCAGGATTATGTGCATGTAATAAGGCCAACCAGGGTGTGCTCATTTTTTCTCCACGGAAAAGCAGAAATAACACAGTTATTAAAATGACTGACATTTATTTAATACTTCTCAAATGTTTGCTCACTATCACTGTACACACTATAGGCATACATGCAGTTTCTTCTAACACACAAATCTGGTACGAAACCCCTGATGCTTTTTTGACTCCTACAATTTGTTATCTGCGCTAATATCTGCAGTGATTTATTGAACAGAACTTAAATCCCAAGGAGTTGCGTATTATTTGTGTTACTTCTGTCTGTTTAGACCACCGCAGGGCAGCCACAGTGGGCTCTCAACAGCATCCTTTGTTTGGCTCTGCAACAGCTGGAGGAGATAGCTTTCAGTGTTGTAGAAGAAAGTATAATAACAGAGGGCTTATCTTGAACAAGAAATGAAATGAAGAAAATAGCAAGCAGGTTGCAGCTATACAATATGTTAGGATGACGTGTAAAAGTTCTGGTATTATGGCACGGATTTTTCTAATAATGTGCTGTTTTTGCCAGTGGAATATGAGGTTTTGTACTGGTATCAGCAGCAGTATAAATTGCTAACAATGCCGCTGTGATATCTTCCAAAGCTTGGTTCAACATGGCAACGCTGTTTTCTTCCAACAGACGGTTTGAGGTAAAACTGTAACAGGCGGATTAAACCTCTTGGCCATCTATCTCTCAGCTGCCATATAACAGTGATTCTTAATTCTATTTGCTGGCTGGGGACAGAGTGAGCTGTAATCACAATAAACTCCACATACAGCATGTCCATGGAGGTTATTAACAGGCCGTGAGAGATCATTCTGTGTGTTCGCAAAGTCCCCTCTGTAATAGCTGCCATTACCCCAGCTGGCATCATGCTTACCGGTTAACAGCTCTCTGTTTCTGTCTACGTCCAGACCCGGAGAATCCCTTCCTGAAAAGAGCCGGCTCCAGCGACAGCAGCACAAATGACCTGGAGACCATTCTCATCACACGCTTCTCTACGCACGCCGTAGTGCCATGTCTGGTCACAGTGCCTGATCTGAACGTCACTCTCTACTCGGTTTGAGCTCACCTTCTACAGTTAATGATGAAGCTGTCAAACGATGCCGTAGATCATTTTAATTGGGCTGCCACCATTACTTTGATGGTTTTTCTTCTTTTTTTTTGTTTCTTAGCAGTATTCAACAGGTCTGGAATTGAACGGGATAACATGGAACAACAAGCTAGGATTTACAATTCCCAGACAGATCATAGACTCTGTGCCAGTGGTCATTGTGTCGTGTGTGGCCACGCTTGATGGCAAAGACTATCACTCTGCCAACTATCTGATGCACACCACAGGTAAAAAAAAAAAAAAAAAAAAAAAAACACTACAGCACATTTATGGTCACTCCAACATTTCAATTTCAGCATAAAATTTAGCAGAAGAGCAAAGAATTATGCCAAGTTTCACATTGGGAGTTAAAAAAAAAAAAAGCCCTCCTGGATGAATATTTGAGGATACATTTGAGACTGCTCTTCTTGCAAGAGAAATTAGCTGGCAAATCAGAGGTGGTGCTGAATTCACCGCCCCGTCACCATCATTCTGCGTGCCAGTGGGTGAGCCAGTTTTGCCATAATGCAGTAAATTTCAAAGCTTTTTTATTTAATTATGTCATATCCTGAAAAGCAACTCCCTTCTCAAAGTGAGACATGAACCATTACGGCAGCAGAATTAGAGGAAAATAAAGAAAAACGGGGGAAGGAGAAGCCGTGATTTCATTGTGGGAATCTAACTTGATGAACTTTATTTGAAGTTCCCTTTTGTTGTAAGGGAACAAAAGGGCTCTTTTTTTTATTTTTTTTTTATTTATTTTTTTATGGTGTGATCATTCACCCCTCTCTTTAGAGGACGAGAGAAAACTCAGCCATCGCTGCCGGCCAAAAGTAATAGCCACATCAGTCAGGGCAGAAAGTCAACCCTCGCTCTGAACACTAATGGGGTGTTTAAGCAATCGGGCAATCACAGTCTGCTGCACAGACATCCCCATCATGGGTTTGTTTCATTTCTACTGACTACAAAAGTGAGATGGGTTGGATATAAGCTGTGCTGGCCAGTGTCCAAAGCTTTCTTGGTTTTTCTGTCTTCTCTTTAATGGAGGCTTTACTGTCTTTTGCTGTCATTATATGGCTTGACACATGAATGGAAGTACTGCAAGGTTGTGACAGACGTCTTCTTTATAGTAGGATGGCTTCTCTGATCCTAAAGGAAAGTCACTTCCTCTTGTCCCGAGAGGAAGGAAAAGAACTGCTGACGATGTCGCTGTGACCTCTCTCATTTTCTGCCTCCCCGTTTTTCGTTTTCCCGGACAGGAAGTCAGGTTTACGATGTCAAGCTGTTTCCTGAGGACCCGGTGGAGCTGATGGTGGGGGAGGCCCTCACCCTGAACTGCACAGCAATGGTGGAGTTCAACGCTGGGGTGGAACTGCATTGGTCTTATCCTGGTAAACAGGTACTTAACAGATGTGGCATCAAAACACAGATTTGAGATGGTTTTTAATTTTAATTACTGTCTGTTTTTCATTGCCAGATGAACAGTTGGGTGGAAAGTAAGCAACAACGAGAAGCTTTGTCACATGCCACAGAGGCTGTTCGCACCCTGAGCATCCACAGAGTCAACGTCACAGACACCGGGACGTACATCTGCAATGTCACCAGCCTGGAAAAATCACAAACTGTACAGACTCAAGTCGTAGTCCATGGTAAGCACAGGGCTGCAAACGTCATGCTTTATTAGCTGTGGAAGATTAGTTGATGTTGCAGCTGTAGGCATCAATAAGAAGAGGAAAAAACTCTTAACAGACTTTTTTTTTTTTTAAGTACTTTTTTTTTCTTTTACAAAATGAGTACCATGGTGGTAAGGTTTGTCTCACTAGAGTCAATATGTAATCGTATTAAAATGATATTTTACAACCAACTATTCAACATAAATATCACCTACTGCACAAGTAGCCTGAGGCTCAATAAAAAAAAAAAGGGTTGGAATACAACAAATTCTGTGCTAATTTCACTCAACTTTGGTCATCTTAGGCAAGGAAAGTTCATTTGTATCGCAGCTTCATGTACCAGACCCATCCTTTACTTTGCATATGAGAATAAAAGCATTACAGATAGTGGAAAGAAGCATAAAAGACAACAACAAATAATAAAAAAAAAGCTATAAACTTTAATCTAATTAAATTAAAATAACTAAAAGCAAGATCATTTAAAAGTAATTATGCATATTTCATGCAGGGGAAGGTGGATAAAAATGTTTTCAATCTGGATTTAAAAGTGTCTGCATTTTGTTTGCAGCATCACAGCTAATTTTCACTTCTGTATGTTTAGTCTGACTGGGATCCCTTTTGACGTTGTTTTTCCAGAAATCTCTTTAGGCCGATGTTAAAGTTGACCATTTAAGAGATTGACTCTTTCAAACTTAGAGGGATGGGTACTGCTTTCTGCCCCCTGATTGCACATTCACCTCTGTGATGGCGCGTCTGTCTCTAGAGGAATATAGTCTCACATCCGTTTATCAAATAGTCACAAATTGTTTACTGCATCTAGTTTAACATGCATTAAGAGGTTGTGTGGTGTCGCCTTCTCCTTGGCCAGTTCTCCACAGGGGTTTGCAGGATGTTGCTGCATACAAACTTTTTGATTAAGCTTAGCTTTGAAAAATTGAAATGTTATGGTCAAGTATTAAAAAAAAAGAAAAGACTTGTGTTAATTAAACAATGGTGGTTGAGGTTAGAAAAGTCTTTCACTGGTGAGGATTTAGTTCTGTTGCTGCTCAGCAAGAAAAATCTTGGCTGGGTCACGTCTTTGTGGAGTTTGCAGTTTATGTGACTTTGACCTCCTTTATCTCTCATGATAAAGTGGAGGCCTGAAAAATGAGTGACTGCTTTCATCTGAAGGAGCACTCATTCAGCATGAAACATATACAACTTCTGAGACATTTTTCATGACTGAATGGTAAAAACTGCTCAAACTCCTGTTGAACACTATGTGGTACTTGCTTCTTGCACATTTCATTGTTGTTCTTGAATGTAGTCATGGCCAACAGCAGCCTGGAGTCACCATAAATCTTTTTTTTTTCCTTTTTGATGCTTATCTTTCCTCCAGAGCCGCCCTCTGCAAACTATTCTATCACCTGTCCTCACCACGTTGTGTTAACTCACAGTAAAACAAGCCTGCAAACTAAGTATCCCAACATTAGTGGAACTGTTTGCAGACCTAATTGTTGCGTCTCAAACTGTAATGTCTGATGTTGCTCATTGCTTAACACATCAAGGGAATAACAAAGTCCTTCTATTATCACCTGAAGAACATATCCGGGGTAAAGGATCTGATGTTACGGCGAAACCTGGAAAAACTAGTCCATGCTTTCCTCTTTAGTCAGCTTGATTACTGTAACAGTGTCTTTACAAATCGCCCTATTAGACAACTGCATAACTCTGCTGCTAGAGTCCTCAACAGTCCAGACCACATCAGTCCAGCTCGGAGGTCTTTACACAGGCTGCCTGTACATCAGATGATAGACCCGTATCCTGTATCAGACTAAAGTTGTGCTGCTGGTCTAAAGCCCTGAATGGGTTAGGACTGAATACATCTTGACCCAGTATGAACCTACCAGACTCCTCGGATCATCTGGATCTGTCTGGATCTGTCTGGATCTGGTCTTTGATCAGTTTCCAGGGTTAAAAACAGGCATGGAGAACCCTCATTCAGATTCTAAACCTTTTCATAGTCTTTATATGTAATTTCCTTTTTGTTTCCATCTTGTTTTAATTTTTTAAATGATGCGTTTTATTTCCTAATGTTTTAATGTCTCTGTAAATCACTTTGAATCCCTCTGTTGTCAAATTGTGCTATGCCAATAAACTTGCCTTGCTATAAATAAGCAAATACGTAAATGTTTAGCATGGCTGGTTAAAGAAACAACCTATTGCATGTGTGTGTGGTCTGACTTTAAGCTTTTGACAAGAAAAGAACTTTATATTAACAACCAAATGCCTTTAATTCCAGAAAGGCCATTCATCAACCTAGACTACAAAGATGGACCTGTGGTGGAGGTCACCGCTGGGCAGAAGTTATTCAAACTACAAGCAAACGTCTCTGCTTTCCCCACACCTGAAACACGATGGTAAGATAAGACTCCGGTGTATTCATTTAATGTGGTGGGAAATTTCCAAAAGCACAACTAAGCCTGACATAACTTCAATTTAGAGATTATCTGAGAGACATCGCACCGCGACTGCATCGTATGTTGTGTTGTAACACCTGTGTGTGTGTGTCTTGTTTTCAGGTATAAAGACGGAGAGTTGATAAACCAGCGCCCGGAGTTCAAGATGAAAAGGATGAGGATGCACTCTAACCACGCTTTGGAGATTAAGGAGGTTCATCAGGAGGATTCTGGGATGTACACAGTGCTGCTGAAAAACAGTGCCGCTGCACTGGAGAAGAGGCTCAACATCACGCTTGTTGTCAACGGTACGTGTTGTTGGCTCTCCGTGGACGCTTCTGCAGATAAGTGCCTTACACAAAAAGCTCTAGCATGAGCTTATGCTCTTGAAAATACATTTCAAATAGTGTTGCGTGCATTTGGTGTCTTAATTTTAAGACCATCACACTTGATGTCCGTGTGTCTGATACATTTGACCTTTCAATAAGAGGTCTAAATGGTTTGTATGCAATCTTTGTAATTGACACCTGCAGTCTATTAATCCTAAATGAGTTAAGTGACATCACCTGAATGTTGCTGAATGAGGATTTAGTTTAAAGTAGATGTGATCACTTCTTCCTAATGGGACATACTGTTCATGGGTAATTATGCCTTTAATTTAAAAAACGGTTTGTTTGATAATCCCTGTTATATTGTTAATTAGGCCCATGCAGATTTTTCTGTTTGATTAGACACACTGTGAGCTTCCTAGCTGCAATAATAGCTCTAAAAATCCTCCAGTGAATTGTTTAAAGTTTCAGTATACAGCTCTGTTAATGATCTGCATGCAATAAATCCATTCAAAACAAATTCCTAGCGTAGATCTGCATTTTATTGAGAATTGTTTTAATGACTAGGATAGATCTGTGGATGGCGTGGAGCTTTTGCATCTTTGTATTTCTACAGTCTGAGAGGGGATACACTAAATATTGTTTTTTTTTTTAATCATCCTTTCATTTTTATTTTTACTCCTTTGACCCCACTAGGATATTCTGTTTGTTGCATTCTGCAGCTTCCAGATATCACAAAAACTCATGCATTAAACAAAGTGAACTTTGTTTGGAGGAAAAAATGAGAATTGTTTTCCAGATTACCAGTCGGAGGATTTTTTTGTGGAAATATAACAAAAAACATCAAATCTGTTAAAGAACTATAGAAAATAAAATAGAAATATAAAAGATAAAGTAATTAAAATAAAAAAAAATTGTATGGAAATATTTTTAGGCTTGTTATTAATGTTAAGATTATGTACAATTTTCTTGTTTTTTCTTCATTTTTTCTTTGTTCTAAAGCTTTTTCCTTTTAATTTTTGTGTCACCATTTTTCCTAGCTTTGTTTTTCATTTCTTACTGGATTTTTTTTTTTTTTTTTTTTTAGTTTATTTTGCTTCAACCACGACTTTTTTTAAAATTAAGTTCCTTTTTTTCCTAAGTATTTTTGGTTCTTGCCCATTCTGTATGTCCTCTTGTTCACATGCCTAGACCTCTAACGCCTAGTTTTCAAAGCCAGTGGAGCTAACTACTAACCCAACCCAATCAGAACACAATTTCACACAGGAAGAGTCGTAAGTCCTAGCATATATGAATTCTTTCTTCCTCTGGCAAGGACTTGGTAGCAATTTTAAGGAACAAGATTTGCTCTCTCATGTGTGTAACCAAGATTTAGCAGGACATTTCAGCGTAATTTAATGTAAAACAAGACGAAAACCTCTTCCGATGTGTCCCATTTTGCATGAACGTATCTGTTAAGACTGATGCGTCTTGTTGTCAGTGCCTCCAGGTTCTTGCCAGAGGAAACATGAATTGAAACAGCTGTAAATTGTTAAGTATAGTTGAATGGATGTTGCAGGTTTCAGACTTATAAGAGCAGAAACGAGTATCTGCAGCGGGGGGGGCAATTCAAGGAGGAGTAAAGAGAAATCCACTGGCAGAAGCTATTCAATTAAAAACATCAATGATCAGAGCATTAAAAAAGAAGCCAAAGCAATGTAGAGGAAAAAAAGAGTGATTGATTAACCAAAATAAAAATAAAAAAAACGGGAACACTTTACAAAAATGGTACAAATCAAATGCTTTGGTCAAATGTAACTCATGATGAACTAATGCATTTATTAATGAAGACTTTATCATTAATTCCTGTTGCTCATCATGAACTAATGATGATCTCAGTGTTGATCCATGTGATTACTCGACCCCCAATTGATCATCAGTTAATGAACTTTAGTTCACTGTTCATTCATCAATATGTTGACATATTTGTCATTTGAAATAGAAACATATCATTTAAATCTCTGCTCCTGATTTTATTTTCACTTTTATTCATACAAGACACACTCAAAGAATTTCCTTTGTGTGAACATGGATATAAAAGCACTTTGAGTGACTATTAATAAAGGTCGATTGTAGATTTATTTATTTATGTATTTATTTTGTTTTTATGTTTCTAAAGCAGCAATGTATTTGATATAAAGCATTTCCATACATACCAGGGTCATATCTTTGTTAAATGTACTGTATTAATACAGTCATTTTAAAACCCTAATAAACTCCCCAAGCACTTTTACATATCCATGTTCACCTCAGTGAACTTATTTAGGTGTGTCTTGCTTTGAATAAAAATAAATTTTAAAAAAGTAGCAGGGAATTAAATGATATACTTGTATCTAAACTGGCAAATTTGTTAACATATTGATGAATTAACAATGAACTAATGTTCATGAATTGATGATCAATAAATGAGGATCAAGTAAACACATGAATCAACATTGAGATCATCATTAGGTCATGATGAGCAACAGGAATTCATGACAAAGTCTTCATAAATTAATGCATTAGTTCATCATGACTTAAAGGGGTGCTATTATGGTATTTGGAGTTTTCTGAGCTTTCTACAGTGCTACTGTGTTGAATCCTCATCAGACATGTGAACGGCACTGTTTTTTATCACCTAAACGCTTTGAGTTTGAGTTCCAGCACTCTCTCCATTCGGTTTCCATGGCGTCGAGAAACGCGTAGTTTTATAGAGTTTTTTCTACTTCTAAATCCTTGTGACGTCCCGGGGGATAAGGTTCGGTGATTGGTTACCTTCTACTGGTTAACAAGGGCATGTACAAATACATCAGGCGGGTGGAAAACGTCGGATAAAGTTATTTCCAACGATGGCTGGTGAGTTTACCAAAGAGAGACATCCTGCTGCATTCGTTGCTGTGGGTTGCTGTTTTCCACTTTGTTTTCAGGGTCTGATTCAGGTTCCAACATGTAGGGCTGTATGCTATGTGTTGACATTGTGTTTTGTTTTTTTATTGAGTTCATATCAGACTAATCCTTCTGTTTATGAGATGTTACAATGACTGTGAAAGCAGGTGCGGTGCGCGCTCCCGATGTAGTGCAGTGGCGGGAGGCGGGGCTTAATGCGGAAGAGTCTCAATCCACTCGTTTTGCCCACAGGCTGATCTGACAGCCTACGGAGAGGGTCGGTCTGAAGTAAATAAAGCCATTTGTGACAAAAACTCGATCAATCCCAGCCCTTCTGGGCTCAGACATAAAAATAAATTAGCCTGAAGTGCACATAATAGTTCCACTTTAAGTATGTGATTTGTACCACAATCAAATATTTTCATTTTTCCTATTTTCATATTTCTTCTTTCCTCACTTCTTAATTTCATTTCCATATTTAGTTTTTACTGTTAAACTTCAATCTTTCGTATCATACTAACATTTTCCTCTTTTTTAATCAGCTGCAGTTTCCACAATAAATCAATTAGAAAAAAATTAAATACCATCAAAGCTGGCTAAATAATCTTTAATCAGTTGCTGAGCTAAAATGAATGTGCTGATGCATTAAATTATGGAAGGGCTTTCTTGTTTTTCAGCATTTACCACTCTATGCAGTATCTTTTTTTAAAATTATTTTTATATATTTTTAATCTATGCAGTATCAATATTAACATGTTTTGTGCCTTTTATGATGTTTCAACAGATTTTAGTAATAAATCAAAAGGTTTTTCCTTACTTTGCTCAATACACATGGAGGATTACTAGACCTGTGACCATCATTGCAGGCAGGATAAATCCACTGATTGTCTTTCTTGTCCTCTAGTTCCCCCATACATTCATGAGAAAGAAGTGGCAGATCCTTCCAGCCCCTACCCCCGTGGCAGTAGCCAGACGCTAACATGTACTACCTATGGTCTGCCCGCTCCAAACATCACCTGGCAATGGAGGACATGGGGCCCCTGTATTGTCAACAACACCCAAAGCCAACTGTAAGAAATCCTTCTGTTTCAACATTCATACACAGAAGTGGTATTTGTCTGAAACTCTACATCCATTGTTGCTTTGAGAAGGAAAAAAGATGCTATACATGAAAAGTTTAAGACTGCAGAATAAAACGGAGTTGATCCAAAATCACAACAAAAAACTAGTAGTTCTGAGTCAAGGAGAGAGGAGGAGAGTGTCGAAAAGAGGTTGTGAGGAAAGAAAAATGCAGACATAAAGAAAAGGGAAGGAGACAAGTCCAACCAGCTTCCTCCTCCTCCTCACTGACTCCTCATCAGCTCTGGTTCAACTCTCACACAACTATGTCACTAACTTGCATGAATCAACAAATCCATAGTGGACACAATCACAACACAAACTAATTCCCATGTGAGAGATGCACATAAACTACTGGGGTGCGTTTCTGCCCATCAGGGTGCTACATATCGAAACACACATGTCATTAAATACAGAAATAAACACAGAAACAGACGCTTGTTGTTCAGCTTTGCTTCAGGCATTTTCTGAGTTTCTCTTTCTTCTGAAAGACACAACATGACAATGGATTGCCTGGACAACCGTATTTGATTTTTTTTTTCCTATTTCTGTTCGCGGCGGTGTTGTGTCTGCTTTCGCTGAATATTCCACTAATAGTCACCCACCTTCTCCATCCCCACCCCCAGGCTCGATTTCTGAAGTTATTGTTTCCCTGACCTTTTCAGCTTTGCATGCAACATGAGTGCAGACACAAGGCGCCTGCACTGTTCTTATAGACGTTTCACTGTGAAACACACAACAGTGGCAAGCTGGGCTGAACTTAAGCTCAAGCTGCCCAGTTCATACTCTTTGTCATGCACGATGCATTCAATATGACATTTCATGGACACTGACTGATACATAGTTGGTTTGACCTTTTTTCTAGTTTATCGGAATTGAATTTTCTTTTTTTTATTCTGGTGGTCCAATATCCAGGGCTTGTATTGGGTCCTGGGAGCTTTTAAGGTGGCACAATCTGGACTTTGGGGATATAAGCTTTTTTAATTTGGTGATTTGAGTTTTCTGGTAGGAACCGTGATTTTTGTTATAGAGACATTTATCCGCTCATACAGACAGGCTGCAGGTGATTTCTGCCTTGCCTTTAGCGACAAACAGCAGCTAATCACAAAAAGTAGGCCACAATAACATTTAGTTGCTAAGCGACGTAAAAATGTTCCTACTATATTAATATTTGAATGCATATTCTGAAACTTTTTGAACAAATGCAGGAAATTATATAAGTTTTTAGATGTGTTTCACCAGGAAGTACTAAGGTTTTTTTCTTTTTTTTTTTTTTTTTACAAGAAGCTGAGGTTTATTTCAGCCATGGTTACTTTTACTGAAGTTTAAGTTTGATGATGCGATTGGTCCCGATGATACTCCTCTCCAGCAGAGCTTACAGGAGTCTCAATGCTACCACACTGATCCAGTACAACCAGGAAGTCAGTTTCCGCTGTTGTATCACAAAATCTGCCCACGTTACTCCTTTATAGTATTTGTGATGGGGTTTTATGAACCTTTTGAGGATACCCACTGTGAAATAATCAGAAATCAAGTTTTTATCTCATCTAATTTAAACCCTGCTCCATCTCCTCGTTTATTGTGAGGTACTAAAATGCAGTTGAAAGATTAATAATATTCCGTTTTGTAATATTAAATTTAAAAGATTTATGAGCTATGATGAACATTATACCTGCAATGACTTAGACAAAGAGATGGAAATAAAACTCTGGGACCACTCAAACAGTCAGTGATGCGAGCACTGAATATTTCTTACAGGCTCAGGGAAGTTTCCAAGGAACTATCTGCATACTAAGCTGTATTTGGAGCGTGAGTTTCTCTGGTGTTTTTTTTTTTTTTTTAAGTCTCTGGTTAGTTCTGGCAATTGAAACAGAAATTACCAAAATAAAAATCAGGACTGCTTCTAAGAAATTATGCTGTGGTGGACATGCAACTATGATGAAGCCCAGTGTTCATATAAAGTAAATTCTGTTAGCATACAAATCTTAGATGTGTTTAGTCTTCTCCCTGTAGCTGCAAGATATAAAATCTTGTCACAGGAATACATTTTGTGAGCACTGTAAAGACTTTGATGCTTTTAAGAGTAGCAGGACTCCTGTTAAAGCTTTTACACGCTTAGACACACAATCTGTTGGTAAAAAGCAATCAGATAAAAACAATGTCCATCCATCTTTTGTTGGTGGTTGGGGATCTTTGTTTAGTGACTGTGCTCTGCCAAACAAATAAAGAGGAACACTTCTTTCCTGGTTGTGCAGCCATCTTTGATATTATTGTCTCGATGCATGTTTGTAATAAGTTAGCACCATTCAGTTTATGTTGCCATAACAATAAGCTAATACAAAGCAAAATAATTATACTTGTGAGCAAGTGATCCAAATCTAAACTATAAAAAGTACTCTTCATTATTATCATTTATAATTGTGTCAAGTATCATGTAGTAGATATACTTGAATAAACAGCTTGAAAGAATTATAGGCTATAAGATTATCTGCCTTCAGCACATTTCAATGGCCATTTGATGTCTCATTTTCCTTTTATAATTCTTGTATATTTCCCAAAGTAGGTTTAGTTTGTCATTGTAGGTGAAAAAAAAAAACCCAGATGTCACAGCTCAGATAAAGGGTAACAAGCTCACAAGCAGGGCCGTTTCTAACTTTGTGGGGGCCTTAGGCAAGATGTTGTTCAGGGGCCTCTAGTTTGTCGAACTGTCATGAAGATATTTCTAACCATTTAGATGCTCTACTAAGACACCACCATCTCTTACAGTTCTTGAGCAAAACAGGCTGCGGGTAAAAGTAAAGATCTTCAAGCTGAGCCACTCAGCTGAGCCCAAGTTGAACTGTTTAAAAAAATTGTGCTAAAATATTTCTTATAATGCTATTTAACAATGACATAAGGTAGGTACAATATAAATAAATATATAAATGAATTTGATACTAACATGTTTGATTGTTTATTGATGCATTTGGATTTATCTATCTATTTTTTTCTGGTCAGATATATGATTATTCAACCTTTTGAAATATAATTCCACACAATGCTTTCAATATTTTGCCGGTTATTGCAACCGTATGCCGAACAAAATATGGGAATAGTTGCTGGCTTTCTCTTGACTATGGTTGACTCGCTTGTTTTTACATTTATTATTTTATCAATAGTTGTAAAAAGTCTGAAAATAAAGTATTGTTTAAAAATTGTACAAATCAAAATTTAACAATGGAACGTTAACAAAAATAGAAAGAAATAGGGAAAAAAAAAAGAGACCCACATAAAACACAAAAACTCTGCACTGCACACCATCACTCATGAATTGGCGGTGTAGAGAACGGGACGTGAACAGGTTAAAAACCAAGCAGCTCTACCACCTTTAATGCAACAAGCTAATATTACCATAAAAAAAAAAAGCAGCCGCTACTTACTATTGCAGTTCATTTTATTTAGGCCAATGTTTATCTTTAAGCCTTTAAGGGGAGTCAGAAACACACAAGATAGCTACAGACAAAAACGAATATTTCCCTCAGAAGAAGCCGAAGATGCAGCTTTGGGCCCCCTGATGGCTTGCGGGCCCTAGGCATCTGCCTAGTCTGCCTATAGCAAGAAATGGCTCTGCTCACAAGCATATTGCTAACTTTACTACTGTTCACGTACAATGTACAGCATGTTTTGTTCAGCTCGTTCATTTGCTAACATTTTATCATACTTGATCGGGGCACAGTTGGAAATTTAGCGGCATTTTGTTGACTTTACAGTTTTCAGAATGCATCTCTTGTATTGTCATTACATACATTCATCAAAGATTGTGTAAAGACTAAAGTGAAAGTGACCCCCTCATTACCATCTGCGAATTTAACTTAGTAGCCTGTAGGGAAGAAGGCTAAATGAATTTCCATTTCGGGTTTCATTAACTCTGCTATGATGTTCACACTGTGGTTTGTCACAACAGAAATGGGTGTTGTGCCATTAGTTGTTAGGTCAGTTAATGTCATTGCCTTGGTTTGGGAATACAAGGAAAACTGAAATAAAATTCATTATTAAAACAACAACAACAAAAAAAAGGTCTCTTAGAACCTGAAGATGTGGTTTGATGTGTTTCTGAATTCTTGCCCACTGTCTGCTCTCCGCTGTACATATCAATGAGGGGAGATGTCATGAATGTGTCTGTGCTTCTCTCCAGGGTCCGACGAGACAGGAAGGGCCGGAGTGACAGGATCGCAGACTGTCAGAACTGGCAGGGCATTAACTCAGAAAACGCCATGAATGAAATTGAATCTATCGAAACTACTGTTGAAGTGGTGGATAAAAGACAAAAGGTTGCCAAAAAACTCAGTTTTCTTTTTGTCTTGCTATGAATAGACCTGTATATAAATATAGCCTAGTATCATAATATGCTTATGTGAATAACAGGAAGAAATAAGACAGAATATAATGTGATCAGAATGTAACCCATAAAAAAAAGGCATTTATGTAAGTGGATTTATCCCTGAACTGCAATGTTTTTATGTAAGTGTCCCAAATTCTGATCTCCAAAACAGAATTTGTCAATTGAGAGCCATTCTTACTGTAGAAATATTTAGAACAGCCTTCCTCTGCAGCCTTCCTGTAAGGATTGGCTATAAACACATCCAGTCACACAGACAAAGAGCAAATGCCATGCTAAAAAAAAAAAAAAAATCTCCACCAAAGGCGGAAATCATCCCAATCACGCACACATATTCTCACACATGCACACGTCTCATTTTTTTCAGTTACACCTGAGTGGCTTCACTTCCTGTCAGCATGTCAGCGCTAAATCTGTTTCATGACAGCTCACATGGAATTCCATCACAGCAAAGTGCACTTCCCTTAAAAATATGCATCCTTCCTCATAATGAATTTAACTCCCATCCACTTTTTTCACACCTAACAGATAGTGAGCAGGCTTCAGATTCGCAATGCCAGTGTTTCTGTCATGTACAAGTGCTCTGCTGAAAACAAAGTGGGAAAGGATGAGCGGCTCATCTACTTCTACGTAACCAGTAAGTATGCGGGGGACATTTGACTCACAAAAACATAACACAAACTTACCACAAAACACTGAAGTGGAAGAAAACCCTCACAGTTAAAAATATTGTTGTTTCAATACAATTTAATTTCAAAAAGTTGTGATGCAGTGGAAAATAAAAATAAAATCTAGAATGCAATCTTATAGACCAGGGGTAGGCAACTCTGGTCCTCGAGTGCCACAGTCCTGCAAATGTTCGGAGTTTATCTGCTGCAACACACCTGATTCAAATCAATGGCTATATAACAGACTGGTGCAGAGTTTGTTGTCAAGCTCTGCACCAGTCCGCTGATTAGGTCTGATATGTGCCAGGTGTGTTGCAGCAGAGAAACTCCTAACATTTGCAGGACTGTTGCACTCGAGGACCGGAGTTGCCTACCCCTGCTATAGATTTACACTGTATGTATAGAAAACAAGCATGAAATGCCTGAAGTAAGAAATGTCTTTGGTTTTGAGTCTTGATTGTTTGGTTTTATTTCTGACACAAACCTTTCATGGGTGGGCTCTTTCAGGGATGCATTCCGATTGGCTGGTGAGTTTTCGAGCAACACAGTTGTAGCCTGGATGTCGTTTGAAACCAAATGAAGCCAAACAATCAAGAATCAAAACCAAAGACTGTGAAGCACAACCAAAATAGAGAGAAGAGAGAAAGACAAAGAGGAAACTGCAAACAAAACTACTCGATTTAACCAAATAAAAGTCAAATAGTTTTCATGATTGATCATTTTTTATTTTGAGATAATTTATTTTACTCAAGTTTTATAAAGTTTTGGTTTTAATTTTTGTTTTGTTTTTTTGCTTGAGTTTTAAAATGTTTTGCTTGGAAATTTAGAAACAAATCTGATTCCATAGAAATGTTGCTATGTCATGAAAAAACCTGAAACTAACACTCTGCTGTCCCTCTCTCACAATTAAAGCCATCCCTGAAGGCTTCAATGTGGATGTTCATCCCACTGAGAGCCCCCTGGAACAGACGAAAGTGTCCCTCTGTTGCAGTGCGGACAACTACACCTACGAGCAGCTGCAATGGTACCGCCTTGACACCCAGACCCTTCAAGATCAGCAGGGTAAACCCCAGGACCTGGACTGCAGAAGTGTGCATCTCTTTGCTAAACCACTTGAAGGCCAGCCCACTTTTCAGGAGTACTCCAACAGCTGGGTCTTAGACTACACTATTGAGTCCATACGGCTGCAGGATGAAGGACACTACGTGTGCAAGACCCAGAGCAGACGCAGCGGGGAGAAGCAGTGCCTGTTCAGATACATCTCAGTCAAAGGTGAATAAAAGCACAGAGATGAAAGGCCTACACATGAAGATGCACACCACACACACACACACACACACACACACACACACCTCAAAACACAGAAAACAGTCACTCTAACCACAGCTAATTATAGAGCAAAGCTCAAGCCTGAGCAGTGGAAATACACATGGGTCAGAGCACCGGAGCCGGCGCTGAGATGCAGCAGGCTTACAATCACACATGCCTACAAAGAGATGCCCACGCAGCCTTAAACCCACATGCACACATAATGGACAGAGTACCTGGTGTTTCACAGCATGGATATGTAGTGGCAGAACACGGAGCTGAGATGCTCCAAGGCAGAAATGCACAAACAATTTCATGCTTCATTCATGTTACGTTGTTGTGTGCTGGATAACCTTGTATCAGTGCCTCCAGGAGAGATGTTCATTTTAATAAGACTTTTTTTTTTCTTTACTTTTGCCCTTTTTTCAGTCCCTGAAGTCAGGTTAATATCATAAATGTCATGTACATTTAAAGTCCTAAAGTTTTATTATTCAATTTACGTCTGACAATGCATAGTTTTGATGACAGTTTGATGTATGTGATGCTTTCTGTAGCCCTGGAGGCACCTCAGTACAAGCGGAGCCTCACCAATCAGACGGTGAATGTGACCGAGTCTCTGCGAATGGAGTGCGACGTGGACGGCAGACCTCTGCCCTTTCTCTCCTGGTTCAAAGACAACCAGCCTCTCCACCAAATGTCAGGTAATATAAAAACACCTACACAGGTGAAACACATGAAAGCACCGCTGCCCACCCACCGACCCAGCAACCACACCTGCATAGTGAAACTCTCCTACCAGCTGTAAAGCAGAAAGTTCTGTCCCGGTGGGACTTAATTAGCCTTGAATTAATTAGGTTTACTTGAACTTATCCACCTTATTTCATAGAAAAAATCTAATAGAAACACCAGAAAAAAAGAACAGAAACGATACATTTAGTTAATATATTCTTAAATACGAGCTACTTTCAGCAGATGTTGCAGCTCATGATGACAAATGTCATTCAAATTATTCAAAACCACTTGAGACCACATAGTGCCACACACCCACCCACACACTTATGATACTTAGCGAATGCCTCACATAGAAATAGTGACAAGAATACTTGAATAGAATTTGCTACACACATAAAACCCTGCCGACCAACGGATACGACTCATTAACGTTGTCAGTGTGCCTTCTGAACATTTGAAGGAGATGTGGGGTGGGGTGCAGAGTCAGTGAGGGTCTGAGTGACACCCGGTGCTCCGGGTTGTCCGGGTTCACCCAGCAGGGCTACCGGGACATGTGGCGCGACACACAGGATGATTGAATAATAAATGAGCTCTACAGATTGAGGTGTGTGATGAGAATTTTATAAACTGCTGCTGAAAACATTGCTGAATTTATGATGCGAGCGGTGCAGGAGTTGCGCCAAGTCACGGCACACTGTTTCACAGAGAGTGTGTGTTTGTGTGTGTGTCATTAACCATCCTGTGTGACCCCTCCCTCAGGGATCCAGCTCCAGGATTCAAACCGCACGCTGAGTATCCAGCGTGTCAGGGAGGAGGATGCCGGACTCTACACCTGCACCGCCTGCAACCAGCGAGGCTGTGTCCACTCCTCAGCTGCTGTAAGGGTCATTGGTAAGACAGCTCCTCGCAGCCTGACACACACACACACAATCATGCAAGCAACTCTAAATGCTCTCAGGCCTGAAATCACAGTTGCCCTCAATCTCATAAATTCACACCATCCCAATAAAATCAAAGTTATTCTCCCCACTTTTTACTGCAGCTGAAGTTTTTCTGTTTATTATTTTGTCCGACTCTTCACACTCAAATCAGAGTAATCGACCGTTTGGACAGTTTGAATTCAGAATGAATAATTTAATGGCTTTGCTGGAAGTGCTTTCCTGATGAATGGCTGAAATGAGTGAGAGTCTGCTGAGCACACTGATTCCAGCTCAAGATTTAACGTAAAGGAGCTGGGGCAAATGCTTTGTAACACAGCACCCCCTGTAGCTCCTGCAGAGTACTACGTTCATCGGGGGTGGATGGGCTTTCCAAAGTTTTCAAAGCTTTTTGCGTCACAAAGTGACCTTTTATGCTTTGTATTCTTCTTCCTGTTCAGGTTCAAGCGACAAGGCCAATGTGGAGATTGTAATTCTCATCGGAACCGGAGTCATCGCTGTTTTTTTCTGGGCCTTGCTCATCCTCATCTTCTGCAATGTCAAACGGGTCAGAGGGCACCTTTTTTTTTTACCTTTCGCCTGAGTGTTTGTGAGAGAAACCAACAGAGTGTGACGGAGGCAGTACGACCTGTGACATCCAGCATGGCTGTTTGCATTTTGAGCCTCAAATTATTTAAAAAAAAAAACAACAACCTGTAATTCACACCCTGAGGAACTTGTCAATGCTGGATGCAAGTCCCATCAGTCGTTTATTGCCACTAAAACCTGCTGACAAGCGTGCACATAATGAAGCTCCAAATGCATTTTATTCCTCCTCATTTGATCCTTTATGAGATTAAAAACCATTTTCAGGGTGTGCTGTCATTAACAAACTAATTCAAGATGGCTCAGTTTTATTGCTTTAATTCACTCACACTCCTAATCTTTTTGTCTCCAAACACTGTGTGTTCGCATTGTCTGAAGAATGGTTTTCAGTATGGCCTCAGACCAAAAACCTCTTTTCAGCGGGGGATCTTTTATCTTCAGACATGTGGCGAAAAATCATCCAGGTTTAAAAAAAAAAAAAAAAAAAGCCACAAATGTTTTTTCAGAAACTGAAATTTTCAGTCTTTTAACTGTCCAACCAATTAAATTGTTTTTATAAAGCACTTCACAACAACCACAGTAAATCAAAGTGCTGGGCAGAGATAAAAACAATTTAAAAAAAAAAAAAAAAAAAAAATGGTGTATATATATATATATATATATATATATATATATATATATATATATATATATCGTATACAGGCGGCTGAAATGAGTTTCCTCAGCAGGGTGGCCGGGCTCTCCCTTAGAGATAGGGTGAGGAGCTCGGTCATCCGGGAGGGGCTCAGAGTAGAGCCGCTGCTCCTTCGCATCGAGAGGAACCAGTTGAGGTGGCTTGGGCATCTGGTCAGGATGCCTCCTGGACGCCTCCCTGGTGAGGTGTTCCAGGCACGTCCCTCTGGGAGGAGACCCCGGGGAAGACCCAGGACACGCTGGAGGGATTACATCTCTCGGCTGGCCTGGGAACGCCTCGGGATGCCCCCCGCAGAGTTGGCAAATGTGGCTGGGGAGAGGGAAGTCTGGGCTTCCCTGCTTAGGCTGCTGCCCCCGCGACCCGACCCCGGATAAGCGGCAGAAGACGGATGGATGGATGGATATATAATAAGTGGGTCTTTAGCCGAGCCTTAAACAGGGGTAGGCCAGGAGTGCAACTTATTCCTGTGCCCAGATAGATGACTAACATGGCAAACTAAACTAGAAGAAATTGCTTCAGATTGTTCCGATGATGACTCTGCATTCCAGTGTTTGACTTGGCTTTTAATATGGCGGATTGTGTGCAAAAACCACATGAAAATTTGATGCATTTTCTGTGGTTTTATTGTTATTTTAATACTTACTAAACAAAACAGATCTTTACCAAGAAACAACAAAACCTGGAGCCTTTCAAGCCACAGGAATAAAAACACAGAGGCAGAACAATGTTGGGCAGTTCCAAGAAATGCTTATTGTTGGTTTAGCCTTTGTACAAACACTCAACAGGAAAATTGATCACAAGTTAACAAAGTCATTTTTAAACTTATTTGCAATATTAAATTTAAAAAAAAAAGGGTCTTTATTTGTTGTACCAACTCTTCAACACAACATGAGCAAAACTTGACTGCACATCTATCCATCCAGTGTTTAAACTCCCTTATCCCAATGCAGAGTTGCTGTGGGGCTGGAGTTGATGCCAGCAGCTATTATGCATGCAGCAGGACACACCCTGGACAGGTTGCCAGTCCATATGACTGCACATATATATTGAAATTGTATTTCTTCAATACATTTTTTTTCTGTACATTACATATTTCACCCCTAATGTCCTTCAGAGAAAAATGTAGTCTCCCATTTTTTATGCATTAAGTAGATGGTATATCTTAGGTGTTCTATTTCAGACAATAAATTTGTTTTTTTTAAAAAACTAATTGCATAAAGCAAGAACCTCACTATTCACAGCTGGTCTATAAACAGCAACACTGACTAATAGCTGCTGCATATACAAGCCGCCTTTGAACGACAGCCCACATTATATTTCCTGTTAAAGTCGTCCTCTTATGTAACAAATGCATATCGCTTATTCACACAGGATGTTATGCCATATGTATAGTTGTATGTAACAGTTAACTGAGGAGTAACTCTAAGCTTAAAGTCAGTTTTATGCCCTTTTACACAAGTGACTGCAGTGGTTGTGTGAAGCATTGCTGCAGATGTGCCTATAGGTCCAGTCCTGGAGATGTACAGTCCTCGAGCTTTTAGATGCATCCCTTCTCTAACACACCTGTAACAAGTGAATGAATTGTTACCAGGCCTCTGCAAAGCTGAATGACTTGAGGGAATTCAGACATTGGAATCATCTGTATTGATTCAGATAATCACATCTGGTTCTGGTCATCAGTCATTATCCAATTAATAAACATTTATTTCCCCTAATGGCACTTTGTAGGTCAGAAAACAGGCTAGCTTATCATGTGCAGCATATTAATATGTAAACGTACATACAAATTAATGTGCTAATCACACATAATAATCCACTCGTTTCAGGATGCACAATCCTGAAACCCAGAAAATGAATTAAAAACAACACTTTGTGAAAGACTATTGATGCATGTGGGGAGAAAAGTCTCCCAGAGCACCGTCTGCACTTAGACTGGATGATAAAAGACCTCAAGTTGTCTCTGCTGCTTAGTCCGAAAGGTGAATGGCTGTGATGGCAGAAACAGACAAAGTGCTGGAAATTGTTGAGTTTTTATCCAAAATTGTCTAACTACTTTATTGCAGTTGACTCACATGCAGAATAATAAATGTAACATATGTTCAGAGTAAAACGTCAAGAGCATTACAAACTTCTAAAATGAAAAAAGTAGAATAAGGCCAGAAATTGTTCTTTTAAAACCCCGTAGATGGGCACCTTAGCTACTTTATGTGCTGTCTACCAGCTTATAAAACAAATCCTTTTTCTGATAGTGAACTTTTAAATTATGTAAAAACAAATAGCGTAAGGGTCCTGTGATGTGCTTGTGACATATCGAGGGTGTATTCTGCCTCTAACCTGAATAGCTGCACAAAAAGTTAAACTAATGATGATTTGAGCCACTTTCCACAAACATGTTATAATAATCACTTCCTTGCCATAGCTGCACCTCACTTCCTTTGAAATTTTATTAACTCTAAGCTCCTCCAGCACTTCTTTTGTCAGATTTACCATCATTCAACCCATCTAAATCTCTGACCTGCTCACCTTGCATTAGCTCTATCTTTTTTCTGAACTGCAGGTTAACCCAGCAGACATCAAGACAGGCTATCTGTCAATCATAATGGACCCTGGGGAGGTGCCGCTGGATGAGCAGTGTGAATACCTGCCTTATGACTCGTCACAGTGGGAGATCGCCAGAGACAGACTCCGCTTGGGTGAGCAATTAGAAAAACTAGGAGGGAAAAAAAAACAGATGTGTGGTAAAGGGACTTATTAGAGGGAGTTGTGTGTGTGTGTGTGTGTGTGTGTGTGTGTGTGGACATATACAGGGATGGATGAGAGTGAATAGATGGATGAAACTGAATTATTTTTCCATTTCCAGAATCCATAATGACAAGGGTTTGAATTGCAGCCAGCTGTGCCGAGTGCTGCCAAGTAGTGCTAATGTTAAATATGGTCTCATTCCCAGAACGGCTTTTTTTTTTTTTTTTTTTTTTAAAAACACCCAAAGGAAAGGCATCTGTTTCACAACAGCAACTTATGGAAATATGTTGTCAAGAGCTGAAATTGATATTCATATTCATCCTCCTTGTCTGTATGGAATTTGTGCATTTACATTTTGTAAATGTGTCCTACCACAACTCCAGTGAGACAAAAAAACGTTGAATATTTACTTGTTTTTCCTTTTCCCTCTCCTGACAGGAAAGGTTTTAGGCCACGGTGCCTTTGGAAAGGTAATTGAAGCATCCATCTATGGCATCAACAAGACCAACAGTTTGGACACAGTGGCTGTCAAGATGCTGAAGGGTGAGATTTGGCTTTATTTTTTTCTGGATGTGCAAAATTCATTTGAATACTGCTTCCCACAACGCCACTGATAGATTTAAAGTGCTCCAAATGTACCAAGTCTCATTCATTCATTTTCTGAACCGCTTAATCCAAGCGGAAGCTATCCCAGCTGGCAGGGTACACCCTGGACAGCTCGCCAGTCCATCGCAGGGCCACACAGAGAGACGAACAACCACTCACGCTCATTCCTAGGGGCAATTTAGAGTAACCAATTAACCAATTAATTAAGGTTAATTGGTGAGAGGAAGCCGGAGTACCCGGAGAGAACGCACACATACGCGGGGAGAACATGCAAACTCCACACAGAAAGGCCACTTTCCGAACCCCTCCCCAGCCAAGGATTGAACCAGTGACCTTCTTGCTGTGAGGCCACAGTGCTAACCACTGTGCCACCGTGCAGCCCGTGTACCATGTCTCATTATAGAAAATAATCAGGTTTACACTGAGGTTTTCTTTATTTAGCTGTTTTGACATAACATGACCATAATGAACAATATTGAATATAGTAATGAATAAGCAACAGATCAAACAACCCTGTGAAGCTTCCTAAACAGAAATAGCTTAACATGACTTATTAGACACTGCAGCCACAACATGCAAAAACCTGCAGATGATTTTACTAAACACTGCACTGTCCTTATTAGCACTTTAAGCTGTTTTGCACAGAAAGTTTCATTATGTCCTTAAAATCCAGATTATAAAGAATGTCAGTGATCATAAGTTTAAGAATTACTATGTTACCTAGTTTGAGGCTGAAATATGATCTAAGAGTTTCTGCTGTTTGTGTGCGCTCTGACGCAGACATATTTTTATTTTTGCCAAGCCATCAGTCTCATTATGCCCAGTAAGTGCATACTGGACCAGTTTAAGTCCCCCAGAGGCCTGTTCAAATGAAAATAAACATGATTGAAAAGTATAACCTGCATGTTTTAAGTGTAAAGATAGAGCTGACTTGATGTAATACCTTTCACAGATTACCCCACCCACACGCCTTTCTTTTTAAAAATGAATAGCAGTCATATAGCTATAGACTTTGCTGATTTTTCTGCTTGATAAAAATGCAGCACTGGAACTCCTATGGATCTACTAAAGGTTTGCACATACTAAAACATGTGCATTTAACACTTTTCAAAAAAGGACGTGCGTTATTGCGCACATGGTTGCAGTTGTCACAGGAAGGAGACACTGAAACAAAGCAAGGAGACGCAGAACGTGTTCTCCTTCGTGTGAAGATTTGTGGGATGAATGAGGAAACAGAACATGGCTAGTCTGGCATTTTGGAGCTTTCGGTGGAACGCCGGATGAATATGGAGAGGAGTCACTCACACCAGCAGATGGCAGATACTGCGTGTTGCAGCTGGGATCCTCCAGATGTGCTGTCCCAGTCCTAAATGTCATGTGGCGCCTGATGGTTACGGTTATTAGGTTTCCACATACGTAGCAGTCGCCAACTGAAACCAAAAAGCCCCCCCCCCCGTAGCCTGATTTCTTAGGCTATTTTTCTTTTATTCATCTTCCAATGTCTTTATTGCGTTTGCCTTCATCCCCTTTTCCCATTTAATGGAAAGCATTCACTTTTTCATAAATTTGCTCAGTTTGTGTGTCAGATTTCTTTGCTAGGTCTTGTATTCTCTCCAAACTAGCCATGCTGCAAACCACGTCATGCACAAACACGTTTGCACCTGCCGCCGATTTACACATTTACTAAGTCATCCACAAACTGGTTTAACCCCATGGAAAATTCGAGATTCCTGCAGACTGGTAACATGCGCCATTGCGTATCCATGTCAAAGAGCTGGGATTCGCGTTTTGAGTTTAGCAGGATTTGGCAAGGTGGCAACAGTTCATTTGGATCAGTCAGCATTCTCAAATGTGCATAAGATGTTGATTGACTGCAGAACTGAACAGAGTTCAGGTAATTTAGTCCGAACAATGATAGGCCCATAAACTTCGTTGGGCCCCTGCACTTCAGCCCAGGTAAGCCTTTACATTAAGGCGGCAGCCTTGCACAGAATATATGCACAAAACACAGGATAGAGTTTTGTACACACTTAAATTGCAGGACTTTGTATAGACGCTAAATGTTGTGGTTCAAGGCATGTGGTTTGACAAATACATGAACAGTTTTTTTGCACAAAAAGGATCCAAGATGAGTTTTATACTGTCCAGGTTGGAGAGTTATATACGCTTCCGTGCCAACTTATCTGGACATGGTCAGATAAGCTTGGAAGGGTAACTGTTGGTCTGACAGTAGCAGACCCTCATAATTTTCCCACTTCTAAAGAAATAGTTGGTCTGAACAGCACAAATCAACTTTTACAGAACCTTTCAGGGAAGAGCATTACAGAGCTGGTAAAGGCTGCAAGAGATGACCATTTCTGACCTGGGTGCTCAACCGTACCTGGAGAATCTCTACAAATTGTTAGCATGATTGACCCCTAAAAGGGAGTGTAAATGGAAGGCAAAGAGGAGGAGAAAGGGGGGGGGTGCACTGTTTGTTGAAGAATTCAGACCTATGGTAAGTACCTCTCTGAACTGATTTAACATGTTTAGAGGCTACCCACACAAACAAATCCCCCCCCCCCCCAGAACTTCCAGTCATAACTGCATATTCAGCCAGACAGGTTTGACTTTCTTACACACAAAGCTTCAGAACAGCAAAGCTTTTATCCAAGCCAAGAGCATACAATGAAAAACAGTTACACTCAAGCTTGCAGAAATTCACTAGAGCTTGGGGCCAAAAGAGAAAACCCTCCTAGTGTCCCTTGTGTTTAGATTGAGGCAAATTTACCTGTTGCATTGATGCCATTAGCTTTCGGTGGTGCCTCCCAGCACGATTTGACACTGTTGTACTTAAGTCAGACTGGCAGTTTTGATCCCCTTTTAAATTTAAGCGCAGCATTACATGCAAAGAACTACAGCAGAACTAGTCCTAGCAGTCAATGTATTAAACACATCTTTAGTTTAGCCTATCCAATGCCAACGTTGTCTCCCCAGAGCAAACAATGAGCCAGTGTAGTAACAAATACAACATTGCCACCCAGCTTTGAAGCTGGAAGGGGAACAGAAGGTCAACTTAAGCCCATCCTGTTGTTGAACCTGCAGTACTTTAGTGGGCAACTGGGAAGAACTTTTTCTGCTGACCAGAGCGATGACTGGTAGTAAAATGCTCCTTCAAGTAGTGACTGGCCTGAGAGTAGTCTTTTCCACTTTCATGGTGTCGACTGAAAGTGCTGTAGGAGCCAGGGGCGTACAAGCCATACAGGAGCATCTTGTTGAACTTGCCTGCAGGGAGAGGGCGAAAGCCACGCAACTGAATGCCTGGTGAGAGGACAGTCACCAACCCCTGTCCAGACCTTGCAGAGGAAGCCGGGTAGCCAAATTCTTCCGTCTGCTGCTGGTAGTTCCCTAGTTCGGCTTCCTTGATGACACTGGAAGTCTCTCCTGACTGGACTGTGGGGCCATGTGGTGCAGGAGGAAGGAGGTCACTGATTGGCTGGGTACCAGCCGAGTCAGCTTCAGAGAAGACAGGAGCAGGGATAGTCCACTGGGTTTCTACAGAAGACAACCTGAGGGTTACACAAATGGCATTAAATAAAATTGTAGTTTACAGTAAAATCACACAATACACTTACCTGGCTGTTCATTTTGGGTTTCATAGTCTGCCATAGGCAGATAAACTTGAGGGATGGTGACATATGTTGCCCCTGGCAGGCCGGAGAACAAGGTGCTCGTTTGACCCACAGGAGACACGCTAGAAGTTTTCACACCCACTGACACTGAAGAGCCAGAACTGCTCAACTCTGGAGCAGCCACAACAGGTTGATACATACTGGAATCTTGCACAAATGTAGGTACAGCGGTGCCACCAAAGCATCTCCAACAGCACTATATGGTGCAGCAGCAAGACGAGGGGCTCCTACCTGGTAGGAGGCATAGTTAACTGCAGCATGTGCACCACCGCTGCTCTGGCCTGTGGATTGAGAGCCTACATATTTAAAAAAAAAAAAAAAAAAAAAAAAAAAAAAAAAAGCAGCCTAAAGTTAGCAAAAAGGTCAGGGAACTAAATACACACATGGTTTCACCATGGTGAATGACACCTACCTTTCTGGGTGTAGCCACATGTTGCCACAACCAACAAGGCAAAGACTGAAACTCTGAAGCCACAGAACAAAAGAAGGGAAGAAGTTGAGCAAACATTTACTAGTAATTATCTCAGGAAGTCTCTTTTAAAGCATGCTGCCTAAATATCTGAGGAAGAACCCAGTAGTCACCATGGTGATGGACAGCAGTGTTGAGAACAGAAAACCTAAAGGTTTATAAATGTTGCCAGAGATACTCTGTGACCAATCAGAGGTTAACGGCCTAAAAAGCCACAGCTGCTGGTGAGTGACAATGAAGAAAGGTAGTCCAGGCTTCAGTAGTTACATGAACAAGGCATTGTGCAGATCTGAGTTACTATTACAGATACAGTAGTCTTTATCCTACTGACACAATGCGCACTAGTCATCAAAATGAACCCATTAATGCAAAGAGATTAATCTGTGTAATTAGCACAGTAGCATTAATGCATAAAGTTGTGACTCATGCCATATCAAAAATCTGAATTTGGCAATATCTTGGTGAGGGAAGCTCGTTTTGGGTATCTTGATCCTTTGTGACAGCTGTGAACTTAATTTCCCCAAAAAAATCTTTATCCTCTTTATTCAGAAAGACTGGTCATTTTTAAGCCTTTACATTTAGAGAGTTGTTTCTCAACACTGAGACTGCTGCACTGGATGTCTCATTTCTTTCCAACTTCTTAATCCTGAGCATCAAATAAGCATGATAGCCAGATGTGGGCACATTAACTGACTTAATTATGTGGGTCAATGACCTAAAGGCTCCATACGTGGATGGGGTAATATGTTTTTTTGTATGTAAGTCATATGATTACATGTGATCCGGGCAGTGGTCCGAGAGAACCAGGACTGAGACACTGATTCAAAGCATTGTGTCTCAATCCAGAACCGACTACCCTGCATGTTTCAGATGTGTTCCTACTCCAACACAGCTGATTCAGAGAACACCAACATGTTACGTTTGGGGTTATGGCTCACAAACTTAGAGGACCATTTATTATTAGATGATGTTAGCATATCTAGATAGCATGTGGCTGCTATGAACCCAGGGAGCAGTTAGGAGGAGTTAAATGCCTTGCTCAAGGACTCACAGTGGTTCACCTCTATTGGCACGCAGAGGAATCAAAACCAGGTTCTCCTGATCCAAGCCCACTTCTGTAAGCACCAGGCTACTCCAGCTCACATTAGACTTGCCTTTAGCACTTGAGGTAACAAACTGGTAATATATATATATATATATATATATATATATATATATATATATATATATATATATATATATATATATATATATAAATCTGTCAATTTTCCAGCTTTGTAAAAGTCGCTAGCCAGTGTATAGAAGACACATGAAAGGTGTTCCTACATTGGCTTCATTTTTCAGAAGCCAGGTCCATCTTTAACCACAGGAAGCAGGATTACTTAGATAAAAATTGACCAAAAGTGCACAATGCTGTGGTTGTATAAACAACTAAAAAGTTGCCATGCAGTCGTCTCAGTCCAATGTGCAACACTGAGGAGAGAGAATCGTCTTATTTTATTAGTTTTTGTTTGTTTTTAATTGAGAGGGATTTGCAAGCTTTTTCTTGCAACAGCTTGTTCATAAAGTTTTATGTGTGTTTTACAGATGGAGCCACAGCAAGTGAGCATAAGGCCTTGATGTCAGAGTTAAAGATATTGATTCACATTGGTAATCATGTAAATGTGGTGAACCTGTTAGGAGCCTGCACCAAACCAAATGGTGAGTCCACGCGTGTGCACAGATTACACAAGAAAGTATACGTGTACTTATATGTGTATAATCCTTTTTTGTTGGAAAAGGCAAGTGATCACATGTTAAAAAAATTACCTAATAGATATTGTCAAGTTTTTTGTTTTACATTTTTTTCAACATCTTTTTGTCTTGATTTTTTAAATGCATTGAGAACACATGAAATAATTTATACTTTACCATCTTATATTCAATAAAAACATAAGAACATTTAATGTGAGTGATATATAATACATAAATATTGTATTTGTTTAAAGATAAAACAACAATATGTTGCATTAAAACATAAAAAAGTGTACTAAATAAATAGTATTTAATGAAAAATCAGCTGCTTTGCCAAATCAGTGTTTCTTCATTTAAAAACATTGAATACATTTACTCCCTTGGAATCATACACACTTTTTGCTTTTCTGTCTTTTTTCAGCGTGAAATTCATTTTTTATGAAGTGTTTACATAATATGTACACCCCCCCGCGCAGCCTTCATGTCTTTTATAACAGCTAACCAAGTGAGAATTAAACAGATGCCTGTTTTCTTGCTTAGACATGAATTTGACCTGTAAAACACGTTAGTGGGGCTACATCTGAAAATGTTTATCCTAAACAAAAGCAGCCTTGCAGCTAATCTCGGACAAAAAATGTTCACGCTCAAATGCGTCCCTGCACAATTCTGAATATGGTGGGAGGAAAGAGCAAGCTGCTATAGAAGAGGCAGAAATAATTCTCCTGGATTTTACGTAGTATGAAAAGCATTGTGCGTTGACACAGAGCTTATTCCTGCATGATTTATTATAAAAAAAAAAAAAAAAAGACGAACACTAACATTTGGAATGTCTGCATCACCAGGTCCACTGATGGTGATAGTGGAATACTGCAAATATGGGAATCTGTCCAACTTCCTGCGAGCCAAGAGAGAGTTCTTCCTTCCCTACAGGGTATCAAACCAGAAACCCAATCAGTGTTGACACTTTTATATTTGTGACGATGGTTTTATCTCACTTTTCACTCTCAATTCATTTCAGCTGTTACTGCTTGTTTTCTTTTATGTAATTTTGGATCCCAATATCACTTAGCTCTGACCCACGTATTTTGTAACTTCTTTTCTTATTTATTTCTTGCATTGGTTGTGGAGATGATGCATCAGACATTTTCCTTTTTTAGGATCGCTCTCCAAAAACGCAGAGCCAAGTGAGGCGGATGATTGAAGCGGGTCAGATGGACCAAAGAGCTCGGCAGCCACCTCCCGCATCCTCCTCCCCTCTCGGCGGTCCTCAGGCGTCATCCAAAGCGTCCAACCAGGGACCTGTGGTGGAGAATAGTGAGCCATTTTTACATCATGACAGGGATTATTTCATCCGTAGTTCAACAATGAAATTTAGCTTTGTGTTGTTTTACTCTCTTATGACTGAACTCCTCCTCTGTTTTTCCCTCTCCAGTGGAGGACTTGTGGAAAACCCCGCTGACAATAGAAGACTTAATTTGCTACAGTTTCCAGGTTGCTCGTGGGATGGAGTTCCTGGCCTCCAGAAAGGTTAACAGTCAGCGCAACTATTTCAACATTTAGCAAATGAACTGTGGTGGAGATGTTAGCTCTGGATGGAGCAAACAAATCTGGGTTGTTCATGTTGGGGTGGCTGTGGTGCACAAGAGGCAGGGTGGATTTGTATCTTTTTCAGCCTTTTGTCCATGATAACAGTCCATTGACTGTTGTGTTACAATTTCATACTATGCTGTTATCAAAGATAACAATATTTAGCATTTTCTGCGATGGACTAGGGACTCATCCAAGGTAAACCAGTTAGCGCCTGCTAATTGCTGCGCTAGGCTTCCGCTCCCCAGAACCCTGAATTGGATTAAGCATGAAAGAAAACAAATGAATATTTAGCATTTGTGCACAGTAGATGTGACACACAGGTGAAACAGTGTAGAACTGTCATATAGCACATGAAATATACACATCTCCAAAAGAACAATATTCATTCATCATCCTAACCGCTTAGTCCAATGAAGGGTCGCGAGGAAGCTGGAGCCTTTCCCAGCAGTCTTTGGGCAAAACCCTGGATAGCTCGCCAGTCCACAACACACTCAAACTTACTCCTCTGGGCAATTTAGAGTAACCAATTAACCCAACATGCATGTCTTTGGACAGTGGGAGGAAGCTGGACTACCCCACACATACATGGAGAGAACATACAAATTGCACACAAAAAGGATCGAACCAGTAACCTTGTTGTGAGGCCACAGTGCTAACCACTATGCCACCATGCAGCCCGCAAAACAGGGTTTGATCTAAACGTTAGTGGCCAGTAATGGTTTAGATATACACTAAAATCTCTCCCTTTTAGATAATTTATGGTCATTAATAATGTATTACTTTTTATTACAGATGTAATGAAACACAAGACAATTTGGTGAAAGAGGATGTATTGGTGTTAGTTAAACCACTGGTTGCCAATTAAACTATTTATTTTTACAACCCTATATATGAATAAATAAGTTGGGACACTTTAAAACATTGATAAAACCAGAATACAATGATTAGCATATCTTATAAACCAATATTTTATTGACATCAGAGCACAAAAAACATCCATTACTAAGCTAAATCCCTTTTACTGTAAATGAAATTTATTAGGTAGTGTTTAGCACCCCCCCCCCCCTTTTTCTTTTAATAATTCATGAAATTACACAGTTTAGTTTTAAGAGATAAAATAATATTAATCCAAATATAACTATGTAATCTTTTTTAAATAAAGTTAAATGAACACAATGGTATAATCATTGAGAACTGAAGTTTATTACCAGCAAGAGCTAGATTTCCCAGCCTCCAGTTATTGTTAAGCTTTTCAAATGGACATTTTCTGCTTTATTGGATTTTTTTTTTCATTTTGTTCATGAGCTGATTCTTTTAAACTATAAAAAGATGCTTGTAAAAACTAATAATTATTGGGTTTTAAAAAACACATTCAGTGAGACATATTGCGTGAGCTGCTACGGTTCAGCTCTGTTAAGGATCCCTGTGATTGGATGGAGACTGAAATTGATAATAGTTATTACTGCTGATGAAAATGAGAGTTAAAGCGAACAGAGCGGCTTTAAATGACTTCCCCTAAAACCACTGGTAACACCAATGGCACACTTTCTAGACAGCAATGGGAATGATCTTGGAGCTCCTGCTGAGAGACTCCGTAGAGCCTGGTCTGGCTGTGGTATAATCCAGTATCACCAACAAACTGGCACAGAGCGACACACACACACACACACACACACATGCTCTCACACACACACACATACATGCTAACACATTCTAAAATAGCAACACCATGTTTTTATTCCCTCCCACTAAATCATGTTTAAAATTCACACATCAGAGGGACGATTCATGTCCACAAACATCTGTATGTATGGTAATGATGTGTGTGTGTGTGCCCGCAGTGTATCCACAGAGACTTGGCAGCCCGGAACATTCTCCTGTCAGAGAACAACATCGTGAAGATCTGTGACTTTGGCTTGGCCAGAGACATCTACAAGGACCCGGACTACGTCAGGAAAGGCAATGTACGTCTGACTCCCAGTTTCTGCTGCACCAGTTTAACTTCCAGGTTTATTATCCATCTACTGGAGAGGGACATGAGACTTCTTCTTTTGTTGTTTAACCACCCACGTTATGATTACACTTGGCACTTTTGTTGCTTTCGTTTCTGGTTCTTTCATCCATCACGTGTCGGGTGTTTTGATCTCCTCTCAGGCTCGTCTGCCTTTAAAGTGGATGGCTCCGGAGAGCATCTTCGACAAAGTGTACACCAGCCAGAGTGATGTGTGGTCTTTTGGAGTCCTCCTCTGGGAAATCTTTTCTCTCGGTAAATTCAAAATCAGAGCACATTTATCTTTTTCAGGCCATTCATTTGTATTGACAAGAAAGGAACTTTCTTCTTTTTTTTTTTTTTTTTTTTTTAAGAGTGTTCAAAAGTGTCTATAATTTTCTGCCCTCTCTAATGAAATGAGGAATTTATTATGCGTCAGCTTTCAGAGGCAAAATGAATATCCATCACTTTCATTACTTTTACCCAAACACACACAAGTTTTTTTGGGGTTTTTTTTTTCTTTCCACCAGACACGTTAATGGATGTGTTGCCCTCTCTTTTTAAACATTCAGGTGCCTCTCCATACCCAGGGGTGCAGATTGATGAAGACTTTTGTAAACAGTTGAAAGATGGTGTCAGGATGAGAGCACCAGAGACCGCCTCCCCTGAAATGTAAGCAGTTCTTTCTTTTTTTTTCTCCTCCACGTTCTGAAAGAAAATGGGCTTTTTCCTGTCATGTAGGATTTATAATCCAAAATCCTTTTAACTTTTTAAGGCAGTTCCAAGAGCAAATTTTCCCACAAATGTAATTCAGTTGACACCCACATTCAGGAAATGAGACAGGATCATATTTGTGCTCACATTAATGAGTTTCTTGCTGTTGCGGTGGTTGTGCTGCCCTCTGCTGGTAGATATGGCATCATGCTGGCCTGCTGGCAGGGCGAGCCCAAAGAGAGGCCCACTTTTCCAGTTCTGGTTCAGATCCTGGGAGACCTGCTGCAGGACAACAGCCTACCTGTACGTTTTACCTGCAGAAATAGCAGCTTCAGAGAAATTCTGGGGTTTTGATGTTTTTCTTGTTCCCATTAGGAAGGGAAGGATTACATCCCACTGAACCACTCGCAGAGCTCAGAAGACGACGGGTTTTCGCAGGCTTCATCTCGCCCTGCATCAGAGGAAGAACTCAGACTGGCTTGCAACACTCTACCCACAAGGTTCTTTTACATCCTTTTTATATAACTTCCAAGATCCTAAACTAATGCATGGACTTTAACATACAAAGCTTGCATTTTGACTTGTTATTGTTGTTGTAAAGAATTCAGTTGAAGCCAATAAGAAAAATGCTGACATTACAGCCAAAGTCAATTAAAATGTGGATTTTTCTTTAGTTTTTTCCTAAGTTAATACTAAGATACAGTCATCATTTTTAGAAGGTACACATTTTTTTTTTTTTTACAATTTTAAGGTTTAATATTACAGGCCATAATGTAAATGGAATAAACTAAACCAAAATAGAGAAGGAGTGTGAAAAACTAAGGAATTTAGAGGTTAAGTAGCAGTTAGGTGTTGTTAATCAGATGTATTGCAATTTGTTATGAATCATTATTAAGTCCTACCACTTCTATAAATTAAGAAGTTCCAGCAGTTCACTGGTCTGGAGTATTCACGTGTTAACACAGCGTGAAAATGGAAAGGAGCTGTTGTTGTTCATCAGTCTGGGAGTTTTAAGACTATTTCCAAACTATTTAGAGTCCATCAGTCTTTAGAGAAAAAATGTTCATGGGTAGAAAGCATTTAAGATAGTTGCCAATCCTCCCAGAAGTGGATGAAGCAGCAAGTCCACCCCCACAGGTCCACCGACCCTGTTCCGCGTGCTTATGAACTACCAAAGTCAAAGAGCTACATTTTAGATCTTAGGTCTGGGATAGTGTGGTAACTGTTGAGGTTAAAAAAAAAAAAAGATGGCTTGTTCTGAAGGATTAGCAGGAGAAAGTTTTATCTCTGAAAAAACTAAACAAAAACATGGCAGCACATCTTAGGTTTGCATTTGCATCTGAACAAACCAGCTGAGTGTGATGATGGAGGTGTGTTGACTTTGACTCATACTGAGTCAATCATGAACTCCTTCCAAAGTATCGTAGAGCCCAAAACCACGCTGCCTGTCAGACAGCTAACACTTGGCCAAAACTGTTCATTGTCCTGTGTTATGCAACAGGACAATAAGCCTCATTCATCAACATCTTCCTAAGTCTGTTTTTAGGTTGTATTAAGAATAAATTTAAAAAAAAAAAAAAAAAACAAAAAAAAAAACCCGCCACCTTAATATGATCAAATCTACTGAACAATATGGACTGGAGACCCCGAAGTCCCAGTGAGAAACTCCCCCCAAGCTGGTGGAGAATGAGAGGGCTAAGATTTTTTCTGTCTGGATCCGGAAAATGGTGGTGGCCAACCAACCGGACATGGTGATCATGGATAAGCAGCAGAGGAAAGCCGTAGTGATCGATGTATCCATCCCCAATGATGAAAATATCAGGAAAAGGGAGCATGAGAAACTGGAGAAGTACCAATGCCTCAAGGAGGAACTGGAGAAGGCCTGGAGGGTGAAAGCAACAATAGCACCCATATTGATTGGATCATTGGGGTCCGTGTTCCCCACACTGGAGAAGTGGCTCCAACAAATACCTGGTGAAACATCAGACATCTCTGTCCAGAAAAGTACAGTCCTAGGAACAGCTAAGATACTGTGTAGGACCCTCAAGCTCCCAGGACTCTGGTAGAGAACCTGAGCGTGAGACGAACAGCCACCCACCCTACCCTGGGGAGGAGTATATATATATATATATATATATATATATATATATATATATATATATATATATATATATATATATATATATATGTGTGTGTGTGTGTGTACATCAATGTATATGTATTGATGTATAAATATATCATAGGATTCTGTTGTTTTTCCTCTGTCATGTCTTTTTCTAATAATCTCCTCCATAACTCCTGACCAGGTATTATAACTGCGCGCCCTTTGCCGGCTGTGTGTTTGTGGGTTCCTCTAAAATATGCCAGCCCAGAGTGAAGACATTTGAAGAGTCGCCCCTAGAGATGCATCCACAAAAAGCTCCACAAGTAAGCTCTTTATCCTCTTTTCACTTGTTGAAAATGTGAACCAGCTGGTGACTTTTTTTTTTCTTTGGCCTTTGGGACTTTTCTTTTCAGACAATAATCCAAAATAGACCCTCTTGACGGAGGCAGCAGGATTTTTTTTTCTAAAGCCGCCTAATTCACATGATGTCAAACTGTGTTTCCTCCCAGGACAACCAGACCGACAGCGGGATGGTTCTGGCCTCTGAAGAATTTGAGAGAATCGAGCACAACCACAGGGGTGCCATCTTAAAAAGGTTCGTCACACAACAGCTATGAACTTCATTTTCCACCTTCAAACAGAAAGTGACACACAGTCACGTTATTTATTTAGTCATAATGTTTAAAGGGTGGACAAGTAATCCATTCTTATTACTCACCGAAACAACACAATGACTCTTATGTCATCATTTCAGATATGAGAGCAGATGATGCCTTTAAAAACAACTACGTATCTTTTAGTCAGTGTGAGAAAATTCTTCTTTTTTTCTTACTTCAAGACTGGAGAAAGTCACCCACTCTTTAGTGAGTAATGACATGTGACTTGCAGAGGAAGTACGCATCAGCAGAGCCTCAATCTCAAGTAATTAGACAATAGTGTGTCATTTAAATGAACAGCCCAAATTTAGCAAATTGTATTTAAGAAAGCTAGGAACAAACAATTTCAGCTAAAAGTAAAGATTAAGGCATAATGAGTACAGAAGAGGTCTTTAGCAGCGGATCTTGTGATGCCATGATGGGGAAAACATGGGTCCACCTAAAAATTTGTCCACATCAGAAACAGCTTCCAGCTGCAGATCTGTCACTCATAAACATGGTGTGTTTGGGACTGAGTCAAAATAAACTAGAGATGAAATTACGTTTTTTACGGGGGGAGGGGGGCTACTTGAGTCTAAACTTCCTCTTGTCAAGCATGAGAAATGACTGTTGGTGAAATCCGCACGGCTAATTCTCCCATCTGTTAGCGATACATCCTGTAGAGATTTCTCAACACTGTGCATCCATCTGCCTGAGATGTTTGTCATTAATACAAAAAGCTGCCTTCTCTGGCCTCTTTCCCCAGCCGCATGAGCAGCACCAGCAGCACTGAGCCTCTGACAGCCTCCCACAGCTCCTCAGGTCAGAGCGGCGGTACCGGCATCTCCATGCACCGTCCCAACTTCTTCAGCCAGCTCTCAGGACAGACCTTCTATAATAACGAGTATGGACACCTGTCTGAGGAGGGCTTCTGCGACTTTTACTCGCCTCCAGACACCCCCTGTCTGGCTTCTTCGAATGTGTAATCTTGCCAGAGATGCAAACCAAAGGCAGAAGTTTCCTGTCCATGCAGATGAAAGTAACATCCCAGTATTGACATTAAGACAAGGTTACAGATCTTTCTGATCAGAGCTGGCTTCTACTAATTTTCAAGTTCTTCTCTCCTCTGCCTTATCAAATGGACTGAGCCATTTGTGCCTGAAGTTCCTCTAACCAGCCACTGGGTGGCAGCATAATGACAGAAACAATCCATAAGTATTTTCTATTCATACATTTATATTTTTATCTTTTATATACAGAATATTCTTCCTTTTATTTGTGCAAGTTATGACTCATAGGGAGAAATAAAGAAATTTACACTTTTCATGTCTCATTGATGTGACATCTGTTAATATTCCTATGGAATGAACATTTTAAATAGAATACAAATCAGCGAATCTAACAGTTTTGAGCCATCTGTGCCTCTTAATGGAGGTGGATGTGCTTGGATATTCTCCACCGCTAATAAGTGACGAAGGTAAACAGAGATGTAGGGCGACTGGAGGAGTGAGTCACTCTAAGCGCCTCTTATCAGAGGTGGACGTAAGCATGATGATAGCTCTAACAGCTTAGTGCTGTCTTAGATGCTCACATCACAGATGACAACATGCAGGGTGTTGGCTCAGGTTGCCAGCTGAGGCAAATAAGCTGCGTCTGGGTGCAAAGTCCACCTCTTTCTCACACTTAGTTACAGCCACCACATCTTAGTAACACAATCAGCGGTTCCATTTTCAGTTTCTATGAATCATCACTGATAACGGTGCGCAGGCATTACGTTGCAGCGTCTGGGTGAAAAAGGCAGCAGGTTGACAAGTTTGTTTCATTATTCAAATCAAATGTCACCATTACGGACTGGAAGAACAGAGCCCAAATTTTCTCAAAGACAAGTTTTTGTGGTTTAAGTTTATCCTTATTTGTATTACATTTTCTTATTTAAATTTCAAAGAAATTACAGGCAGCCTGCTTTTAGAAATGAAAACAAAGCTACAACATTAACCTTCATATTACCTTTACTTGAGGAACACATAATACAGAGAAATTTCAGACCGAAGAGGAAACTTTCTAGAGTGGAAGGTTCTCAGGAATGAGATATTCTGGTGCTGAAACAGCCGTTACAGTACAAACATGAGAAAAAGAAATACAGGCATCCAGTATAACTACTTTACAACTTACTGAAAATAAAATTCATGTACCATGTAAATTAAGCAAAGCAAGTAACAGACATTCATTGTCTTTGTGTTTTTCCCAGTCAATGTGCAGGACCAGGAAGAGTCCAAACTAAGACCATTTACAAGCACTGATGGAATATTTGGTTCAAATAGAATGAAACACAGACAATGGCTAGTGCCTTGAAAAGAAATCTATGTAATCATGTTGACACGGATACAGAAAAACATGCAGAAAAAACACTGAAAGTGCAGGAATTTACTGAAACACCAAGGCAAACGAAATAATCATTCTTTAGGGGGAGAGGAGTAAACGTTAAAGGCACACAGTTTAAATGGGGTAAAATAAAAATGGAATGGCAACAAAAACAGAGTTGCGTGATATGAAATGCACTTTTCAGACAAAGACACACATTAAAGTTTCCAATTCCAAATATTTCCCTTAACGTAGGTAGTTTTCATGATTTACAATTTACAAACTAAATAATCTGTTTATCCTTGATTTATTTAAAAAAAAAAAAAAAAAAAAAGTATCTGTGTGGACCACATGGTGCTATATATGAAAATGTAACAACGGCACATATATGAGCCATTTTAACTTAAACAAGTTGCAGCTTTGAAAATGTACAGAGGAACATTGCTGGCACGCAGTTCTTAAAAATCACTCTCTGCAGTAACAAGAGATTCCCTCTCTTCTCCTGACACGGATGACGGAGGAAACAGACATGTGATAGTCGTCGTCTACACGTCAGCAGAGCAGATGGAGCCTGAGTGGATCTTCTGTAAAGGAGACGCAGCCGTGTAGCCTGGTAGTTAGATCACATGCAGGAGACCTCTCATTGGTCACGGTAACATAATCTCCACAAGGAAGTTGTTTTCAGTCAGGATTGGATTTAGCTAACAGACTACCAACTTTGCACTTATAAATAAGATAAGAGGAAGGAAGGCAAGCTTCAGGACATTTTTCCTATCTGGATCTTCTTCCAGGCCTCAGAGGCAGTAAATATACAGGAGTCAATGATTCCTGCAACAGTGAATGTTCCTCCAACGATGGCACAAATCTACAGAAAAACAACAAAAAAAAAAGAAACATATCAGCTAATATTCATATTTTTCTTAACCTTTTTCCTCCTATTCTCTTATTGGCATATTACCAGATAGGGATAATCCAATTTATTCATAAAAATGCATAAAAGTCCAACACCCAAATATGAGCTAGCAGTCATTCACAATATTTAACCATCAGACTAATCTCCTAAACATGTCTGAAGTTATGACAAATTTTAAAAAAAACAAAACAAAAGCAAATAACAGTACAGCTTAATCCTGAACACATCATCAACCAGCTGGAAACTTTACTGATGAGGTGGAACGGGCCGAGCCAAAATTCCTCAAGAGCTTCAGGAAGTCTAAGCGCTGCAGTTATTCTGACTGCCAAGAGAGGAGAAGACTGAAAGTACATCCGTGGATATTGTCAGCAGATGCCTAATTTAGTTTAATATGAGAGCAAGAGGCAGGAAGGAAGGTGCATTTATGGCCTGGTAAAATACACTCACTTTGACGCACAAAGGAAAGCTTGGTTTTACTTTTAAATGGTACATTTTTCTGCAGCATAGCAAAATGCAAGCAGAATCTGAAGGAGCACTTTCATCTCTCGTTCCCTCCTTTCTAGACAGTCTGAAACAACAACTCGTTCTTTTTAATGTTTTTAGAGAAACGTTGATAGTTTTATTATTGGCCCGTTATCTTTAACTGAACATCTGATCAATAACATAATAAACCCAACAGGGAATCGGTTCATGTCATGTTAGTCACATCAGAATCAGGAAAATTCAGAATTTTTTTCTCCTAAAATAACTTCATAAACATAAATGTTAAGTTGAATAATTACGAATAAAATCTTTATATGAAAGTAATACTTATGACAAACACTTGGGTCATTCAGGGTTGGAAAAGTAGACGAGTGAGGCCAAGACTGTTCAGCCAGCATTTACTTCTGCAGATACTGTTAGACATGATCAAATACTGGGCCAAAACCCAGTGTGCAGAGAAAGCTAAAATTACATATTTTTACATGTTAACTTCACTATTTGAAATTTCAGCCACATTTAATGACATTTCAGAAATATTTACCCTTGTACCTTTGCTGTAGAAAGAAGGAAGCACAACCAGTAGTAAAATAAACAAACTTTTGGCTCGACATGCTGTGGAAGTTACGCGCTATGATGTATAAGGGACGTTCACTCACTGTTGTTATGAAGCGATAGAAGGGCTGTCGCCTTTCTGTGTACTTGACTGTGATTGGACTGAGGTCATATCTGAACCAAATTGCCGGGATAATTCGGCCCGTGTGGCTGTAGGCAACATATTCCTGTGTGGAAAGAAGGAGAGTGTTATGAAGCCAAGCAGGAAGAAGGAATGAATTCTGATACAATCTGATAAAATGAATCTTGGCCAAATAAAACTCATAACGTCACTGTGAGTAATTAATGTCATGGTTATCAGTGAGTTTTTATAAATCCATTTTTCCATAATTACAGCCAATTCAGCCACACATTAAACTTGGTGACTTCAACATATTTGTCATGACAACAAATGCCCCAGTCTAAGCTAAGACCGCGCCACAACAGGACCCTTATTTATTCTTCGGGATGATGTAAAAGAATATTTTGCTCAGTCCCTCATTTCCCAACTTTACAGATGATCTGCACTGTTGTTACTCTATACTCAAAATCCAGTGGTCAGTAGAAAAACTGTTCTAGGAAGTGTCTTTATGGTTTGTTGACATCTTCAGAGTGTTCCCATTGAGCCTTCACTTAAGGTCGAATGCACCAGCTAATGCAGCAGTATATACTCTGGCCATATGTTAGGATAGACACACTGCTTCCATAACAAGTGAAGAAAACAACAAAGGTCGGGTCTAATGCAGTTAGTTGTGCTTGGATACATTACCTTGTTGGCTACTGTGTACTGGTAAGAGAACCTCTGCTTGCCTGAGAGGTCTTCATATACTGTTGGCACGATCTTCAGTATGTAGTCGTGTGAGGCCAGAGCTGCAAGGAGAACAGTTATGTACTTTCCTTCGTGACAAGAGTGTGAAACCTTTTGCATTTAAGTGTTTAACATCTGCTTTGTGAATTAAGTTTCCTCTCAGTTTGGATGCAGAAGCTTTCCACTTTATTGCATCATCCAGTGCAGGCAAGCAGACTTACATAAATGTCACACAGTGGTTATGAAGAGTACATGTGCTGAGTGGGTAACTTACGATTGGAAGACAGCCTGTCTGCCCCTCCTAAAGCATTGAAAGCTCCTTGGACTTTTTGTACCTGCGTCACAATGAGGAGGAAAGAGATTCTTGTTCAGTCTTGATACTGCTGATCTTATCATTCTCTCTTTATTTGGGTAGATATTTTTCTGCATGAGTGTCTTTATTTTGACCTGCAGCTTTTCCCCAAAAGCCAGCTTGTGGATGGTGTGGGTCATGTCAGGGTTCTGCGGTTGCGCTGTAGCACTGTGTGTTGACACATGGAAGTTTCCTGGTACCTGCAGGGACAAATGCACAAACACAAACCCAGGGTGGATAAATTAATGTCTGTGACACCACAAACACCGGTGACACATTTAGTTAACTAATGTCCAGGTCTAAATGCAAGCATGCCGGCTTGCAGACTAAGTGTTCTTTGCTTCTTGGCTTCATGCATTTTTACATATTTCCATGTGCAGGAGTGTTAAATGTCCAAACGCTGGGTTAATCATTTTAAATGTAGTGGAAAGACTGACGCACATCATGCAGAGGTGGAGCAAACGGGGTTTCACAGAGCCCACACCAGATATAACTAAATCCCACAGCTCTTTCATTTAGCATAACTCAATTTAGACTGAAAGAGGAAGTAAAGAGGGTTTGTTTGGAGGTGGGGGGGATCTGGCTCAAGTTCAGCATGAACTACAAAACACCCAGAAGCATATTAGTTTAACATAATTAACTAAATTATACAGTTTGGAAGTATTCTTCGGCTCAAGTATGACGAAGACTTGCCTTGTTAATTGTGAACTCTCCTTCAAAGCGACAACCGCTGCCCTGGTGGAGTGGAATCTTCATGGAGTTGTCAATGTGGCCGACCTCATGGCGACCCATTTCATCTTGAATGTCTAAACCCACCACTGCAAAAAAAAAATTAAAATTAAAAAAACCCAGACATGGCAAGTTAAGAAACAGGTTTTTTATTATTTTTTTTTATTATGATAACAGATCAATTAGTTTGCAGAAGGTAATCAACATCATACATAGATTTAACGTGTGTGTTTTTCTGGGGAAAAAAAAAAAGACTGTTAGAGGACATCACTACGTGACTTTATACTTTAGACTTTATACTAAATATCAGAGTTTAATCAAAGGTACAGAGACAAGGACATTTTAAATATTGTATATATCTGCTGTTCAATGTTTTTTAGTAACTACAGGGAATTTCTAGATATCACTGCAAACATTGAACCACAAAGTCAACACACAAGGTCCAAACATAATGCCCATAATCATCCCCTCTCTCTGTGTTTTTCCATTGAGTCTTTGGTACCTCCTCCCACAGGCTGCTGTGTGTTGGCGCACTGGCAGTGGCCTATTTTCAGACGTGTCTGTAATGTAAGTTTTGCCTGCAGTGCAACGAGAGAAGTGTGCTGGAAGTGTGTCAAGACCCCACATAGTGCTCGTCTGACCTCTAGACATTCAAGGCAAGTTCAACTCCCTCACTCTCAATCCTGAAATACAGCACATAAATATAAGCAAAGGGAGTGTGTTTCTCCTTTTTAAGAAATTCTGGACAGAAAGTGAGTTGATGCGAAGTGGATTCGGGCTGGGGTGGGTCTTGTTATAATGTTGCTACACGCAGTTGTGCTTTTCCATGAAGTCACAGATCAAGACGAGGCAACCCGTTAAGGTCAGTGAAGGGAGAAGATGTTTAATTCTGGAGAAGCAGCGCAGATAAATAGTGAAGAGAAATGCCAAGTTTTCCATGATGAAATTGTTTCTCCCTCCAAGTAAATTTGCAATGGATGACAATCTGTTTGGAGGCCTGGAAAATTCACCGATACAACATGAACTCACAGGGAGACGAGCTGACAATTATTTGTGCTCATTATGTGCAGCTGCAGGGTTTTAAAAAGAAATGCGTTAAAGATGGTATTTTAGATGACCCCACATTTCAGAAAAATAAGGGGCTTGAAAACCGCAGTACATAGAATCATCAATGGCTTTAATAATCAAAAACAGCAGGCTTTGTTTGGGCATGCCATGAGCAGGGTCGTCCAAACACACGGCCGACAGCTGTGGTTCTCAGCCTGGGTTCAATTTTCACACAGGAATTTATCACCTTTGCCATTTTTGGAGAACGCTCGAACTAAATGAAAATGGGCGTTTTCTGTGCCGCCTAAGCCTCGTCAATGTGTTGAGCATTTTGGGGATTTATCGATGGGCATAGTTTCTGTAGGGAGTCATCAGGAGTGAATAACCGATGACTGCTCTACATCCTGGCCCACTTCAACTCGCCTGCCACTTCTGACACTGGGATCTAGCAGACGAGCCGGCAGAGGCAACTTCAGATCACAGCTGTGCAGCAGCAGGAGATTAAACTTGGACTGGCGTTATCTAGGAGCACGCCACAACACGACTACGTAAACAAACCATTATGAGGGGCGTTATCTAGGGCTTCATTTATCGTTTGACAATAAGCCGTGTCAAATGATAGGGAATGATAAAGGGAAAGGAAAGCTGTAAAAATGAGGCCTTTTACAATGTAAAAGAGAAAGCATACAAACAAAGTATAATGCTTTAGATTTAGAGAGTTGTGTATATGTATATACTCACAATCACAGTGCAAGTTTGGCAAACTGATGTTTAAACTCACTTCTATCTTCCCACCACTGTCTTTATCGGGGTCATCCACATACAATTCATTGACACTATGAAAGATAGGAAATGGAAAAAATGGTTAGATATATAACATTTACTCCCAGTACACACCTTTCCACACTGCTTTAACATTCAAGGACTCATCAACTTCCAAATTGCAAGAAAAAAAGTGTTCATATATCCTGTCAGCCATTTCCTTTCCGTCACACCCTCGTCTTGTCATCCCTTATTACACACTGCCAAGAGGCTGACGCATACACAAAGCTAATTTCCTGTTAGAAAATTGACTCCGCTCATTGGTTGTGATACTGGCTGAGCGGAGTACATAATAATGAGGGCATTCATTATTAAGTCCTTGTGCGTTTCAGCAACAGGACGTGAACAGAACAGGCGGATGCTGTGATACCTACATTTCAGTGGCTATGAATCCCGTCAGCTCAGACAGGAAGAGGAAGAGAATGAAGACACAGCAGAGGATGGATACTGTGGGCAAAGAGACACAAAGTTAGAATGAACATTTGGCTCATACTGACATCAGTTTTATGTACGTCACCTTTTAAAAATTAATCCCAAATTCCATCCATCCATCCATTTTCTAAACCGCTTAATCCAATTCAGGGTCGCGGGGAAGCTGGAGCCTATCCCAGCTGGCTTTGGGCGACAGGCAGGGTACACCCTGGACAGCTCGCCAGTCCATCGCAGGATCCCAAATTCCGACAACTTTTTATCTTATGATGCAAACTAAAGGAGCATGACTAATACATGTTTTTTTTCTTTTGGAGTGGATGGGGCTGACCTCACTTATTGACATTAATGAAGTCACAGCAGCTGTAAAAATGTGCCTTAAAATAGTGGGTTTATTGGTGCATTAGGCTGGCCATTATGCAGGTTTTAACACTAATTACCCACTGAATACCAGCACACCAGGCAGCCATTACAGCATCCATTCTATGTATGAAGTGATCTCATATCATCACTCTGTGAGCCCTACAAACAGCTCATTAAAGGTTTCCTTCTTCAAACCTGTACCAACACCCGGGCCGAAGACAGCTCCCTCCAACAAGACTTATTAATAACATCTATTTTAAACAAGAGCATCTTTTTCCACTCTAAATACAGTATAAGCATCCAAACTGTTTTATTTCATCTGTCAAACTAATCAACCAAAGGGTTAAATAAAATGTTGTCATGTGTTTACGAAGATAAAAATGGAAGTAAGTGATCTGTGTCTGTGCAACCGTGGTCTATCCGGTATGGTGAGTCTCGGTTAAAGCCGTCATGCAGCTGGTGAGTCGTGTTTATGTGGCAACTGTCTCCTAAGCTCTCGCAATCACATGACCCTGTGGTTGGCAGGGCATAGCGGCCAAACCTGTGGCTGATGGAGGCTTTACATAAGGTAATGTTTAACCAACAAACAAAAGGGAGTGTCGCTATGACACACTGGTTACCAATTCAGGTTCATCTAAAGACTTGAAGTAATTCTTTCCGGGGCTTCAAAGGATGTAATATATTACTGTGGCTTCTAAAGGTCAGAGTAATGAGCTACTGCTGCTTTTAAAACTGCCTAGCAATGGAAATGATGAGAAATAAAAAGACTCAACAAGAGGGCCTTTTATTTAAACTCCAGCTCATCTGCTGTGTTAACACGTCATGGTTATGACACAAAGAATGGGATACAATAACATTATGTATCAGTCAGTGACATCTGAAACCAAGCATGTATTTCCGAAATCCAATGTGCCGTTTTTTGTTTTTTTTAAAATTTGGCTTAAGCCTACTTTTGCTACCCAGCAGACAAATGATTTTTTTTTCCATTAATGCAAGAAGAATAAAGAAATATATAAATTTTTAAAAAAAACAAACAAAAAAAAAACACAGTCAACAGATTATTTCCAAAACAAAGGAGGACTCCAAAAACTGCAGCGGTCAAAGCTATTGTTCAAAAGTAAACACAGTAAAGCCTAAAGGAATGTAAAAAAAAAAAAAAAAAAAAGCTTAAGGGGTCAAATATTTGACCTTTCCATATGAAGGTCTGTTTATAGTTGCACCAGCACCACACAAATCAGTGTCCGGTGTGAGTTGCTGTAGATGCAGCAATAATAGTGTCTCAAATCTGGATCAACCCAGTGCCCTCACCCCGAGACAGTGGCTGGAGACAGGAAGGGAGACCATTGTGTACAGGAAAGACTTCCTTCCACTTCCCCTGTTGGGAAAACTGCTTTAGTAAATTTATTCTCTTGACCCATCTTTCAGGGATGTGTCACAATCCGACATAAAACTCTTCAGAGCGCAACAGCAGCTCAGTTTATCCGCTGTGTCATCAGCTTTGTTTGGGGTTGACACTTTGTTCCACTTTGCGCTGCCATCAGCTGACTTTTGATACAAGAACTGAGGCGCCTAAAATGGGTCATCTTGTCAATTGTAATCGATAAGCTGTGAATAATCAGTGTTATCCCCGATGAAACAATGACTGATGGATGACTAGAAAACACATGACTTAACAGGAAATGGTAAATCAGCGTTCCAGTGACGACGACTCAGGAGCCTAAAGCAATGACGAAGTGTGATCATTTACATTCCTATCATACTATTTGATCTAAATCAGATACTCTGTTTTATAACCAAAAGTAGGATGCAAATATGTGCTGGGACAAGCAAGTACATGAATTTCTGCTCTTAAGCTTTTACGTTCCTCACCTGTTCCTCAACACACACAAATACACCCCCCACCCCCACAATGACTAATGTCCTTTCACTTTCAAATGGAAAGCATGCATTTCAAATCCCAAAAGGATTCTTAATATCAACCACAGACATGTTTGTGTCATGTAAGAATGCTAATACTTGCAGACAGAAGAGACTGCGGGACAAGTTTATAAAATGCCTACTGCTTGAAATAAATAAGGGGAATAAATGAGGAGTGGCTTATAATCTGGCAAGTTATTATAAAGGATGGTTTTCATTACTGGTTGGTTCATTTTGATGAATTAAACATGATGTCCATAATTGAATAGGTTAAACTAAAGCTGTTTTTTTTTTTTTTTTAATCTCGCCATTTTTAAATCTGTTTTCTAAATATGCTTGACATAAATAGCAATAACCTAAATGATCATTAACACTGAAATAAAAGTAGCAGTTCTGCCAAACAAATTGAACTAAAATGAGCTTCCATGAAACTGTTTATTCTCACTTGCAAGATTTAATATACAGCTAAAACCTTTTAGTTTGTTGATGAAGCTTTAGCATAAAAAAATGCACTAGTCCAAACAAAATCTATCAGCCATTGAAAGAATTGCTATTAAGAACATAACTTTACTCATAAGGGGACTGTGGGGCCATAAAAAGTTGAAGTGTGTGTGCCTCGGTCTAATCAGTATGTGGAGGTGACTAGAGATAAAACTGAAACCATTGTGTTTGGAAACAAAGTAATGTCCAAAGATTACTTCCCACCATCTTCAGTCAGCAATGTTAAAACAGATCAAGTTAGACAACTTGGGGTCATTTTGGACACTGCCTTCTTAAAGCAGTCATTAAATCTAGAATAAGGGGCCTGAATGATTTAGAAAAATCTCCTTTATGCAGTCATGGTCCAAAACATGCGTCTGATATGATGATTCCACACAAGCCAGTCAGGCTGATGAGATTTTATGGGTCAAATTTTCTGTCCAGCAAATGATTTAGAACTAAATAAGAAGAATCAGCATTTTAGTTTCATGATCCTAATACCTGAAACAAACTACACATAGACCTGAAGTCTGATCAAAAGCTTTGTTATTTTAAATAAACTCTTTTTTGCCACTGCTGTTAAGATAGAAAAAATATTTTTATTTCTAAATATATATTTCTTACATATGTCCACTGACAGTGATGTTGGTGATGAATATGGTGATAATGATTTAGAAAAAAAGTCCACAAGTGACTCACTCAGATTCAGCACTCGTCGTGTTAATTATAAGTTAACTGAATGTAATCATTTTAACATGCAGCAACCCTCCACATGATACTATCAATATTAAACCAATGAATGATAATAATAGTAATAATCATAAACCAATCAAGGCATCTAACACGACTTGTCTAGATTTTCAGTCAGATGGTGCGATTTGGTTACAAGTTTTAATCTACACGGGTCTTAATCTGACTGAACAACTTTAATCATCAGAGGGCTCACTACACCTCCGGGATGCACTATCAGGATCCCACCGCTGCACAACATAAGACCCACAGAGGCTTGTCTCAATGAGGTAGAGCTGTGTGGTTTGACAAAAGGGAAATGACACAATGTTTTATGACCAGGCAGTTTTGAATATTGGAGCTAACTGATTTGCATATTCAGACGATGCAAACTTAATTGAAAACAAAATCAAATATACTGTAAGAATTTAAACCATGGATGAGGGACTACTCACTAAAAGCTCCTGTGTATGTTGGCTGGGTGAGATCTTTTGGCACTTTCCTGTAGATATCAAATCTGAAAAGAGACAAGAGGAAAAAAGGAAACAAAATAGGGAAAAGGGAGTGAGAAAAAATAGCAAATGTAAACAGTACGTGCTGAGAAAAGCAGCACATTCTGTACCCATCATGCCGTGCGATATTACAGAAGAGGCGTGGAATGTTAGTACTGGATGAGAGCCATCACGTATAACAGACCCATTCAGCCGGCTGGAAATGCACTTTTACACAGTTACACCTCTTCCTTTGCATGTATGCTCTCTTATTATGAGGTTGACTCCAAACAATCATTCTCCACACACACAGGAAAACAATGCCAACAAAAACATACACACACACCATTACAAATAAACACAACTTCAACATACTAATGATCTGATTTGGTTGTCTCTGCAGGGAGAACAACAGAGGTGAAGGATGCTTTCAGACAGGTTGGACTGTTGGGCCATTATGTATCCAGTTGCAAAAAAAAAAAAAAAAAAAGAAGAAAGAATAAAAGGAGAAGAAAAATAAAGTAAATTTGTAAATCAATACCAGGGATGGATCCTGTCCACCTGGCATGACTTACTCCCCCTTTTGTGAAAAACTCCTGCTACCCATTTAGGGAACTGAACATAAAAAAAAATTTGCTACTCAACACTGAAAATATTCACATTCAGGAGTTTTTGCACATGTCCTTTTTGGGCAGTGAAACCTTTTAAATCCTCTACTCCATCACTGCCCAAACTCCACCCACCTCCCCACCCTCTCCTTCCTCATCTGACACAAAAACACTCACATCTGTCTGTATTTCTTCCACCTAGGGCGGCCAGGAAAAAAAAAAAAAAAAATCACGGTTGATGCAATGTAGGGTGGGTGAGGAAGTTAAAGGGAGGGCTTCCTGTCCAGCCCTGGCTGTTCTGCCTCTCCTGTTTCTCATCAGCTCCTACAGCACAGGGACCCCTAGCAGTTCAGCTACAGAGAGCTTCTCTTTTTTTCCCCCTTTAGCATTAGATCAGTGCATGCTAATAGCTGGTTCAACAGGAAACAAGATGCCTAAAATGTATAGAAAGGGGTTTGGCAGAGAGCTCAGAGAGGGGTTGTTTTGTATTCGTATTTCCTGAATGAGCCTTTACCTGGAGATAGTTTCCTTCCTGACATCTCCTCCAGACACAATTAAAACAGGTGGAATTTATTGTAACTGGGATGTTAAAAGCTTGCAAGTCCAGTTTAGCTGATTTCAGTTCCGGTACAGCATATTTCACTGTGGTTTCTCCCTTTTTTAAAGAGGGAAACACAAAACGTGACATCAGAAACAGGAAGTTCTTGCAATGTTGGCATGTTTGACAGATATACCAAATAGTCTGGACCAAAAAAAAAACCTGTTTGGCTTGTTATGTAACAGGAAATCAATCACTTGTGTTTAGCTTTAATGAAAACTTGCCTGTGTGAAATGGGATGAAAAGGTGAAACTTTTTGGAAATTGGGTGGAGTTAAAGATTAACATTTTTAATAGCAATATAATTTTCAAATTTGAGTATTAACACTCCATGTGTGATCAAATAATTACTAACTAAATCAAAAGTTTTACAAGCTTTTAACTCATTTTTGTAGACAAAGTGTTCCAGTTGCCCTTATTTTAGCTATCTCTAATTCTAATTTAGTTCTCAAAGTTGAACCTTTCAGCTTGCAGGCTTGCCAGTAAAAATGTTTCCTGTGCCACAAAGACAAGCCCGAAGCATGCTCAATCCATTAGCGAAGATTTTTTTTTCACATATAATTCTGTTTTTCTAAAAAGTATACCTTTGCAACCTAATCTTTTCGATTACAATCTTACAGTACAGTGTCACCATAATTTGCAGAATGTGACGTGAGTACAGGAAGGAAAGCATTACTGCTCACAAGCATGGAGCATCCCAGGCCAGGGTTTGCTTCCTGAAGGTCTTCTATAGTCACATGAAGGCACTTTGACTGTCCAGCAGTATTAAAAGCAGCTCTGGCTTAACCTCTTCTGTTTCCTTTCACTGCTGATTCTTCAGAATAACATAAAAAAAGGTTGTTACCAGGACAAGGTTGTCAGGGTTTTTAAATCATAATTTCACACAACCTACATTTTCTTATGCACATTTGACTGGATGTAAGTACATACATGAAACATTTTTTCTTTTTTCAGACTAAATTAAAATCACAGACTAATGTGAGCAAAGACACAAAATCTCCTTATACACACATATATTATAGGCCCTGGAGGGTGAAAGCAACAGTAGTACCCATAGTGATCGGAGCATTGGGGGCCCCACACTGGAGAAGTGGCTCCAACAGATACCTGGTGAAACATCAGACATCTCTGTCCAGAAAAGCGCAGTCCTACTAACTACGTATGACCCTCAAGTTCCCAGGACTCTGGTAGAAAACCCGAGCTTGAGAAATGAACAGCCACCCGCCCTACCCTAAGGAAATGGGAGGGGTGGGTGAGAGAGACATTTTTTTTATATCAATTTCCAAGATTTAAGAATTGTTATGGGATTTTTTTTTTATGCTAACTTATTCAAACTGATAAGTTCATTCTTTTTAAACCCAACTCGACTAAAGGCACGTCGACACACAAAAATACAGCTCTTGCTCTGACAGGACAGGAGGGCGTCTGAATGATCAGTAATACTAAATGGCATACTACAATACATATGGGGAATGGCAACATTATGTTACACCAGGAGGAGGCCTAGTATACTTGAGTAGTTGTGCTAGCAACCCACACCAGTCACACCACACAACGTTTAAGTCAGAATGAAAACGGACGGAAAAGCTGTCACTTAAAACTAGCTGAAAGAAGGCAATGCTTTTCTAAAATGCAACACTAGATTAAGTTACATTGAGTTTGAAAGACATGGCCCAGATGGAGGCCAAGATGCTGGAAATGAGTAATTAAAACAGATGAAGATCATACATGAGCACATCTGTGGCATGAAAACTAAATTCAGACTGACTGATAACAAGGCCTAATGATAGACACGATAATGACAGACACTCTTCATTAATCCAACTTCATCTATACAGCAGCTTTCACACAAAGTTGCTGTAATAAAGTCTGTACATTCATATCAGACTAGAATTACTTGTAATATTTCACATGGACAGTTTCCAGTAATACTCCCAGTCTGATCCAACTCCTATATAACACCACTCCCCATCTAAATATCAGGTTACACAAAGATGCAACTGATTTAATTACTTTTTAAAAGTATAACTCATTAAAATACCATAATTAATCGTCCATAATTAATCTGATTCCTATCAATGCCTAAACGCCAAAATATTACACATAAACATATCAAGCAAAAACGGATCACTATCTATATGGCATACAAAGTTACTCACACCACCTAGACAATACTTAAATCATCTAGAATAACAGGTACTTTTATGTACACTTACTAATTCAGCCCCATTAAAACTATCTATAATACAACACTTTAATAAGATGCAAATAATGATTACTTAAACTGTCTTGAATATGGATGAAAATAATAAGTAAAATGATCACTCTGTATTCGTAAACAGCAACCTCTTATTGATGATTGTCATTTCCTGAATTACAGACAACACACTTTCTTTGGTGACATGTTTTGTCAATGTTAAGGACATTGTGTACCAGTATATCTCTTGATTCTGTGAAATGAAAGCACAGGGCTGTTTCACAAGGAAAGGTCTCACTGAGTAAATCTTGAGAATGAGTCACGGTCCTTGTTAAAAAAAAAGAAAAAAAGAAAAGAAAACTTACATTACGCATGATGGTCTTACATCACAGCCTATAAACAGCATTTTCCTTCATTTTCCTCTACGTAGGTTTTTGGGCATCTGATGGAAATGCATGTCAGGTGTCTAGGACAACAGGCATTATGACATTTACTGACAAAACACTGAACATCCTTTAAGTAATAAAGTCATCATGATCTAACCAACCATCACATCATCTGGTTAGCTCAAAATAAACCTCCTTGTGCCAATAAATGACCATCAACAAGGTCGAACTGGCTTAATCTTTCTGGATTTAGAGGAAGTAACTCTTATAAGCAGATTTTTAAAAAATAAAAATATAATTTAAAAAAAAAAAACTTGTCTATAATGAGTGGTTTCGAAGAAAAGACCAAAACCAGAGATTAACTGATTTTACCAACCAGCATAGCAAGAACATCAAATGTGTACAAATCCATAGATAAATAACTACTATAATCCTTTCAGTCTTTCACTTTGTGTCCTCATAAAAATATAATATTTTAGAAGAGTTCATGAGCTGTAAAGCAGCGAAATGTGAGTTATTTATTCTGCGCTAGCATTAGAGAATGAATTGAACAGAACATGGATATAAATGCTTGAACTTCCTCATATAAAGATGTTGTTGACATTTTCTTACACTGTTCCTGGAAAAAGATTAATCCTTTTCATATGATGATCATGCTCGCACTCTTACAATGCTGCCGCTCAAAGATTGTTGACCAAACTGAGTCAGCGAGGCAACATATGTTTTCAAACAGCCTGACAGCTTAGCAGAATCGGCTGACTGACAACAGCACGTCTGCTGATCCATGCTGCCCTTTACATACTTGCCCGTTTAGCTTTATGATGGCTTCACCGTTCAACAAGAGTGAATAAATCTCGCCTTAACTTTGACACATTCCCTGTCTGTTAGAAAAACTTAGCTAAAGGCCCATCCTTCTCTCAAATCATCCACACAAGCTGAAAAATAAACAATCTGTCTTCAGGTAGTTTTTGACCTTACCATGACTTCAGACAGTAAATCACCTTAATCTGTACACACCTCTGAGCACTTGACATCTTGTATTCCTGGAATATGTAAGACTGGATTCCGTTTTGAAATATGGTGACAATGAAATGAAGTGGATTCTTCACAGCTTCATGTTTAGTTTTTCTCCATTTTTCTGCATAACAAATGTAATCATTCCGAGGATTTACTTTTTTTTTTTACTTCCATAGTTTAAAAATGTCTTGGCCCACTTGGCCTGAGGTAATACAGCTGTTTATATCCATCTACTTCTACAATTACAGTCTTTCATGAAACCAAAAGGTATAACCAGAAGATTCAATATGAAAAACCCACTCATATTAGGTTGTTTAGATTCTTCACGTGATATAATCATAAAAAACAAGATCTGACCAGACAGTGTCAGAAAACAACAAAAATTGGACTTTTATTTTATTTATTATTATTTTATTTTTATATTTATTATTTTATTTTATTTTTAAAGGGCAGAATGACATCATCAACTCTATACTTTAACGTCATCAGATGAAGAGCACCTACCCCCACATTCCTCTCGTTATGGCGTAATAAACGAAGCATGTCACACACACTAAAAATGATGACTAACTCTGTAGTGTTGTTCAATAGGCAACACCCCCAAACAACTGATTTGTTAGTCAATCAAGTCATTTCCAGTTGTTGCAATGCAGGTTTTGTATCATCACAGGCACTCTGTTATCAAGGTACTGGAACGCAACACAACCCCTTCATAATGTTTCGACCATCTCTTACACAACCCTCAGAGGTCATCTGCTGTATGTGTACCGTAAAAATGGTAACAAATCTTACATTTTCAATTCTGACGAATAAAATTATATTATTATACACAGCCCCTGTGTTTCTTATATAGAAATTCGATTATTGGTTCTTTGATCAACTACCTGACTTTTCTACGTAAATTCTCAGGAGGAAAAGGTGAAAAATAATATCTTGGTTAAGACAGAGGAGTTGATTTGATGGTTTTATTGCAATGAACGTGACATTTGAGGATGTTTCCTTGTGACTGAAAATGTTTCCATTACATTTAGAAATATTATAAAGCTTTTTGTAAAGCTTTCAGCTGTAAATGAGACTAAATTAGGCCATAACGTTTGTCGTGTGAAACATTGTGGCTTAAGAGTGCTTCTTGTGACGCTGATAGTTGAGGTAACTGTAATTAGTTACACAACTTCCAATAACAAAGCTGAATGAAGAAATGTGCACATGCGCAGGCAACAACCCACACAGAAACTCTTCGGGCATATCTGAGCATCAACTTACTGTATCAAATTATATTTACGGTCCTTGCAGCAAAGGGATACAACTATTGAGAGTAAAAAATGCATTATGCAGTCGTTAAAACTTTGTTTGAAGCGGACACAACGATGAGCACTGTCGTTAATTCAGAGAGAGTTTACAGCTCCACCGTTTCTTCATATCTGAACCCAAAACAACAGAAACCACATACTCACCTCCTAACATCGAAAGGCATGGTGTTTACACGTTTGAGGGGGGGGGATTTGCGAACAAAAGTACAAAGAACAGCGGGCTATACAGCTTTCTTCTTTGCTACCGGTTGTTCAATGGTACCGGGCTGACGTCAGCTTAGGACGCTTTGCAAAACCTGATTGGTTGAGAGCGACTTCCTGTTTGTTCTGATTCTCTTTCCTCCGCGTGCAGCATCGCTCTTATGTCAGATTAATAACCAGAAAACATTATGAAAATTATCCTAAAATTTCACTTTGGATAGTATTTAGTGATTTAGTAAATAACTTAAATAATAAACATGATGCATTTGTGTTATATTCTATTCTGTTGAAATGTAACCAATATTATTATTATTATTATTATTATTATTATTATTTATTATTATATAATAAAATTTATATATTTATATATATTATAATATATAATATTATTATTATATATTATATAATAAAATTTAAATTTATTTTTTTTTATTTTTTTTATTATTATTATTATTATTATTACTTCAAAAAAATATAGTATTTTATAGCATCAGAAAATAATTTATTAAGGGACAAAACAGATAATGTATATTTTAGGGACAAATATATCAACCAACACACACTAAATTAATAAATTACAGGAAAATGTTCAAAAAGGAATAATTTTCCTGGAAAAACCTTCCAAATTAAATACAACAGTAACATAATAGATAATTAATAAAATAAAGACAAACAAAAGTTAAACTGAGTCAAACACTTTCAAAGGGGTATGAAAACAGAATTTGATATAACAAAAAAAAAAAAACGAAAAAAAAAAAACATGATGATAATAAAAACACATAGGCCACACAAACAACACCATCACAAGCAGTGGATTAGCCCAAAGTTATATTTAAATAAACACTAACAGGTTGTTGGTGGCTGGCAATGTTGGTCGGGAGTTGTTGTATGTACAGAAACAGAAACTACAGACTGCATGCAGTCGATGTAAAGACTAAAACTAGTGATAGGCTACTTAAGGTATTTTGACCAACAGGTTTGTACTTTAGTTTCTTAAATAAATTCATTCATTCATTTATTATCCTGACTAATCCGATGAAGGGTTGCAGGGAAGTTGGAGCCTAACCCCAGCAGTCTTTGGGTGAAAGGCAGTGGTCTTAAATAAATAATTCATTGATTTAGTTCATAACTTTATGCGAAAAGTGGTGAAAAATGAGGGCGTTTTTAATGCTAGAACCAGAAACAGAAAGCTATGTTTAAATTATGTTTAGAAAAAGAATCAGTCACACAAGGAAATACAGACTCCATTATCTAAATGTTTTTCCCTTACACAAGTGTCATTATTCTCCCTTTAACCACACTTGAAACAGTGTAAATTTGGCTTAGGTTAAGTATCGAGACTCCAGAAGACAGGACAATCCTTGTGTTTTCCCACTGATGCCTCGACTGTTGCCCGTAGTGACAATGACAGTAAACAGCCAGAGATGACAGCAAGTAACATTGCAGCTGGACCGCAGGAAATGCCTCTTTGTCATCTTATGTTTCACTTCCCTTTCTGAATGGATGGTTACAGGCCACAATTGCGGGAATCCAACACAGAGTGAGAACTCAAGGCTCTATTTTCAGAGCTGGATTTCACCATTCTGTTCCATAAAGTACAGATAAACACGCACAGTAATGATTTTTTAGATGAGGAAAACTGTCTTCTCTGACACAACAAAACGGGTGCTTTGGTTTCTGTTCTCCCCCCTCCTCCTTGAAAAAAAAAAGCGCAATGATTTTTTAGTTTGGCCTGTTAAACTTTTTTAAAAATAAATCAGGAAGCATGTATAACCAATAATGAGGGCAAGTACTGCAAAATTCTGTACAGAAAAAGATGTAACGCGTCAGAGAAATATATGAACATTTGAGACTAAACAAAAGTACAGAAAAGTTTAAGCATGTCATTATTTCTCTTGATGTAACCCCTTCACCTCTTCCCAGGTGTCTAGTACCATCCTTGACCTTCTTGTGACTCCAAGGAAGATGCATCCACTTCCAGGACAAAATGTTTGGGTACAGGCTGTTTTCAAGAGATATTTTATTCTCCTCCCCCTGTAAAGTGTGTAACATTCTTGCTTTGTTGCATGTGCCTCACAGTTGACTCATCTCATGGGAGTGTGAGGTTAAACCGGCAGGAGAGTTTTTACACTCTGTTGTTATTGGTTAATTTTCTCTTTTTCAACCTTCCTCTCTCCCTCCTCTCTTATAACATAATGTTTTAATTCAATTAAAGCAACAGTAGAAGCAAAACGGCATGGATGTGGATTCCACACAAAGCGAGAATAAAACAGGTTCCATGTTAGTCTGTTTCTTGTGATAAATACACATCTTGGGAATCTCACATGAGTCTTAATCAGTTTAGTTTCCACACTGAAAGCAATTATGTGTTTATAGGTCTGTTAAACTGAAACTTAAACAGATTTCTGAATGAAATGCAATGTTGCAACACAATTTGGTTTTAATTCTTCTTGGCAAACACGACAAAACAACCACAGCACATCTCTCCGGTCCTCAGTTTCAAGATACAAAAGCTTGTCACGCCTGTCGTGTCAACAGATGCAGGGTGTTCATCAGCAATGATCCTGCTTTCGTGTTATGATGCTGCAGCGGCGTCCAGTCTGAGTCAGCAAACCACAGCAACAAATAAAAAGGGTTTCCCAAAGTGACAGTAACAATGTTTTGTTTTGTTTTTTCTTAACAGAGGTAGTCTCACGTTTTGATAGGGAAATGAAAAATACTAACAAAAACCTAAACAAAAACACTTTATGTTTCAGTGAGGTGAAACAAAACTAACAAACCAACAGATCTCCACCTGCTGTTGTCTTCCTGGTATACCAGTGTTTTTGTTTCTCAGCATGTGGAAATTTACTGGACTTCAGATTTCTATACAGTGATTAACTTTTATTGCTAGCCTTCGCTCTCGGGGCATTGAACACTATGTACCTCTGACTAATAAAAACAAAGACTAAACTTTTATGGCGCCCATGGCAGATATTTACTTATTATCTTGTTATTTGTCAACTCTCAGTTGAAGAGGCAAAATAAGAATCTAATTAAACACGAACATCATGGAAAATTTGGCAAATTCCTTATTTACTGAGAGTATTTACACTGACACTGAGAATTGAGAATGATGAGGGTAACAATAATGATGAGATATACAAAATAACTATTTTGATGACTGTTCACCTTTATTGAAACACAGGATGAAAGAATATTGGTATTTAATGAAAAAATAGTCAGGTCAATTAATCACAATATACAACCAGTTGTTGCTTAGCAGGGCTATACAGTATGTTTAAAAGATGTGTATGTATATATGTGTATATATATATATATATATATATATATATATATATATATATATATATATATATATATATATATATATATATATATATATATATATATATATAGTAACTGTTGAGACTAAAATAGTGTTTTACATCAATAATAAATTGACAGTGTGGCTCTGACACCCGATACCATCCGATACCACTACTTAAGTCATTTGATTATGGCTAAAAGTAATCTATCTGCCAAGAAAAATAAATACAATAAGTCATAACAAATAAATGAGCTAATGACAGCTGGGAAAACTGAAAAAAAAATTAATAAAGAGATGGGAAGAAATGTGAAAGAAAGAAAGACCGCGTGCCCGCGTACGTGCAGTACGTTTGTACAGAAATGTCTCGCATGTGCACGAGCCCTCGATGTGCCCGGCTGCGCTTTAGAACGGTCACGATGACGTCAGCAACAGTGGCAGGAAGCCAAGAAGGGCGGTCCCGTGACGTCAGTAACCTCCCATTCACAAGCACGGGCCGTATATATATATATGCATTCAACGCTATCCCAGGCAGAAGCTATTCTCTGTAAAGTTCAACATTTTAAAACTTCTTTTTTTTTTTTTTTTAACAAGGAACGCGTCCATCGGATACACTAAAGAAGACTACAGGACCAGTTGAGCTGTGTTTAAACTTTTTTTTGTGTGTGTGTGTGTGAACTTAAACGCTTTTTTTCTTGACACAAGTAAACCGGAACAAAGGACTCGTGGCTTCTAAGGTTGCTTTGTAGCCGTGGGAAATAGTTTTTTTTTTTTACATATATATATATATACATACACACAGTAACTCAAACTTTTAACTTATATTCCCGCCTTAAATTTTTTTTTTATGTATTTGGATTTAACAATAATAAGTCGCCGTACTATGGGCATCATGGAGGTTCCCACCATCGACTGTGCGTCCCTCCGCGGTCTTATGGAGGGCGACGTCCCGGGCTGCCTGGTGCTGGACTGTCGCTCCTTCCTGTCCTTCAACTCGTCTCATATATCAGGCTCCACCAATGTACGTTTCAGCACCATAGTTCGCAGAAGAGCCAGGGGTGGACTCGGGCTCGAGCACATCGTCCCAAACGAGGACACGAGGAACCGGCTCTTGTCCGGGGAGTACCAGTCCGTGGTGTTGCTTGACGACCGGAGTTTGGATTTAAGCCAGGTGAAGAAGGACGGGACATTGATGCTTGCTGTTACAGCTCTGTGTCGCGACCCCTGTGGAATCAGTGTTTTCATTCTCCAAGGTGAGAAAAATGTGCTGTTTAGGATCAATTTCACGCAATTCATTCGCTGTATCCCACCTACAAATGTGGATTACAGCTGTCACCATACCAGCTGGCCCTGAAGTAAACACAACTCCAAAATAGCCCCAAGAGCAGCTGCTACCTTTTTGGTCTCACATATTTCAATTTAGCCACCATTTTTACGATGTAATCTAACCTTGGGCAATTGTCTTTCTCATTTTCAGGAGGATTTGACACTTTTGCCTCAGAATATCCAGAGATGTGTACGAAGCCTTCCCCTCCACAAGGGCTCAGTTTGCCGCTGAGCTCCAGACAGCCTGGGAGTGCTGACCAAAACTGCAGTCCATGCAATACACCTTTGTATGACCAGGTTTGTTTTTTATATTTCCATGATCTAAAAAAAATAAAAATAAATTACACATTTTTTTCCCTCCAACTTCCCTTTTGGATGTTTTCTTCTGAGATTACTAAATTGGTTTGTTTACCCATATCTCTCTAGGGGGGTCCTGTGGAGATCCTGCCATTCCTGTACCTTGGCAGTGCTTACCATGCTTCTAGAAAAGATATGCTGGACATGCTGGGAATCACGGCTCTTATCAATGTCTCGGCCAACTGCCCCAATCACTTTGAGGACTCCTTCCTCTACAAGAGCATCCCGGTAGAGGACAACCACAAAGCTGATATCAGCTCCTGGTTCAACGAAGCAATTGAGTTTATCGGTGAGTACATCCACCAAACCTTTAGAACTCTCTCAACTACTAAATGCGAGCACCTCTAACAGCTGTTGCCTCTGAGTCCGTTGGTGGCAAGGAACACAAACACCCAGCCCCCCTTTTCCCTCACTTCCCTCTTTGACTACTGGATTTAAATTTTTTTTAAAAGTTCCCTCCAAAACCGACCAGCTGGCTTGGCACAGGCTCCTCACTCCAGCACAATAGCGATTACATCATTGCTACCTCTGAGGCGTAGAAAAAGAGATGTCCCTCTCTTTTAATGAATTGCAAGGCAGTGCCCCAGAACCAGTTTTGTAGTGGGTAGGCTGGCTGTGCCTGAATAAGCTCCCTCCATGCTACTCTTTGTTCTGGCCGAACAAAAGGCAATTTCTCCTCACTCACTGTCAGCCTTCCTCCCAGATCAATAACCCCAGCGGGAGTCTGTTCCCCTCTTTTGTCCATTCACTATGCCTCCTTAGGCAATAACCCCCACAGACTCACACCCAGCAGCTATTAACTGTGTTCCTGTGTCCTAATGAGCGCATTTAAAAAGAAACCCAAGTGTTGCAAAGACTTTTGTGGCTGTTTCCTGTTTATTAAATCACCTCTGAGACACCTTGACACCACTCTAATTTAGCTTTTTCTTCTCTTTCTCCCCTCAGACTCGGTGAGAAATAAAGGAGGCCGTGTGTTTGTGCACTGTCAAGCAGGCATTTCCCGCTCTGCCACCATTTGCCTCGCCTACCTCATGCGCACCAACCGTGTGAAGCTGGACGAGGCCTTTGAGTTTGTCAAGCAGCGCCGCAGCATCATTTCCCCCAACTTCAGCTTCATGGGTCAGCTCCTCCAGTTCGAGTCCCAGGTGCTGGCTTCGTCTACTTGCTCCTCAGAGGCGGGCAGTCCGGCTATTGGCAACAACACCACAGTGTTCAACTTCCCAGTCTCCATCCCAGTACACACATCAGCCGGCCAGCTCTCGTTCCTCCACAGTCCCATCACCACCTCTCCCAGCTGCTGAGGAAGGCGTGAGCTGCACAGACTCTGTTTGGACTTGAACTCACAAAACAATATCTTGGTCATAATTGTTTTTACCCATTTATGGTGGTGCTGGTATCGCTGGGCAAAATGGGTCCTATTTGTGTGCAGCCAGTTGACTTGTTTCTGCTGGCCAGTTTTAAGTTTGTATTTGTTGTAAGTTGGCCTCATCATTTCAAATGGAGATTTGATATCTACCATCAGGCAGTATTGTTTGAACTTCTGTGATGTAAACAGTCCACCGTTTTCACCCTGGAGGACTTGAGAAATGGCTGAAAAGTCCTGTAAAGGAAGTTATCTGATAATTCTTTATTCAAAGGAACAATTTAATTTGATGAAGACAACTGCTTTTGATAATCACAATCATTTTAAACAGAGAGGTTCAACAGTTGTCTCAGGAACGTTGACTTTAACCTCTTTACATGTCAATTTTGTTTTCCACAATTGCCAAGAAAGCAATAGAAGATTATTGCCCAACACGGCATGGAAGTTGCGCCATCATGTGAATCATGATCAATGAATGTATCCCCCATTTTTTAACCATGGAAGAAATCTTGTTTAGTTGCAGGATTGAATAGGTTTCATACCCAAGTTTCTTGTCTTTCAACACATCACTGACGATCCTTTCATGTTGAGGAAACCCAAACATTAAATACCTCATGTTTCTGTACTGTGTACTGCAGCACTGACACAGACTGAACCCCGAAAACTACTAAAAGTGGGGCCGAGATGCCTTTTGTGTCTGCATTCTGACATATTTATTAACTAAAGTAATATATTTCTTATATCTATTTTTACAGAAATGTGTTTTTCAATGTTTTTTTATACATCTGAATAAATTTCATTTGACTTTTTTTTATTCAGTTGAAAATGTTCTCCTTTCTTATTTTTGGCACATAACATTACATCGCCTACACATCATGTCATAAGTTTTGCACATGTTCAACAATGCACAATGACTTGAAAAGTGAACCACAAATTACATAAAATACATAACAAAGCAACCATATAAAGCTCAAGACTGAGTTATGGAATGAGAAATAAATACATGTAAATGTATCACATAGGGTCAGAAATGCATGAACAGTGCTACCATTTACCAGTATTTCCACAGATCACTTGGTAGATAAGTGTTGGGAAAACTGAAAACAGTGTAAATAAACAAGCATGCCTGAGATGTTTGTTTTTGTATCAGTTTATCTAAAGTATTGATATGACCTTTTTCTTTCAACTAATGAAAGAAGTACACATGAAAGCATATTTTGATGCCTGATGTCATGACCCCCTCCCCCACCCCCATCTCCATCTCCATTTTGTTTCATGCGATGGAATCCTATCGTATATCTGTTTAAGGATTCACCAAAATAAGAAGCATGATGTCATGGCGTCAGCCATTGTTCAGGCCACACTCCCTCTCTGTGAACCCATCTGAGGCCAAGGCAACAGCAGGAGGCTCAAAGAATCAACTAAGGAGCCCTCCCTCCATGACCACAATAGGGGCAGCTGCAAGGCGTTTGGGAAAAGTGTGACAACTAAAGCTCATTCATGGCTCAGTCAAGCACCAGCCTTGTGTCGCTTTGCCTCACACACCAATGGGGAGGTTGGGTTAGAGATAGCTGTGAAAGGGAAATGAGTTTGTTTGGGTTGCAAATTAACGAAAACATGGGCTCAAACATGAGGTGGGATGTGTGGACAAAATGGAGAAAAACTCTTCCTCTAGAGGTGAGGAAGCTTTCAATCCAAAGCAAGAAGTCTGTGTTGTAATTTGGAGACAGATGACGACGACACTTTCACCATGAAAACATGGAGAAATCTAGAAAGTGACATTCGCTGAGTGATGCAAATGTTTGTCTCTGGCAGAAAACATTACCAGTGGTGATGTCTCTGTAATGAAAGGCCCATTCATTACCTCACCAGTGTCCTCAGACAGGCTGGGGTTTTGGTGACATATGTGTGACCCCCGCCCTCCCCTCCCAACTCCATTACCCCTCTATCCTTTGTGTCCTTAGATTTCCTGTTCTATTGAGGGAGGTTAGCAGGAGTGTTTGTGTCTGTGTGTTTGTGAAAGTTGTAGGGCATTTTTTTATGATCTGATGTCCTTATGGAGGAGAAAGGGCCACACTTAGCTGATGGGAAAGCAAGATAACAGCACTGCAGGTTTTGTTGTGAGACAATCTGAATGTGATGTGAGATGACTTCAAGGTGCTTGACAACTTGGCCGGCTCTGCTGTAAGACAGCTCAAGTGGGTCATGTTTTGAAATAGCCGTGTTTGTGTATCTCCACCAGAATAAATCCTGCATTTTTAGTGTCATATCCTCAGATTCTCAGCCAACATCAGTCAGACAGCACTGAACATTTGTAAGTTGGTCTAATATATCAAATGATATGTCATTTAGCAGTATCTTCTGCCATTTTCTAAAGAAAAATCAGTTACATACTGCACCAGACACTGCTGTCACGACAGAATCTCCTCCCTTTAACTTGTACAGATCCATATCTCTGGCAACTAATGTTGCTCTGCCAGTTTCATGTTCCTTCCATGCCATGTCATCCTATCCTGTGAACAATGATGAGGTTTTCTTTTCCATTGAATTTCATCACACAAACCCCTTTTCCACGTCTCTGTTAAGGTGTCGGCACAGATGCTGACTGCAGAAACTCTTGGTTTTATGGTGGACTGTTGTAGATTAATACACATTTTTAGAAAATGTATTGTCAGGTGATTTTCTTTTACTGTTCAATCCACTATGTGATGGCGCATGTCCTTAGCTTTAGCCTAAACGTTTCCACTTTGCTCCACAGATGGTTTCACTTTGAATGCTAAACACACAACAGATTTTTTTCTCCAATCCTACTTCATCAAAGAAAAATGTTTCCTTGTAAAGCTGTAATGTAGCTTTAGGCAGTTCAATTACAGATGTTGCAAGTGGACTGATCATATCATGAAGATATGCAAAAAAAAAAAAAAAGTTTTACTCCACATGTAAACCTTTTATTTCTGTTTTACAAGATGTTAGTTAGTTAGTTCATTTTGTTTTGTTTTGTATAAGTCACAATCAGTTTGTCCATTTTCAAAAAAAACCCCAAAAACAATCAAACAACAAAAACAAAATAGGTGGAAGCAAAGCTTGTATGCCTAATAATGTACACTTACAAGCAGTTACCTGAAAATATACAAATACCAACAAAAACAAGCACTACATAAACAATGTGACTTTTATAAAGAAAAATAATTTATAAAGTTGTATATCTCTCAAAAATAAACTAATAAATCACAACTGTGACTTGTCACAACAGAAAGTGATGGTATTGTGTATATTGATAATAATTTTCTATGGAAAGTAGATGCATCACTAAGCCAAAGCAGTGAGTAAGACTCCACAATACTCTGAAATGATCCACTGACTTTGTCAGCGGAATATATTTTTCACTTTTCTATGTTACGATAAGCCAAAATGTAGGTTTAAAAAAAGGCCTAGAAATCTGCTGCAATGTTAATAATACTAATGCTTCCCATAACGACTATCAAACCCTTTATACACTTGTCAAAACCCCACAAACTCCTGGCTTTAGAGTGCAATGAAAAGGTGTTTAATCTGCATTCAGTTCTGAACTAAAGGGTTCTGCAGAAGTATAGCTATTTATCAGCTCCAGTATCAATCAACCAGGCACCAGACATGTTTACCTTTGAGGTCCATGGATTGCTGTGCATGACGCTGTCAAGTAAATGTATTCATTCATGCTGATGCAAATGCAACACCTTAGTGGACACACTAAATTCAACATGGTACTGAGCTCAGGATTTTCAGAGTGGATGCCTTTCAATTGTTCTTTACAGAAACATGTTTCCCGATCATAACATTTGAAACTGGCAGCAGGAATTACTACATGAACGAGACAGATTAGTTTTACCTGCTTATATGACAGCTGGCAGTTCACTTTCAACAAAACTAACAAATAAATCTAGTTATTTTAGAAAGTCATCATTGTTAAAGCTTATAAAGTTGTCCTCAGGTGGTAGTTTTGAACACTACAGCCCACATTATCCACACTAAACCACATTATCTGCTAATGTTAGGCCACACTTAAGAGTTTTGAGTTTGTACAACCTCAATGACGCTCACATTTAAACAAGCATTTCAAGTTTACTTCTGATCTTAACAGCACAAATTTTTTCCCAATGGTGCATCCTCCATTGCATCTTATTCAAGAAGAAAAAAAAGATATCCATATTTATTCATATTATGGAAACATGATTACATCCATCCAATTCACTGCAAGAGGCAGGTTGCACCCTGAACAGGTTGTCAGTATATTGCAGGGCCAACATACAGAGAAACAAACAAATACTCATGCCCACACTCACTAATGGGGAGAATTCAGTGATAAATTAACCTGCATGTCCTTGGACAGGGATACCATCATTTTATGAATATTTTTGTAAAATAAAAAGAAATAAAAAGTACATAGAAGTGATAATTAAACAAAGGAACACATGTAAATGTATGTAGAAGTAAAACAATGTGTGAATTTTAATCACTCATCCATTAAAGGCTTTAAATTTACACGAGTCATTATTGAAAGCAGAAGAAAGGCCATAACTTTAACTACACAATTTTGCCTGACTCTAGGGTTTATAGCTTAATCCAAAAGTGAATGTAGCCGACGGTCTCCTGCATGTTAGTCACTGGAGGATGCAGAGTAATTACACTACTGACACTTCATCATTACCTTGAAACTGGATTAGGTCTCACATACATACAATATCCCGAGTGAGAGGATTTAGTCCACACATTGATGTCATAGCAGAGTGCGCAGCTAGAGTAAATCTGTAAGAGGATTGTGGCTGTGACAGAGAGGTCTCTGTAACATCCTGAGGCTGAATCATTTCAATGGCTTGGTCTCATCTTTGCATTGTCACTCAGAGGTCATGTGTGTGTTGCTTCACATCTAAAGTAAGCAAAGTGCAACACACTGTCCAACTGCTTCTAAACATTCAGAAGATAAACAAACCTGAATGCTGAAAGGATCAAGACAAAGACAGAGATGGTGATTTGTTTTTAATATCACCTGTATCAACGATATTTTAGACCACCTCTTTAATAAGCCTGATACACTGCAGTTGCGTGACTGGAGCAGAGATAAGAGCAGATCTGTGGACTGATAACCAAACAGTAGCTCCAGGAATGTCAGGACATGACGTATGGCTGCAGCAGTCAAGTGGCTCTTCCTTTAGCAGGTCTCTCTTTTCCTTAACATTCGCGTCTGGAATGTCAGATGATGGTGAAGGAGATTTTGCTCCAAAGGTGAACACTTGTTTTCGATTAATCCTTCACTGTGCCTATGGTGACTCCACCTGTGCTTTTAAGGCAGATGTGCTATACTGTAGTAAAAAAAAAAAGCATTAATTGTGATTTGATCAACTAAAATTATATATATATATATATATATATATATATATATATATATATATGTATATATATATGTATGTATATATATATGGAAAAAAACAGACTTATCAAATAATTAAACTTCAGCAAGAATAAATCACGTCAGTGTTTTCAGAGCTTCATTCACTCCACAAACTCTGACCAGAGCTTGTATTTTTCCACTCGCTGGAGGTACGCGCTTGTGTTCACAAGCAGAAGCAAGATCCTGTGTGGAGTATTCAAGGAATGTCTGGCATCCGGTCTGCTATAATGACCGCACTCTCGTTAGATGATGTCACACCCAAAGAGAAAACATATGTGCAGACATATAGCACAAAGCCGCCTGCAGATATCTTTAGCTGATACAATTCAGATTCCTATTGGATCAGTATGTTTGGTTCGTCTGCACTTTTTAGTTATTAAGAAAGTTTTGAGGGTTTTACAATGGCTGGGAAGCGTCATGAGTCCTATCTGAAAAGCATGATATTGGCTGTGTGAGTGGCAGAACCAAAATGCTTAGAGACTGGCTGAAGTTAGAAGGAAAGCTAATCGTCAAGACTGAAGACTGATTATCTCTTTTGCTCTGGTTAAATACTGTGGTGATATTAAGCACATAAATCATGTATGAGAAAAGTGGTTGCTTTAGGCGAGAGCACGGGTCTTTCTTCTGAATATAAACCCTGACAGACGGGCTTACAAGCTGCAGTGGACCCTCATGATAGAAAAACAATGGTGATGTTGGGACCATCATTGCAGCTGTACATTCTATGTGGGGAAATAAATATCTCTGTTTATCATTTTACATAGTTTTAAAACCAACATCAGGCTTTGACTCAAATGGTAAAGGAGCGATAAAAATCACATGGCATGTTAAAGGTGTTTATTGTTTGAAAATGTGGATCAAATTTTCAGGTGACAAAATATTTCTGTTTTCTTAAAGTCCACTTTAATGTTTAGCAGTGATATATTTTTTAATGTCAATAATTATACTTGAAAATGTTTTGTAATTATTTTTCTTTCTTTCTTTTTTTCTCTTTTATTTTATAAATGAATTTAAATACAAATAACATTGAAACACAATACAATTTGTACAAATGAGACTCCCCAGAAAACTATAGCTTACAAACAGGGGCCCAGATGTCTAATGATTACCATACAAAAAGGAAACAATTCCTAATTTCCTACCAAAACAACCAATCTGGATTCCAACACTTTATCAGATTCCCGAGATAAACACAGAGATAAACACATCGAATACAGGCACAAAAACAAAAAGAAATACATATGGGTACATACATTGATTCAAACATATCCTGAAAGGAGAGTTAAATCACTTGAAATCCTCATCTGTAATCAATATACTGAGTACAAAATAATTTACCATTAGACATAATTTAGCAATAATTCTTGTTTTATCTTCTTTTTAAAAATGTACAGAGATGCAGACTGTTATATTGTACAATCAATACCAGGTTACACTAAAACTTGTACAAATTAGTTTCCTTTTCTTTCACTTTAAAAATGGTTTCCCTCTTGTATTGTGTTCATGAGTGGGAAAACAAATAAGGATGAAATGACTTAGCCTGTCATTGAGTCTCAATCCTACATTGTATATTAATTGTATATTAACCATGGCTGTGACAATATGCTTTTGTCCCAATTCGATTAGATTCAGATGTTTTTGGGTGCCAATTCGATTTAAACTGCGATTCTCACAATTCTTCGATATTGCTGATTTTTGTAGGTTAAAAATGAAAAAAAATGTACAAAACTTTTCTTTCCACTTCATTTTTCATCATTTCAATTAGGAAAAAACAACACAGTCCCAAGACCATCGTTCTGCTGCTATAATGCCCAAGAAGACCGGTAAAAAGATAAATAAAAACAATAAAAATCATAAAAATTTTATATTTGATTATTTTTATTTATTTGAAAAAAAAAAATTTTTTTGACAAAAAAAAAAAAAAATCCATTTTAAAATTGTAAAGGAAAAAAATCCCAATATTCAAATTTTTGATGAAATTTCCCACCCCTAATATTAATGCGAGCATTATGAAAATTGTTCAGAAATGTGTAAGTGTAAACAGAGGGAGCATTAATGTCAGTCCATGATACAACATAAAATAATTTTCTTTTGTAAGATCTGTATTTTCTCTACATACAGGATAAGGATTTTGTTTATAGTCCGAATACGTACTACACCATAAGACATCACAATAATTTAAATGAGACTCAAAAATAGTTTGTCAGAAGTTTCCACAAAATGTTAGTTTGTTGGAAAATAACTGCTAATGTATGCATGACTGTTATGAAAATGACATGAACATTGTGGTGATACCAGTTTTCCCTGCTGTTTGCTCTTATTCACAGATGATCCAACACTGAATCACTGAAGGTCACATGTTGTTAGCATGAAGTGAATCATTATGACTCATTAGCCAGATTGTGCATAGTTTTTTTTGCTTTTGTTGTTTTTGTTTAGTAATAATTATGAACATAGACAACTGTAGAAAACTCAGAGAAACTCCTTCAAATTCACCAAGCATGTATTTTACTTTTGTATAAACAAACAATCTACTCTGTCCGGAGTGGGGGGATGAAGATGTGACTGCAGGCTTTATCCAGATCAGATCCATTGGGTCCTGGATGAGAGCATTTGGATGAATCTGTTTTAAGTAGTTTGACAATATTCTTTTTTTTTATAGAGCCACAAGATTTTCAAAAAGGCAAATATTGTTGCCCACAAATGTATTCATTCCCTTTAATTAAAGAAACGGCTAAATTTACAACAGTCACTCAAATAACTGGAGAGTAAAAAAAAGAACAATAACTAAAAAATTTGCAAAACTATAATTTTGTTATAAAGACAGGGTTTTTCCTTTTGATTAAGTTGAAGAATAAAAATAAAACAAACAACAAATCGGTCCTGGACAAATTAGAGCACTTTTCTGCCAACAGGTGCAGAAGTCTGACTGAGATATAGAAAAGACCTGACTGTAGTGGGAACAGCAAAGAATTGTTCCACAAAATATTATTTTATAAGTGATGTAGCATATATTATCTTATCTCATTTGTTTGCTTTAAAAAAAAAAAAAAAAAAAAAAAAATTAACCAGATTTAGAAAATAATGTAATGATTTTTGCAATTTTTTGTTTATTATTATTTTTGTCAGTTGCAGCTTATTTCACAGGCAGCTGTGTTTTCCTTCTTTAATGGGAGGGTACAAATACATTTGAGGATGAATGTATATCTTAGAGCCAAAAAATAAATAAAAGACATTTTTCATCCAATTTCAATACAGCTGTAGGTCCCCCCTCAAGAAGTGTCATGCTCTTTTCTAGTCTATACCAAGAGGCCTAATTACCTACACATACAAAAACATCTGATTCCCTGTATCCTGTCTTGGCTCAAGTTAATTATGAGTGAGCACCATCTGCTGGAGGATACTCTATGTTTCAGGAAGGAGACGTGTGTGTAGAATAAGTAAATGTAAATTAACAAGTACTGGTGGAAGCATTATTAGCAAAAATCTATGCAAAAAAGTGTTTCATCTTGACTTAATCGCCCTGAGGTGAAAAGAGAGCCGATGTGGTCCAATTCCCCAAGACTGCTCTTGGTGGTGGAGATGCTCTGAAAGTGTGGGTGTCAAAAAATCCTCAGCCTACAGTCAAATGCTTTTCATGAGCCTGGTAAGAGGGATTTTATCATGATCAGATCCCAATGCATCAGTTTTTCATCTATCTGTTCATTTTCTATACCACTTATTCCAATTCAAGGTTGTGGGGAAGCTGGAGCCTAGCCCAGCTATTAGCTGGTGAGAAGCAGACCCAGGATAGGCCACTTGTCTGTCACTGAGCTCATCTACTTTACAGTTAATCACATTTAAACTTCAATTCAGTAAATACCCATAAGTCTGCTTGATGAAAACTGCTGAGACAAGCTGGAAATGTTCATAGATGGGCTGCTATTGGTTGGGTTAGGAGTAATTCAGATTCAAACAGTTGACTTTTGACCATTGTTGGTAATGAGTAACAGTGCTGATGAACGTGGTGGAGAGACCAGCCTCTTCCAGAGGGAAATGTGACAGCTCTGATATGAATTCGCAAAAAGAAATATTGAAGGGGATATCGTGTACCTTTGGACCCAAACATTAGCCTAATGTGAGTAAGTGATGTGAGAGGCCAAAAGTTACACAGTATCCCTTTAAGTTACAAATTAAATTAGATATGATAGTAAAAAGAAGCTTCAAATGCTCAGAAAATGTAACATTAATGCTTTTCTGGATTTACAAATTGTTTGCAGGGATTTTGTAGGAGTCCCAGCAAACAGTGTTGTTTCCTGTTGTGTCATGTATTTGGTTGGTTGGATTTTTCTTTCCATGCAATGTTTGAGACTTGCCACATTTTCATACAGAGGCATGCTGTGAAATCTTCCTACTATAATTGCCAGTTATATTGTATTGTATACATGTCTATGTATATGCATTGTATAAATTTTGTTTAAAACACTCATGTGTTAAAGATCCCTTCAGGATTTTAAAGACTGTAATGGGAAAGAAAGCTAATACATATTCTGTCCCAGACCCCAGTCACCAGGTAGGCTACAGACTGATAGTTTTAAAAGCACAGATGCTACTATAACATTAATAAACAGCTGGTCATTTAGGTTAGCCAGCAGGTAAGGTATACTTAGCAAAGCTTAGATGACTACTCACCAACTGCTAGCACTGCACTTTGCTTCATTCCTTTAACTAAACATTAAATTTAACATACCACCTTAAAGGACAGACTAAAAGACTGTAGTTACGCATTAAATGTTAATATGTTAACATTTTCCAAGTTTATAGTTTATTTTGAACATTGACCTTGAAAGAGAAGGTAACTTTCCTAACGTCCCAGATCGCGCGCTCCCTGGATGGAGCTGTTCGCTTCTCGTGCGCGCCTATTTCACTTACCCTTCCTTTAAAATGACCGCCGGCGTGGGCAGCAGCACATGTCTCGTGCTCAGCTGTCATGTGAATATCTAACGGTCCTCGGTGTTCATTAACAACGTGCACGCACAATCACGCACACACCTTTCCCACGTTCCGACGTTTTTTCCCTGTAAGGTTGGATTTGATTGGACAGCCGGACGCCTTATCTACAACCACGTGTTTATGTTTACATGTCTTCAAATTTCAGGCGGGAGTTAATCTTGTTTATAAAATAACTGCGTAAGAAGCCAGATATGCATACAGCGAACTAGAAGGGACCACACTAACAGAGAAAACATTAATCTTAGTGGGATAACCGTGTATTTTTCCCCAGGAGAAGCCATGGGAAGTTACCAGTCCTCAAACTTGGGCATTTCCACTGCAAGTTGTAGTCTTCATCTTTCCCAAAAAGACAAGAAACTTAACCACCACACAGAGGGTAAGAGTTTCACTTGTCTCACACCTTCCTTTTTTCTAAAATAAATAAATAAAAAAGATTTTGAAAATATTTAATCACAGTGGTGGATGAGATTTCCAGATTCTTTAAACGTACTACTAACATCAAAATAAGACAATAACTTAAAAGTAAATTAACAATAATAATAATTTTGACCAAGGTAAAAGGCTAAGGAAATGACAATCATGGGTTTGACCTCTATAAACAAATGTAATTTAGGTAATAACAATAGAATAGATCAAATTAAAAAAAATTGGTCAGTTTCAACTAAACATGTTTTTGCAATCTGAATGTTTTTGCTATGGCAGCTGGAGACAAAATGAAGTAATAAACTAAGTGTGAGGGCTCATGAAGTGTTTCATTAGTGGTCAAATTGGATAAACAAAGTTCTGGCACACAAATCTGAAATCTGGTCCCAAATATTCTGACTTTCTCTTTTACAGTTAAGTGTGATATTAGATCATTGCAACATTTACTGAATTGAGAAAAAAAAAAAACAACTTTTTGGTGAATCAGCAAACAATTCATTGACATCTGAAATGTGACCCCAAACACATCCTCCCTTATTAAGCCAAAAATGTTGTAACCTGCTGGTTTAATCTTTAACTATGTTACTCGAGTAAATGCACTTAGCCATTGTCCCCACTTCTAAACGTTGTTAAATATTATTCATAGATAAAAGAAAACACTTCTCTGTTCCAAGGCTGAATATTTTTTAATGTACTGTTAGACCATCACAAGAATACTTGAAACAACAAATTCCATTTTATAGTAGCAACCAAAATACTGCAAATTACATTTATGTAATAACTTAGTAACCACTTTAATTTGCTATTATAATGCAAAAAACTACAGAGCAGACTAAAAGGTTGGGACAAATGAATAAATGCAGAATAAAAGGGCCTGTGCACATTTTAGTTCTGCTGCTTTTACTGCGTGCATCTCACATATCTGACCCCGATTCAGAGTATGAGCTGTTTTACCTCGTCTCGCACGAATACAACGTTGTTTTTGCTGTTGTTTGAGGAAATGCCTGTCACTCATAGGTTGCTTTGCTGAGCGCCAGCCATGTGGCCGAGCAAGGGTCACAGAGGCCATGTCATAGCTTTCCCAGACTCTTGTAGGTTGATGAGAAAAAGACAAAACTGTTGTGAGAATAGACAAGGAAGTGACTTGTCAAGAACCAAAATAATCTCGAAGAAAATTAAACAAACAAGCAAAGTATTTTTCAAGCATTTGAAAGTTTCCTTTACTATCCATTTCTACCCCTTTCCTCTGTTTATTTATCCTGCTTTGCGTCTGCGTTGTTGTGATTGTCCATTCTGGTTGTCATTTACTGAGATAGCCAACTTGTGTGTCATAACAAGAAGTCCAGAGCACAGCAGACATTGACTTTAAAATGGTGTGAAGACTTCACTGGAAAGGTTTGTTTGTGATCTTTAATCCCTTATAAAGACCATCGGGAATTATTTTTAACACTAAACCCAGAAAAGACATTGACTGTAGTAAAGTCTCTTTTTTAGACAGTTTAAGGGCACTTGAGTCACACATATTTAGATGATCTCATTGTCACCAATTCATCTGATGCAGTGATGGCAGATATAATGTCTTCATGGGTAATATTTGTCACTAGGTGGCACCACTGTATTATGTTGGAAACATTTAGGGGGCTCGGCACTTCAAGACCTGATTTGGCAAATGTAAAGATGAGTTCACTGGATAATTGGAGCCAAGCTAAGCTGTGTCCTTCATCATTTTATTTCTGTGTATAAGGTCACTGCACAACACAGCCAACATTGTCTTTATTTAAACATCCATTGTCCAAATGTAAACTCCCATACAGTGAGGCAAGGGGATTGTGAAGACTCTGAGGTTTAGTTTACATAGTTGCTCATGTCTTGTTTCTTTCAGCAACAGGTGTGGTTGTGATATCTCTGCTAAAGTCTGTTCCAACATTCAGAGACTGGTAAATGCAAAGAAAAGTTTTAACATGTGTAACATATGAAAAGGATTAACACATGAATCTTAGGGTTACTTTTTGAGTCATTGTGTCCAGAATATCCAGTACCATCAGCCACTCTGACAATTTAATCTCTTATTATCAAGTCCCATCTACACTTGGCAAGTCTAATATTGCACAGATTATCTGTAGTGGACATCTGAATATATTAAGAGTAAATTAAGCAAGCGCCAGATGTGGGTGGGAAAGCCTTTATCATTTCTCTCACGTAAGACAAATAGAGGGAATTAAACATTTAGCTCCATCTTAATAATTTAAGGACGCAAGATGTGAGATAAAGACAAAAGAGAAGGAAAGGACATCATAACTCATCATAGCAAGCCCCGATTATTATTCTTTGTCTTCATTTAGTTACTCAAACCCTGCCCTGTAATTAATATGATGAATTCAGAGAAAACTGCATTTCATTCACCATTTGTTGCAGAAAGAATTTTCAGGGTTCACCCGCCTGATTCAACCTGATAAAATGTTCAGCTCAAAATGCTGGCGGCAAAGTCCAGACCATCCTTTATTGCAATCTCAGTTGTCGGCTATCAGCGTGAGAGCCACATTTACTGTCTTTTGACCTGCGATTCTGACGGTTAAACCTCATAAAAACACCAGAAGCAGCCCAGATGTTTGGCTAATTCTAAGAGAAGAGGAAGCTGTTGGAAGAGGATGCTGGAGTTTTGCTGCTGTATTGCTTCTTGTTGTCAATAATCCTCTGGGATATTAGATATACTTTAGGAAAGGAAGTTCTCATATTTACAAGTTCCTAAAATAGCCCCGTCACCCAGCACTCTCAGTATATCAGTGTCCTGTCTGAAGCAGGGGCCTCGCAGAAGTTTCCCACACGTGTCACAGGCCGATGTCATGACAAGAGAGCCGGGAAGGGAGGAAGAGGGCCAGGGAGTGGGAGGGAGGCAAAGATTAGTTTGAAAGTGGGGGAACAAAATAATGAGCGAAGTTATAAACTCACGATAGAAAGCAATGAGGGGTTATCAAAAAGACTTGGATGGCGTTTGAACCGATGATGACACAGGGATGTGTAGAGCAGGAAAACGAGCCCAGATGGACGGAAGCACTCCGTGATGTAGAAGTGCTAAAGGTGAAGCAAGTGTCTGTGAAAATGACCTTGATATTTCCCTGCGTGAAATCAGCAGTTATGCAATGGAAAGACAAGGCACCTCTGACTTTGTCTTTCATCCCTTTGACAAAACGAGAACTACTACCATAGCCATTATCCCTACCTGTTGCCGTGGCATGGCACTTGTTTACCTGTTTGAACGTACTGGCTGCATACTGTACATTTTGACATGTCACAGGGTTCTGAGCTCAGCTTACAGAGGACCGACTGGCTCATGTCCTTCCACGGTAGTTGCCTTTGATGCCTGATATGCAGTCTGTCTGTGCAGTGAGCGTGCAGATAGTGGATGATGTACAATCCAACACTTTCTCAGTTTGCTGGATTTTGATGATGCAACGTTTAGCAGTTATAATGTCACGTACAGGCGGTCAACCTTATCTATGGCCTTAGATTTAGACAAATAACACATAAACACACAAGTAAAAAAAATTGCTCTAAAATCAACTTAATCCGCAGTCATGAGTCATTAGGCGTTGTATATAATGACATTTGACCTTATTCTCCAAATATTTTAATTTAAAATCCAAGTTTACTTTGAATAACTCGCAATTAGACTGACACATCTGTGTTTTGGTGAACATGATTTATCATTAATCTCCTTTTTAAATCAGAAAAAAACAAGAAAAATTATTAATCTCCGAAGTTTTTTTCTTTTATTTTCTATGCTAAATTTCTATCTAAGAAAATATATTAAAACTACTTTTATTTTAGAGTTGGACTTGACATGGTTTAGCCAAAACAAACTGATCTGAATCATAAGAAAACAAAGGGCGATTGGCCCTTTGCTGCAGATGTGTGTCTGCTGCAGCTGCGCTCACACTGCTGCTGTTTTATTACTGTTTATGAGATTATCAGATGGAAAAGCCGACAATGATCTCCATTTAAAAAGTTTCTTAATAACAGCGACATTAATAACAGATTAAAAAGCCATGGCAACGAGTCTCACTGTGAACTTTTTTAGCTTTGCATTAGTCCTTTAAAATATTCAGGTTTTGCTGCATGTAATGGCTGATGTCGTCTTCTTCTTTATAGACTGTCCAGTATTCTGGTCCTATTAGAATAAGTGACATGATAATAGATGCTGCAGGGATACCTCAGGTAGCAGGGAAGAAGAAATGTGCCCAATGAAGGGCATCCACCCAGAACAGAGTGGTGGTTAGCAGAGGATCCAGTGCACACCTCAGCTTCAAGCTGCTCCATGGGAACTGGAAACAGATGACAGCTGTTTCCCTGGAGACCTGGACTAACAGGTCCTGCTCTCTAATTATCTTCGCCCACCTATCCAAGTCAGGAAGCTAGGCGGGGAGCATGCCTGTGCACAAGACCCTTTGCACAGATAAAAAAAAAAAACAAAAAAAAAACATTTGCTTTTATTACATGCTTTGGTCTGAAATAAATGGTCCATGACTGGTGCATAGGGGTAAAGGCTAACAACTAAAGACATTGAAATTGTGCTTGAAGTGACAGAAACATACAATCAGTTGCTGGCATAAAGATATGATGATATGTAACCTGTGGAAAAGCTGCTGTTTTCTTTTCTTTTTTTAGGACTGATTTTCTGTACTATTCAATAGATCTCAGATTAATAATACAGACTAGCTGGCACTAAATATGTAAGTGGTATTACATCGACTTATTAAGCCAGAGAAAGGCTCCCCTGCTCAAGATTGTCAGCATGCTACATGCAGTGAGGCATCTCTGTTCACTTTCATTAAAGCTTGAACAAAAAGAGCTACAGGCCTTTGAATCGCCCTTGACACCAAAAAGAACAGCACGTTATGACTGTACTGTCTAACCCAGCGCTGCCAGCGGCTTAAATGTCTTTTATGACAGTTGACGTGAGTGACTCATGCACCCTGAGCTCTGGAATGAGAAGTTTGTCTTATGGCCCCCAAGAGTGTCAGTTGTATGTCCTTCATGACACACAGTCCAGTGGAGAACAAAAGCTGCTTTGTGTTGTTGCAGCGCCTGCTTCAGTTTGCTCATACGTTTTTGATCTTGGGATCTTGTTTTTGGAGGCCTGCCATGGACGGAGTACACGGTCTGGGATGTTATCATGAAAATAATAAGCACCTATCATCAGCCACGAGGTGAAATCAAAGGGAGGTATTATTTTGATAATATTAAAGTCAAGTTCTAATAAGTTCAGGCGCCAAAAAGGTCAGCACTGACTGGATGAGCAATGCAACCTCCCTGACTTGTGCAGATGAGTCGTGTTTGTCCAGCCAGAATTTTCTGACTTCACAGGGAAATTTTTCTGCTGAATGACACAATTTTTCTCCTAAACCCAATAGAAGGGCAGAAGTGGGGCAACTGGAGGAAAATTATTTGACAGCTCAGCTAGAGTTACAAGCTGGTCCTCTACATACAACTCGGGCATGGCTTTCTGTCTCTAACTACAAACGCCAAAGGAATGTTAAGACATAAGAACTGGGAGGAAATTTGTTATGTAATGTGGTACCTGGAATTCTCTGCTATCCCTGAATACCCCTCCCTTTTGGACAATAGAAACACACCCCAGCAGTCAGCATACATGTGCATACACAAAATGTTGCACTTGAACTTTTACTGGAAACCCTGGAATCTCAGCCACTTTGTCCACGTCTGAAGGTGGTGTTAAATGTCTTTTTAGCTTACAGAGTGATTGCACGTAATAATAACAAAGGTATCTTGTGTCATGCGTACTTTGGATCTCACTGGGTCATAAAAAAAAGGATATATCACCACATGTTGGTTGTTTCTTGCAGCAAATAAAATTTGATTTTGGAAATTAAAAAATTTAAAAGCTTTAAACTGTCCCCTAAAATATGACATAGTTGGTCATTTTTCCATGCAGGCTAAAATAACCTGATTACACTGTAAGGATATGCAACATCTAGTGGTCGTGAAAACAAATACAACTGTTGCCCAATGCATCAACTCCTCATGCAGTTTAAACCAGTGCTGCTGCCCTTTGGTGCTCCCTAACAGGATGGCCTCATCCATCCTGACTCTTCTAAGAGTTTTTTTTCCAGCTGCCAGCTTCCAGGGAAACACCAGCTTCTAGAGTGTGCATAATGAATGTACGGTATGTGTACCATTAAAACGAGTCAGAAGCACAGAGAAAATGTCGTTGACGTATAAAAACACTGTTGGCATTAACACTTTGAGTGTACAATGAGCGTTGTTAATATCTATTAAAATATTTCAGTTCAGCACTTTTCAGTATAAATAAAACATTTCAATTCTCATGATCTAAAACCGTGTTTCTGTTTTAAGTTCAAGTTTTCAGCATCAACATGATCTGTTAGGGTTCTAGTTGCATACTAGAGCTTTTATCAAACCAAGACAAGACTGCCGTTTTTAAGCTCAGCGGGTTCTCACTTCATACAGAGTTGTTTTTCCATTTGGGGACACTATAGTAAAAATGGTTTTAAAAATATAGGGCTGCCATCCATATTGACCTACAGGAAATAGATATAATCGGATATATAAACAAAAACAAACAAAAAAAAAAAAAAAACCCAGTTATTTCAGTTAAGTTATTAGATACCAAAGGAAAAACATTTTTTAATATTATATTCTTCTGCATTAATTTTATGACTTTTTCTCACTTAAGTTTGGTTCAATGCAAAAAGACAATGACGTGTTTAAACAGAAGTGTTTTAACGGAAGAAAATCTTCCATCCATCCATTCATTTTCTGTTTCTATTTTCTATATCATTGTAATGCAGGGAATTTAAATACAAATGATTTTTTTACTTATATGTGTTAAAACTGTAGAGATCGTATGGTTTGCTAGCTTGTTTGCTCCTTTGCTTGTTAAACATCTTGGTACAATATGCAAGTTGAAATTCAATGCAATTTACAAGAGAAAAATGTAGGAGGGCATAAAGTGTAAAGCTTTTGGAAATTGTATTCTTCTCATCAACTGAATCTCAGAAAACAGAACACCGCCTCTCCTGCTTCCTAATGGGAATTTTGAGGCTTGTTAAAGGAAGCACCTGAAAATTATGTCTGCTAAGGTGCTGAAAATGCTTGTATGAGCTGTAATACTAAGCTTGTAGGAGTGTTTTTTTCAGGACAAAGTTCAAGTGTCATATTTAAGAATATTAACAAATCATTTGGCTGTTTTGACCAAGGAGGGCTTTTAATTGTATACCTCAGCCATGTGAGAAGAAACAAAATTAACTCTACAATTTCTCAAGGTGAAATCCAAGACTAAATACTCAGTTCTAATTTTCAGGAACATTAACTCTAAAAAACTGTTGCTTTAACATTAGCAAGAAATTATATTACGTAATCAACACATGAAAGGGTGGCAACGAAAAAGCAATTTGATTAAAACGGTAAGATGGTTGGAACTGAAAAGCACCAAATCAGGCTGCTCAGCATTTCCCCAAAACCACTTGTATTTCCCTAATGAGATTTTGGATTCTTTTCTCCTGAATATTTGAGAGTAAAGCAATTTAGGGGTTACAATTTGGGAGCCTGAAGGCAAATTCTGACAAGCCTTAAATTGCTTGGGAAGTAATTTCCTTTTGAACTATGTCATAAATTCTAATGATGTTAACAGGCTTAATTGGGATTTTCTTAACTATAGGTTTGTTGTTTAATATATACCACAAGAATTCACTGCTTTCCCGCAGTATGGCTCACAGCATTAATGCGAATATGGCACGAGGCTTTTTACAACTGTGGTGCAGCAGTGAAAAGCTTTGGGTCAATAACATCCATCCTGCCTTCGTCTTATCAACCCATGAAAACATATTTATACTCTTGTACACTCACAAACATCTCATCAGTTTTAATACATATCTTTATTTGGTATGATACACCTCTTGTCTTTATGAGCTTCAGTTTAAGTTTTGCAAAATATTTTAAGAGTGATTAAATATATATAGCCTGACCTTGTAAATTTCAATGCCCAACCAAAATGTCTATTTCAGGAGTGTGCTTGACAGGGTGTCTGAACTGAGTCTACTTCTGTTTATGTAAAGTCAGGTTAAACTTGACAAAGACCTTGACATGGACACCAGTAAACCTTCCTGTTCCTCTTTTGAGACTTTAGACCAGTGAAATTAAGAGTGGAAAGATGAAATTAAGACTGTGAACCATGTTTACGCTGTGAGATCACAATTTTGTTCTGCTTTACCTCGCAGAAGGAAAACTGCAAATAACTCGTGCGGTAGAAGGTATCTTCTTGTGAGTAGCATCTAAAGCTGTGACTGAATCTCAATCTAGCAAAGAAAAGGCTGGAAGAAGTTGGCTGTGTTGTTCTGAGCCAACAGCATTTCCTGCATCTCCTTTGGTGGTGCATCCGCTCCTCATCCCAGAGAACACCGAGACAATAGAACAGATGGAGGAAGAGCACCGTCCGTGCGTCTGGTTAAATACATTGAAGACATTTTTAGCATGTCTCCCACTGACAGAGAGGCCTAAAACAACATTTGAGTGGAGTCGTGCCACTTTTCATGTCCCGTTACCAGAAAGTGAGAATTTATTTCTTTATAGCAAAGTGTAATGATATGTCTCTTTTCAATTTCACCCCTTAGCTCCTCCATTGTTTGAGTAACAGGGGTCATATAGTGTGAGGATCTGGCATGTTACATAATATCATGATTTAATCTCAATGGAAAACCTATCAGGATGTTCCTCACATTACAGTATCTGTACATGAAAGTCACCATTATTTAAAAGAATGGACTAGCTTCTTGTTTACATGATATTGTATGAGGCGCTCTTTATGCTCATCCGTTATCAGTTTATTTTGCTGAAAACTGATGGTATTCAGAATGGTTTTGAGAAGCAAAAACGTTAAAATTGCACTGTTAGCAACTAGCATAACATGGGGCTTTCAGGTCAACTTGTCTAAGTTAATGGCATTAAAATGTCTTAAAACAAATATAGCTATGATAACAGTTTGTAGGCTTAACTATAAATGATTACAACAATGTTTAAACTTATGCTAAATGCTAAAATGGCATGCATTGGCACTCACAAGCTAACCGATCAGGAAAGTTAGCATATCAACAAAAGGTGTTATCTCTCAGGAAAAATAGGTTTTTGACCAAATAATGTGTTGCTTTAGGTTGTAGCTGCAAACTACAGCTGCAGTTCCCCCATCAGTAAGGGTGACTAAAAGGTAAAGTTATGAAAACATTATGAATAAAGACTACACTTAAGCTAAAAGTGATGGGACTTTGCTGCTGACTCTTATTTACAATAGAGATAAGCTTCCCTGCTGGTATTCCTGCAATTTCCCAAACTGGGCAGAGTGCTGACAGCAATCTGGTGCAGAAATTACTCTGATTATAGATAAGTGCTTCACACAAAACCACTGTAAAGAGCCAAACTGTCCCTTTAACATAATGTTGTCAACCTCTTTTCTGTTTGCTTCCAGATGTAGATATCCATCACGTTTGGCAGAAATTGACTTTTTAAACTGCAGCAATAAGAACTGTAAAAACTTATAAAAACTTGGAATTTAATTAGTTGCTTCTGACCTTTTTTTTTTTTTTTAAATAAATGGACAAAAAAGCTGAAAGCTATTGAAGCTTATTATCTAATCTGCATGTTATTTCTATCTCCTTTGTTTTTTGGCACAAGATGTTTAAATTAAGCATTTAGAAAGCAAAATAAAACTACTTATTGATGCTTTTACAAACACTAAGTTACGAAAAGACGCGAGGAAGCATACACAGATTTAGATCTGGCCGTGTTACAGTGCAGTGCTCAGCAGTGCGTTCTTTTCCCAATTTACACCACTTGCCAGTGATTCACTACCTTATGGTGTTTTCAATTTACTCAAATCTGAAATTGCAGAAGTGAAACCGAGCATGCATGCATTTTGTCTGCTTGAAACTGCCACAGCATTTTGTCTTATGATCTTAGGCTTTTGCAAATGAAAACAATCTGTGAGGGCACCAGACACATGGCAAGAACTGCCTCCTAAAATGCCTCCAATTAAACTCAAATGCTGCTGTTGCTTTGATTAAAAACTTTTTCAGCTCAGCATGTTTCATCATCTACAGGGGGTTTATTTATTTTTTCACTGTAACAATGGTTTTGGCAATGGTTGAACCTTTACTTTGTTTTTAAAAAGCAGGTGCTTGACTCCAATGGCCTGTTAAGAGTCAACCTAATGAAAAGACAGGAGCACATATTGAGAGCAGATGTGAATAAACTATAGTAAAAAAAAAAAAAAAAACTTGCATGAACAAAAAGAGGTGACCAGAAAAACATTGTTGTGTGAATGTGGTTCATTGTGCTGGGCCATGTGTGTTTGGTGGAGATGGTTGCGTTCACATTGAAGGTGGGTATGACTCACTTCATCCATTAGATCAGTGGCTGAGGTTTGGACAGCAGCCTTCCCCTGATACCACCGCCACTTACAAACCTTCCCAAACAGCCATCTGCTCAACATTTCTGCCTTTAAATCTTTCTAGAGAATTAAAATACTGCAAATGTAACACATTGCTGTCCAAGGGGCAGTCACTTCACTGCTCTGCATGGCAGCAGTGGGATTGCTGTGGGCCAACTTTCCTTTCGCAAACGAGGCATGTCTGCCCTCCTTCTCTGGAAATAGCTTTATTTGCTGTATTGTCCCTTGCGAGATCACTGCATCACAGATGCCTGATACCCTAAAGGGGGACAGGATGTTATGGGTCATTGTGAAGTGCACAATTTCTGCATTCATTTTAACAAAAAAACAACTTTCATAGAATGTAATGTCCTGGTGCAAATGGTTGGATCACATTCTGAATTATGGATTAAATCATTTTCACACCACATGCACTAAAATCTCACCAGTGTGCATGGCTCTTTACATATGATAGACTGTATATAGCAAAAATATCAGTGTAACCCCTTGCTTGAGTGGACTTTCACCTGTCACTCAATCTCACAGCAGAGGGCTTTCTGCCAACACATGCTCTTAGAAACAAATTTACCCAATTTTGGTTATATGTACATTAATTAAACAGTAATTACTAAGAATTAAGAAAAAAAAGGATATTGGTACATAATATTTTATAAAGTTATTATGGATGTTTGCCAAAAAAAGGTCTGTGTTTAAATAGTAGGGTGTAGGTCTAAATGACTGTTGTTATTGGAGGAAGAAAGTTGTTGTCTGTACAGTTTTTAATTTCAAATGCCATTTATAAATCTGTGATTTATTTTTTGTTATTTTTCAGCACCTAAACCATCTGAGGAGTTGATCCCTGAGGTTCAGGGATGAAATGTAATCAGTTAGGATAAAGAAAGCACCCTGGAATGCAGTGAATTAGAGTCTCTCACCACATCTGAAGCATTTTAGGAATCTCCTTTTACTGGTTCAGTCTTCTCAGGGTGAAATCCTGTCCAGTTTGCAGAAGACACAAATATGCTTTAACTTGTGCATAATAGCAGCTAGTAAATCAAACAATTGCTGTAATCTTTGTTTAGCACCTTTATCATGATTTGTCTTGGAACTACGTACATGAACTGTGCTATTTAATTTTAAGTAGATGTTCACATTGCAAAAAAAAAATCAGTAAATGCCCTAATTATCTCGGAATGAAGTGCAATTGTGAACCTGTGTTTGAAGGAAGAGACATAAAGGACTGGGAGGCTGTAGCGCTTAGAGCACTGATGATAAACTTGCTGCTACATGCAGCGAGAAAGGACTCAATCTTCTTGTCCAGTAGGTGTTTTTATGACTTTTGCTTCCGTTTTATTTCCGTTCCTGAGTTTCGGCTGTCTTTGAGTCTTGTGTGTCTGTTGCTTGTGTTATTTTGTAGTTCCCCCCCTTGTATGTTCTGTTGTCTTTACTTTCTGTTTAGTGCCCACCTGGTCCTACTTTGCTGATTACTCCACTCCTCGTTTAGGTCTCCTCCACTGTGTATGAATACTCATTGGTTTCTTTTGTTTGCTACCAGGTCATCATGATCATTTTTGCTGTCTTCGTAGGTTCCTCAGTCCCATTTGTTTTGTTTATTTGTTGCTTCATTTTGTGCTCCTTTAACCTGCTGTACCAGTGCCGTTTGTTGGGGACTATTAAACTTCCTCTGCCTATCTCCTGCCTGTTCTGTCCCCAAACCCATGCCCCACCATGACCTGCATTTTTTTCTGCAATTCTATAAATTAAAACATGCTATTTCTGCTGTAAAAACTTAATTAAAAGCTCTGAAGTTTGTGTAAATTTCCTTTCAAGTTCTTTTAACTACAGTTCTGAGAAGTAAATTATTCATTTGAATTGCACCACTCAGTCAGAGAAGGTGTCTTGTAATGCCTTTAATAGTATGTAAATCAGTTACTAAAGCTGTTTTCACTTCAAACTCAGGTTCAGACAATTCCCAGCTGTCTTTTTACAACAGTGCATTTTCCACCTACTGGAAATGCTCCGTACTGACACTTGAACACGATGGAATCAACGGTTTTATCCATAGAACATTAGAAATGACAGACTAAAGTTCTGTTTTATATTTGCAACTGTGACCATTTTTACATTAATATAGGGGCTATGTGTGTTTGTGTGTATTCACAATGTCATGGAAGAGTGAAAAGCAACACACAGGCAAACAGAAAAGGGAAAGTGTAAGAGGCAGCAACATGGATCTTCGCTTGGATACTTCAGTCAAGTACAGCTTTTTTTCCACTGCATGGTATGGCTGAACTGAACATCACTTCTCCTTATTTTCTCCACGATCAGCAGGTTTTTATTGCATAAAAGAGAGCAAGCCATAAATCTTACCATGTAAATTGTTTGTTGCAATATCTAAGTTTCTGACCAAGTCTGAGAACTGAGAGGTTGAACCAAGTTTCATCAGAGGACATAAAAATGGGCATAAAAGCTCAATTTTAATTAGCTATAATAAAAAAAAACAAAAAAAAAAACCATGTAAATTTGAGCTACTGGTACATACAGCGCTCTGCTTTAGTGTCAGCCCAGCTTACTTGAAATTAAAAGCAAAATAAACAACAAGAAAAAGAGTTAAATCAAGCCTAGAATACCTCAACATGGAAAAACAGCATAACCTGCTCACATCCTGCCTGAGTCATTTGGACATCTGTGTTTGAATATTCTGTCTGGAGGATGCCTGCAAAATGTTATAGCTGTAGTTCAAATACCTTAAGTAGCAAACCATCCTAACAGAGAGCATTCAGTGATGCAAACAAGAATATAAACGGACACTTTTAACAAAAGATCTACCATTGCTCTTAATTTCAGAGGCCAAGTGGTGGTACGGATCCTGGAGCTTGTTGCTTCTCAGGCTGTTCGTTGTATTTTTCTAGCAAACACAGGAAACGGGAAACAGCACTAGAATACAGCCCAGTGTCGTCAAAATGAACCCATCAGTGCATGCGCAGCTTACTAATTAAACTTTTGTATCTTGTAATCACCTTGATGATGCTAATTGCCAGTGCCATCCAAAGCAAGTATGCATCACAAGGGTTTGTATCGTCTGTTGTTGCTAAAACTGGTTCATCACCAAGATCAAGAAATGAATAGTTGATGTTTTTCAGCTGGAGCCTGATCTTACATAAATTTATAGCAATTATGAAGCCACATTGCGTAGTGGAGGTAGTGTTGATGTGCTGGACCGTGGAAAACGAGAAGCTTCTCCTCTGGTGGATGAGTCCCATCCTACTAAATAATGATGATACCACCAAAGCTTATATTTTAATTTTGTTAAAGAAGCTTAAAGGTTTTTCTTAATCTTTACTGATAAAACCTTTAATAAAAATTCATGTGGTAGTCAAGTAATGGAAATCGTGTTTTTCCTAAACCCACAGAATACTTTGATTACCTAACGCACCAGGCGACAGATCAGTCCTACGTGCCTCCAGACTACTTGTTTGTGGCTAACATAATGGTTGTGAACCAAACTGCATTCTATACTCGCACATATGTGGGCAACCTGTTTTCAATCTCAGTTTATCTCACACTTGGTTAAGCCCTCATAGTTTTAATGCACAGGATAACCACAAAGTGCCATTTTTAAAATGTGGAAGATTTTCTCAGCTGGCAACACAACAGTATCAGGACAAGTCACCTTGGCAACATGGACTATGTTGGGGTAGCATGCACGATTACATTTTATTCTGTTTTTAATGCCTAACTTTTATGTTTCTCTAATGCCTAACCATAACCAGGCACTGGTGAAACATAATGAACTACTACAGTAGTGAAGTGAAGGAGGTCAACATAAAGACAGGAAGTCCCAAAAGTAGGGGAACAAATAGGAAGTAAAAAAAAACAAAACAAACAAACTCCAACTTTCTGACATGTAGCCCATTTGTAAGCGCTGTAGAATTTTTCCGGCCAGTGTTTGTTACTGGCACAGTCAGTGCATCACTTACAGCTGCAGATGGATAACTGGTTATATGCAGCTGTAGAGCAGTTCCCGGTTTGTCAGAAATAATGGCACATGGGCACCATGTCCAATGGAAACTGACACAACGTTTTCTTGACACTGTGTCAGCATATGACAACCGGAGAAGGAAAATGTGTTGAAGTGGGTTATAGGTGTGACAGAATTCATTATTAGTGGTTTCCAGACAGGCTAGAGGTAGATGCATCTGGTCAAACCTGAGGAATAATTCCTTATCTAGCAAGACTGCCTCAAAGTACATCAGATTAAAACTAACTTGAGATTAATTTGATTTAAATTGGCGGAAGATAAAGCGGTAAAACGATATGTTGTATAATGAGGAGAAAAAAAGCTTGTTACTGTTGTGCTGTATAAAGACAAGAACCTCCACCAGTTCTCTTGACTGGTCTTGAAATGGTAATAGGCACATGGTTCGTGTACTTTTTGCAATGCTTTATTTACCTTTTGAAAATAAATGAATGTGACAACCTTTAAAAAAAAAAAAAGCTCATTCTTATTGTTAATATTTGTGTGTTTAAGTTTAAGATACCTCTGTATCTGTCCTCTTGTCAGGTTTTGTTGTTTACCACATTTGTCTGAATCCTATATTTTGATTTCAGTCCAACAAAAAGTGCAAAATAACTTCAATTGTCAGGGTTTCTGTGCTTTTATTTCAAACAAAACACAATGTAAAAGAGGATTTACTTGTTTCATGCAGCTGATATTGTCCCCAAATGTCAACGCTTCTTTAATATTCCTCTGTTGTGTTGGATTCTGCAGAGGATTAAATAATAATAGTGCTGAAAACAATCCAGAAATTACAGCTCCTGAGCTATAGAATAAAAACAGCTCTGCAATCATCACACTTTCATTAACACCCCACAACCCGCACTTAGGCCGTGCGGCGGCGTCAGGGGAAGCAGCACTTGTTACTGTACGTCTGCTGTGTTTACAGGGAAGGCTTGATTGCCGACATCATTGCAGCCTCGTATTGGCTTCCTGTGTTAATCCCCTTGCCGTTGCAGCTCTTTCTCTCGGAGGCTAGGGCGAGGGCGTGGAGGAGATTGTCATTTCTGCATCGCTTCACCCCAAACACCATTCACCCTAGGCTCATGTAAGGAGCCACCATATCCTGCTCAAACAAACAGCACTGAGCCGGCAGAAACAAACGCTTTTGTCTTTGAGTTATATTTAGTTCCAGTCTGCCTTCACCCAAATGCTTTTGCTCAGAGTGCTTGTCTGCCCTGAGTTTGAGTTAGATCATACATGACCATGCTGTTGGCTATACCCAAGCTAGGCTAGCAGCACACTTCCTCAACACAGTCAACCTGCACAGGAAGTTCAGACTTCTGCAGCTTGCCAATTACTCATGACACTGACATCGAGGGAGAACGATTTGAACGCCTACATGCTTTTTTATGCATCTAAATGCCTTCAACATCCGGCTTTGTTCTCTATTTGACACACAGCTGCTGTAACACCTCGGGCCTCCTTGGTTGTCAACTCTGGGAGATATGCCATCCCATCTCTCCTTTCACCAATGCTCTCATTTCTACAAACCCCGCAGGCCATGCGTGGCTCCTCAGAGAGCAGTGTGGTCTAGGAGACAGGAAACAGCTTGAGAGAAGCCCAGCAGTCAAGGCTGTGGGAGGGCAGAAAATAGGGTGGGGGGAGAAAAGGGGGGGGGGGGGGGGGGGGGGGGGATTTCCTCATATGGTGCTTGGACTTTTATCACAAGTGTGAAGTCCTTATCAGTTTGATGACCTCAGATCTCCTTCTTGTCCATGTGGGCAGCATTCTGTCAGGATGACCCTTATATTGCAAATTTCTCCATACTCTGCCTCCCATTAGCCCCCCCCCCTTCCATCATAGTGTCTGTTTTATAGGCTGCACACACACTCTTTTGGGTTCCATTTCAGAGTTGAGTAAATTAGCAGCTGAATTAATTATTTAACGGCCTATTGATGCTTTTTAGGGGGTGATCTTTGCTTACTGTGTCTTTAAAGTCGTGCATCGGGGAGCCTCCACTCCAGAAAGGAGGAGGAGGAGGAAGGGGGTGCTGTGCGCCAGTTGGAGGTGTCTGCATGTCGCAGCGGCTTGGGGCTGACATTAAGAAGAGCGCGTTCATGCTTCAGCTGGGAGGTACATCGCAGTTTGAAGACGCTGGAACTGCAGCCGGTCCAAGCAGAGACTCATCGGATCGAGGATTAATGGATGCGCAGAGAAACACTCCTGTCGGTGTTAAGTTGTCAGCAGATGCGCGGAATTTCTGGATGTAATGGGGAATACGACACCTAAACCTTTGATAGGTGAGACGTGAATTCGTTTCTTCATTGTGAAATGGTATCTGTGGGTCTCGTTGTAACTGCGATCGCTGCGCGTGGAAACGCGCTCCCCATCACGGGGGAGCTGAGCGTGATTCCTCACGGAGAGATTCCAGAGGAGCGCTCCCCAAGAAGCAGCTGCTGCACGTTCAGGCTACTTTTCTTATCACCCATGCGAGATTGCATGTACAGAAAAGCATTAATTGTTTACAAATGAATAACAAAACTCTGATTTCTAAGGGCAGACTACTCTCTCAGTGTGGTGATGAGGAAAATACATGTCATTCCCCCACAGTGGCACTTAATCATCCACTTGGTGCTGCTTTGCATTTCCATTTATACCAAGCAAATGGCAGTTTGCAATGTCTGCTTTCATGTGCCACTTGCCTCTAATGATTCTAGATTTATTCCAGTTTGATTTCTTGTAATCAGCCTTCCTTCATACAGAGATTCAAAATAATGAAAACAAGTAAATTAAGCAAGAACATGAATAAAAACATGACCTGGAAGCTGAACAAGCACTAAAATACTTCTCTAATATTCGACAGCAGCGTTTTCTTGTTCTGCCACTGTATTAAGTTAAATCTGAAGTGATTGCCTGGGATTTATTCCTGGATATGATTTGATTGTCACCCCCAGTTTTTGCATGATTACGAGCTCTCAGAATATAGCTCTCTAAGCCTCTTTGCTATGTCACCTAGAGCCCATTACTTGATAATCAGTTCCCCATATCACTTTGATTTAACTTCTGTCACACTCCCACGCCCCCAACTGGCTCTCCAACCAGCCAGATGATGTGGCTGCTGCCAGTGGAGTTGCAAGTTGGGCTTGGTCTGACAGTCTCACAGGAGTAGGAGATGTGTGGGATCTGCTGCTTGCCTGGATCTATTTAGACTATTTTAAAAAAAATAAAATAAAATGGATTTTAAGACCTGTTTTGTAGATGTAAAATTCCTCTAACAGTCATAGCAGCTATATTATGTTACACCAAAAGAAAGAGACATACCTTTGATGAGAAATCAATCTGTACTGTAAAGACTGATCGACAACTTTGACATATGAGCAAATAAAAAGCCAGATAATGTGGAGACCAAAGACGGTGCTGATGAATGCACATAATGTCTTTTACATTTTGAAAAGCTGTTTGCTAGCACAGCCCTTTTATCATTCCTGTTTCCCAACTGTTTTTCGCCACAAGCGATTGATCCATCACATGCAGCAGCAGATACATGTTGTATGTGATGTGTTGCATTGACAGCATTATTTGGAAATCACTGGCTGAGTTTTGCTTGACCAGCAGTTTCTCATCTGCTGTTTTCTGTTCCCCATCTGCTCTGTTTTTAGTCTGTTTGGTTTTTTTTTTTTTTATCTTGGACTTTTCTCTCCAAAAACTGAATGTGAAACTGAAATAAAATAATCGGCATTGACAAATTTGCTGTACTTTAGATGTCCATTGCTGCATTTGATCATTTTTGCGGACCATCAATTTGTCCATTTTGTGGACTTTTAATGTAGAAAGGTAGCAGTCAGAGTGGTTATTCATTGTTAATACCTTGCAAAGTCATTCAGAATCCTCACAGGTTCTTTTAACTACATGGTATTCTTGCAGTCACACAAAAAATCTCTTAATCTCATGAATGAAATGCAGCTTTTATTTTGTTTGTGAGGATGAAAAATGACATTGCTTTGTGTAGCTCAAAAGTTATAGCAATACTTTTAGACAATAATCAAGTCAGAAAGGATTATCTCTGTAGATAATTATGATTAATTACAACGTCCTTATGTTTGATGTGAAGTGTTCTTGTCAACAAAAACAAAACCTGTATTCATTTTCAGTTTTACAGCCCAGTCCCATGGCAAAATCTGAAGTAAGCACAACATCTAACTGTACTGAAACACTTTTTGGCTGTTGCATTACATTTAACAGGTGACAAAGGTATCATTTTGAAAGATGGAGCTACATACACACAATTTAAAACTTAAGATCCTCTCCCAATCCTTGGAGTTCTGGAACAGCCACGGATCCAGTTGCAGTTTCTTTGCTCTCTTTACAAACAGATTTAGGACTTTCACATTTAAAAATACTTAATAGAAGACACTAATAATTTATCATATCAAAATATATCCTTTTCTTTGTTCACTGATAGCTAAATCCCACCTTCTTGGCTGAATCCGGATCAAACAAATGTCTTAAGTGCATCTTTTTCCTCAAACGTTCAAAAATCAAAACTTTTGCACACTTCGAGGTTCAGTCTAACACTAGAGTTCCTCAGTCTGGTGTCTTTTAGACCCACTACTCTGTAAGTGTTGTTGATGATGTGACTCTGCTCCAAAACATCAGATTCAAATTAAATACTCCCTCAGCAGGTTTGTAATCAAGTTCTTAGCAAAGAGCCATTAAATTCAGCCAGGAACATCTAAAACATGCAGGGCAAAAGATCCTGAGGACTGGGGCTGAGAAAACACCGTTCGAAACCACAGTTAACATTACAGGGATGTGGTTTCATTAGAGCAGCACCTTCTAGTGGTCGCTATGATGCAAATAAAAGTGGTAACGCACTTTAACAGCCACAAAATGTGTTGATTGGAGGGGATAGATAGGCTACTGATACATTTGTTTTCACAATAAAAATCAAACAAACAAAAAAACAGACATTACATGTGAACTCAGATGCAGAAACATGAGCACTACAAGGACGTTGTTTCCTTGTTCAGTTTATTTCCTTAATCCAGATAAACGTTTATGTCTCACCTGTGTGTGCGACAGGTTAAAATGACGACAGTGTAAATGAACGTATAAATAAATGCATGTTAGAAACTGAATTAGGTGTTTGGTTTATATTTTGCAAGCAGATAAGTCATAATCAGATCCTATTGTTCTTTAGGCTCAAGAAAAATGGTTAAAAAATCCCCCACCCCTTTTTGTTGTGCTGAATTAATTAACCCACTCAGGCGCTTAAACGGACCTTTTGGGTTTCTTATGATAAAGCAACAGGATTTATGGCGTGACACTCGGATTTTTAAAGATCAGTGTCCATTTCTTTGCTTCTCTTGCACAAATGCCTGTTTAATCGGCGAGAGGAACCAACTGTTGCTACAACATGCTTAGCGCTGTCCCTCACTGCATGACCTGTTGTGCTATGCCTTTCATCTAATAATGGCAAACAAGTGTCTATATCAGGCCTCACTGTAGATGATTTAACTCCAGGTTCCCAGTATGTGACTCTGTCAGCAAGGCAGTTGAGCCCAAGGCCCATAAGCTAAGCCCCAACATGTTTTCTTTCCATTTACCCAAAGTGTGTCTTACTCCCTGAAAAACCAAATTCCCAGAGCATAAAAGGGAAGAGGCACCCACACGTCATTTGAGATGTTACAGATGTTCTTGCTTCTGCTTCAAAGTTTAGAATATAATCAGAGATAATGTCTAATTTAGGAAATGTGCTGTGGAACATTTCACTGAGTTATTGTCTTTACACCAGATCGCATTGAATTTTAAACAGAAATGTAATCACTCTGTGGCCCTGAGGAGAGTGCACACACAGCCTCGCCTCTGAATTTTCAATCTCAGCCAGTCTACACCATAAACACTCGTCCGAAGCGTTGATTTAATTTTATTGGAAACCCCGAGCAAACCAGGTCTCGTTTAAGCCGCCCGTTCAGTTTGGATCTTCATTTCTCGTCCTGAGAGTCTTTCTTTCCAAGCGGGACATTGACTTTTCAGTGAAGATAAGATCAAAGATTTAGTTTTTTATTTGGGGTATTTTAATTCTGACTAGCCACTGTATGATTCATCTTCCACTAGTGAAGATAACCGGAAAAATAAAAGCAGTCATTCAGGATTTGTTTATGCCGTAGGCCATTGCTGCATGTTGCCTAAACTTATCGTGTCTGTTGTCAACTTTATGTTGATTTTTTTTTTTTTTTCCCTGTTTTCTCTCATGCGCGACGGTACTATTAATAGCACTGACCTGAAGTCAGACACTTTTCTTGCCCTATAATGTATACACATGGGATTTTGTTTAAATTTACTATATGGATGTGGTGTGTAGACTGATTTAGGATGGTTGGCTATTTTACACTGTAAATGTGGGTTTCATGCTCAAAGAGTCTATTTAATGTGCTTGTTGAGACGGGTAGAGGGGTGGGTTCGTATTCCTTATGGGAAGGGAAGTGTGGGAGACTGTGGGCTTGCTTTCATAACTTAGTCTCTGCCTTCTAAACCAGGTCCCCTGAGCTGCTTGCAAACAAGTTGTTGTGTACTTATTGTGTTGTTTTTCCAGCAGCTGGTGTCACAATTGTTGCTGTTTTGACCTTCCCTCAGTCACATAAAAAATGGCCTGCATTTCACATATCATGTTCCTTTCCAACATAGCTGAACCATTAATGGCGTCTACTTTTCTCTCATGACTTTCCTCCACCCACAGATGCGACTCTGCAACCCCGTGCGGTGGCTAGCAGGCAGTACTACACCCTGCCTAACAATGGGGTGGGTGTAGAGAGGAGAACATCTGCTCCCCCAGTCAGCATCAATTTGGAGTCGCCCCGCTTTCACCCCCACGCCAAAGGGAAGAACATCAGGCTGGATGGGCAGCTTCGCCGTGCCACTCGCAAGAACAGCTTCTGCAACGGGATCACCTTCAGCCATCGGCCCGTTCACCTTTATGAAAAGGTTCCTTTCATCTCTTTATTACTGTATTTTTACGCAACAGACAGAGAAAGAATAAAAATGAAACGTGTTTCTTTCAGGTGCGTCTGCGCTTGACTGCCGTGCACACTGGCTGGAGTGGAGCTCTGCGCTTTGGTTTTACCAGTTTGGATCCCAGCGAACTTCTAGTCACTGACATCCCAAAGTATGCTTGTCCAGACCTGGTGACGCGGCCTGGTTACTGGGCCAAAGCTCTCCCTGAGAGACTGGCCTTAAAGGACAATGTGTTAGCATTCTGGGCGGACCGCCATGGAAGAGTTTTCTACAGCATCAATGATGGAGAGCCCATCCTCTTCCACTGTGGACTCAGCATTGGCTGTCCACTCTGGGCCATTATCGATATCTATGGCATCACTCAGGAGGTCACACTGCTTGGTGAGAGTTTTATTGTGCTGTTTACTTGCTCTGTGAAAGCGCTCTTATTAAACGCTGATGTTATTGTTCAGACTACATCCAACCAGTGCAAGCAGTGGCTTACACTAACTTATAACATGTTCAGATATCCAGCATATTAGCGCAGTTATGCACATTGGTTTCAGCTCAGGCAACTAGAGGGTCATATGTTTTTCACTATAACTGTGACAACCATGAAACCTCAGCGATATATTTTGTGTCAAAACATTCACAGCTAAATCAAGCATCTTCTTGGGAGTTCGGGAGTTCAGTAAGCAGCTGTGGAACAAAAACTCTACAGCACCACAAGCCAATTTAGAAGAAGTGGGTGGTGCAGCGTGGGATGGCTCAGGGATGAATGATCTGTCTGTCAAGACTGATCTGTGTTTGTCTACAAAAAAAAAAAAAAAAAAAAAAAGGATTGGAAAAAAACCAGAACGTTTTTCTCTCAGATTGGCTGACATGGCAGACGTCAAGCAGTCAATTCACTCCTCATCCTCAATCCATCCACTCTCTTCGTCTCCTTTAGCAGTCTCTTTACTATAACTTTCCCGCGCTTTGTCACTTTCTCCCCTTACGCTGCCTTTATTTCCATCACTCTCTCCCCCGCGGTCCCCGCTCGTACGCGCTGGTTGTGTTTATGTTCAGTCTGACAGGAGCTATGGCCTTGTTTGGTCAAGGCGCTCGATCCCCAGAGCTTTGGTGAGAGGCCAGTGCACTCAACTGCTCCAGCATCCGTAGAAATAGTGGTAAAGGAATGTCTCATAAGTCGAAGGAGGACCACCAGTTCCAGGCTTATTTATATCGGCCTCTAAAACAGAAAAGTTGAGTTGCTTTGTGAATTTTGAAGAGGCACTTGAGAGAACTTACGTTAGTGAGGAACGAAGCATCAGGAGGTAAATAATGTGGTGAAGAACAATAAACGTCTGGCTGAGAGAGATTATTTGTTTTTAACAGGGTAGTTTATTTAACTCCACCACAAACATCCCAACAAGCGTTAAATTCAAACTGTAATGACTACTCCAGCTGTTTAATCTCATATGTGATGAGTTGCAGTGGGGGGAAGTACTGAATAGCACTCGCGGTGGATGCAAAGTAATTAGTGTTAATGACAAAACTCACATTTTTACATAAAATACCCATTTTTATTTTCTCCCTTTTAGATGCTGTCTTTACAGCAGTTGCTTTATAATCATTTCCAGAAAAACACAGCCTGTGTGTATGAGAGAACCCCCCCCCCCCAAAGTTAGAAATTAGATGCTGACTGGGTGTAAAAATAGTGAGTCAAAATGTAAATCTGTTAATCAACAGAAAATGTGGTCTGTTTGCTAGTTGTGAAACTTAAATCATTAATCTCTTTTTAACTAGAAAGCCCAGATGTTTTCTGAATTATGGCTTATATTTATTCATTTACTGCGATGGACTGGTGAGCTGTCCAGGATGTACCCTGCTTTTCACCCAAAGACTGCTGGGATAGGCTCCAGCTTACCTGCGACCCTTCATCGGACTAAGTGATTAGGATAGTGAATGAATGAATTTATTAATTTATTATTTATCCTCTTGTGTTGGTAACTGGAACATTTGGCAGATAGTACAAAGAAATTGCAGCAATCACCTAAAGTGTTTGGACATAACAAACATTAATCAGTTTAATAACACCAGAAATTGCCAGACTGGTTGATAAGTCTCTCCTCTAAGAATAGAGTTGAATCTTTTTAATGTGCCCATGTAATGTTCTTTATGTGCTATAAGACACACTATGAGCACTCCAGGAACTAGTAGCTCCTGCAGCAAATGAGCATCCTGCTGGTCTGCCAAGTTCCACAGCTTTTTTATGGTCTTATTTCCTTTGTGTTCCACTAAGCGTGCTGAGCTAGCTCACAGCTCAACCTGCAACGGAACTGTTACAAGCATTCACCACCGTTACGATACGTCCATGTGCGCATGACCTTGTGTGATTCCTTAATAATCTTTCTTTCAAAAATGTATAAATGAATCCTTTTCTTTCTTTCTTTTTCTGGGCTTTATGAAACAAACATAAAACATTAAGGAGAAGAACAAGTGCAGAAACTGGAAAAGCTGGTGTTTGCTGCTTGTGGGATGTTGTGTTCGCAGGACCGGATTAGCATATTAATAGATCTCCATTTTGTGAACGAGGACGGAAATGTGGAATTATACCATAAGCAACTTTAAAGGCTTGAATTTTCCTTAAAAACACTTAAAAATGTACAGTTTTGAGGTTTACAGTGAGAGTTTAAGTGAGAAATTAAAGTTTGTGTCTATAATATGATTTTTAAGAGAAGTACACGGAGCAGTTGCATCTGCTAATGCAACACAAATAAGATCTGAGTTAATTGTTTTTCCTCTAATATCACAGTCCTGCTAAAATTAGCAACCTATGGAAAAATTAGATTCAGAGAATTGATGCTCTGCCAACATGGTTATACGTTCTAAATAAAGATACTTATTCCGTGCAGTTTTTACATTTTATCTTAAGTTTATTCTTCATACATTAAGTTAACGTTACGTGCTTGTGTGTCCATATTTTGTTTTGCAGATAGCACATTTGCTGAAAGTGTGGGGTCCAGCTGTCTGAGCGCTGCCCGTCTGAGTGCCTATCTGCCGCAGAGCAGCCACGATTCAGCCAATTACAGCAACAATCAGCTGGAAAACAACCAGGCTGCTGCCAAGATGGCAAACCTGCAGCTCAACAACTACACTCAGCTTATCCCCTGCTGCTCTTCCTCCTTTTCCTCCACATCCACACAGTCCTCTTCTGTCTCCACCGCACTGCCAAGGATGGGCCGAGGCCTTCCTTCCCTGCTGGACAATGACTTGCACTTTCACCCCGTCCGTGGCTCTGATGTGATACTTTCTGCAGACCGGTCAGCCGCTTGCATCCATTTTCTGGACAGCAGTCGGACTCTGGTATTCAGCGACCGGCCTCTGCATGTAGGTGAGACTTTGTACGTGGAGGTCGGCCATCTGGGCTTGCCTTACTTTGGGGCCCTGTCGTTTGGCTTAACATCCTGTGACCCAGCTTGTCTGCATGCTGGGGACCTGCCAGCTGACCCTGAGCTTCTCCTGGACCGGAAGGAATACTGGGTGGTGCATCGGGGCTTCCCAATGCCCTGCTCTGGAGATGTGCTCAGCTTCAGTCTGCTGTCGAGCGGAGAGGTGCACCATGGCGTGAATGGAGTGGGGCGAGGCCGGCTGCTCTGTGTGGACTCCTCCCAGGTCCTGTGGGCCTTTTTCACCCTGCATGGAGCTGTCAACAGACTCAGGATACTCGGTAAGCACTTTCGTTTAAGCAATATAAAGAACTCAAACTAAATTTATTCATTTTATTTGCAGAAAAGTCACAAGTCCAAAAATGTTATTTGTGTAAGTTTTTTGTTAATTAGATAAATCCATTTTTGTAATCGTACTGAAAACGTACAGAAAATTCTATTGACAATGCATCTTGAAGAAGTTTTAGGATGTGGAGTGTGAAACTGAACGGCTTCAGCAGCCTGATCCTTATGTCTATTTCAAGTCAGCTTCAAGTTTCTTTAAATATTTCTATTAAACAATAATTAAAGCAAATTGAAATCCAATTCAGATTAAGATCTCTTTTGCAACAGTGACCCCGCCAAGAAGCACATCATTAAAAAATAAAATACAGGGAGTTCATTCATTTTCCTGTTTAGTCCAATTAAGGGTCGCAGAAAGCTGGACGAGAGGCAGGATACACTACAGAGAGGTCACCAGTCCATTGCAGGGCCAACACAAAGAGACAAACAACCACTCATGCTCACACTCACTCCTAGGGACAAGTCAGAGTAACTAGCTAACCTAACATGCATGTCTATGGATGGTGGCAGGAAGCTGGAGTACCCAGAGAGAACCCACACATACACAGGGAGAACATGCAAACTCCACACAGAAAGTTTGAGCTGAGACTCAAACCAGCAACCTTCTTTCTGTGAGGCCTCAGTGCTAACCACTACGCCACCGTGCAGTGCAGGTCGCCTCTCCATCGTAGGAAATACAGCTGCAAAATACATTGTAATAATAGATTAAAACAAGCAATAATTTTGCAGTTTCACATCTGTAAACTGGTTTTAAAGTTGTTGTTTCCCTTTCGGCATGTTCCTCATTGAAGGGGTCGCCACGGCGAATCATCACTCTGGTGAATTGTCACATGTTTTATGCCAGATACCCTTCCTGACGCGACTCTCCACATTCACCTGGGGGACCAGCTCCACAGAGAACAAGCCTCCTTGGGGCTGCAGCGAGCAGGACTTGAACCACCGACCATCAAGCCCCATGAAAAGCGACTCTACCACCGGGTCCACTGCCCCCCCAAAATGGTTTTAAAATGCAGTAGCTAAAATTAGGAGAACAATATTTTTAAGTTGCAAATACTCGAATTTAGCAACAATTTAATAACATAGATGCTTTTAAAAGGATTCTAGGCTAATCCCACAGCTACCGCGCATCCAGACTCTTACTGAGGGCACTAAACCTCTGTCGTGTCACCTGTTGGATACCGTGCTGCTGAGACTGACGTTTGCCTTCTTCTAAATTGTTCTTTCTAGAACTAGAAGTAACAATGTGAAGCAAAGCAGATGCAGGAAAATTTGGTGAGAGAACAGCATGGCCCTGCGATGGGCTGGCCACCTGTCCAGGTGTATCCTGCCTCTCACCCAGTGATTGCTGGGATAGGCTCCAGCTATTTAGTTATGATTTTCCATCATAACTAAATGACAAACGGTGAAGCTGCATTTTCAGGTGATTCATCATGTTCTGATGAAGTAGGAGAATCCATGGAACAGTTCATCTGATGTAGACCTGCAATACTAAATTGGTGCTGTGTTTTTTAAAGATAGCTTTAAAACAGCTATCAGCTGCTGGCTGCTGCATATTTATCAAACAGAAAAAGAAGAGACATAAATCTTCATATTCAGTTCTATACCACAAAGCAAATCAGCGCATGTCCTGAATAATGAAAGCCTGATGGAGGCTTTTTTTTATTTCCCAGACTAAAGGAATGCGTCTGAGTAGTTTATGTCTGCATGAGCCTGCTCAGCTTTGAGCTGTGACCTATCTGTCCCAGTCCCACTACTCCCACATAAACTCCTATCAGCTCAGACTCCATTCTCACTGCTCCTCGTCCAACAATACTCTCCTCAAAAACCAGCAGCTATGAGGAAAATCACTCTATTAACCAAGCAGGCATATCTAATCTGACTGTTTAGGGCCAGTGTAAAGCCTCACACTCCTGCGCTGCTTTGAAACACTTTGAGGACACTGTGTGCTCAAGTTATACAAATCAGCTACGGTTAAATATACCCTCAGAGAAAATCCCACCTTTTATAGGCACCTCATGACTCTTCTTTCATCTGGAGGTGGTTGATTTGTATTTGTCTTTGTGCCCCAGGAACACTGCAATCCAGTCCTCCCCCCACATCCCCCACCACCTCCCAGAGCAGCAGCCCAGATGACAGTGACTCAGACCTGGCATTCAGCGTCAACAGATCCTCCTCTGCTTCTGAATCCTCTCTGGGTAAGTTGCCAAATGTTGACAGCATACCTAATGCTACACTGTATATAGAAAGCATCATGAGATCGTCACCACAGACACGTAACCGTCGCGTTGGACAGTTTGGTGTCGTAGGAAAGACGTTTTGTCCCACTTTAAAGGCTGCAACCAGAGTTTTTGCTTTTGTTACTTTTGACATCTGGGATGAAAGTTTCTTTTATTGGGATATAAATGAACAATATACAGTGTTTTGTCGTAGGAAGAGCAGTCTGCTCCATTTTAAGATGTTCACATATCTTTTCTTGGTTCTCCCTCAGTGACTGCGCCCAGCTCCCCACTCAGCCCCCCCACCTCTCCGTCTCTCACTGCCTCAGAGTTTCCCCCTGCTGGGAAAAATGGAGAATGCACCATCTGCTTTGACCAAGAGGTGGACACGGTTATCTACACCTGCGGACACATGTGTCTGTGCAACGACTGCGGCCTGAGGCTGAAGAGGCAAATCAATGCTTGCTGTCCGATATGCAGGAGGCCCATCAAAGATGTTATCAAAACATATCGGCCATGATGGCGTGGGTGTTTAACCGGGTGTAGCTGCTTCCGCTGCTGGATGTCACCACCTGTTGACCCTTCTCAGGCTTTGCTGGACCAACCAGAGATTTAGCCACACAATTACATTGCTGTGCCTCTTTAGATTCCCATTTTGTATGAGCAAATCCAAACCTGGAGACAAAATAGAGTTTTTATACTCCAAACCAAGATGGAGCTCATCTTCATACATAGACTGTGCACATGAGCACCTGTACTTTGGCAATGAAGGAAGTGATGAAACACGCTCAATTTTGTATTTTCTACATGAGGACTTTCATGTCTCTTGTGCTTGTTGGGCAGAAAGGCCTGCTGTGAATATTTTGTCTACGCTGTCTCTGTTTTAGATTTACGTGTGCTTCAGCAGAATATGAGGACCATCGTCTCTGACTTCCTAGTGCCTTAGATTTTTGTCACATTGTTTGTCTGAGTAATTATGCTAATAATCCTAGCCATATTTTTAATGTACTTTACTGAAGATTTATGATGAATAAGGCACACAGATATGAAATTTATGCAATAATAGTCGTAATGGTAAGTAGACAGAAGGCTGTATGTATGTATGTATGTCTACTGTTGTGCTTAAAGAAAGTGGTGGTGGGAAAATGTTTGTTAAAAGGAAGAATCTGGTTTTGCACATTGAGAAATGAATAAATGGTCTGAATAAAGTGTGTGTTGTTTTAGTAATAGCCTAGGTTTAAAAAAATGTTAGATCTGCACCTCTATCTAGGGGGAGACTGAGCTCCATTTATCTGAACGAACAAACAAACTATGTGTCTTTGCAGAGTAATATAAACTGTCTGAGATGTATAAATGTGTAAATTAGATTTTTCAATTTTTATCATTGCAAAAGCTTACTCCAGTTTCAACTATTCTATTCTATTCTATTCTATTCTATTCTATTCTATTCTATTCTGAAGTCATTTAGCAGCTTTTATCCAACTTATCCAACAAACCACATATGAGAGTGAGAACAACACAAGCAAGAAATCAAACAGTAGATGACATCATAGATAAGTGCTGGTCAGACTGCTGCGGGTCCAGTTGGATGCAGTTGTTGTAAGATAGTGGGCAGCCTTTTTTTTATGATTATTATTTTTTGTAGTTAAAATAAATCAATACATCATTTAATAATAATGGAAATAGTTGGCACAATAATAAAACATTTAATTTTTTTCTTTAAAATAAGACATCCCCCTTTTTTTCAAACATAATTTCTATATTTTATGATATTTTTAAGCTAATCAAATAACAACTTTAAATAAAGCAGAGGCTGTAATTTATATTGCTCCATATCAGTAGTTTTAAATGAATTCTGTTCAACCAGTAAAAATAACATCTAACGCCTTCAGGTGACATTTTGATATTTTCTTTTAATTTCCAAGTGAAAACTGACTTTAAAACATGACTGAGCATTTAGATGAGAATAGACTTAGCCATCTGTGACTAAAAGTAATTTTGAACTGAAGCAACAACAAAACAGATTTTCTTTTTCTTACCATAAAGTAATTTTCTGATTTAGATACAAGAATGTACAGAAGGGTGGTGCTGTCAATCTACTAAAAGAGGTTATCAATCCTATCATGTTACAACTTGATAGTTTATTGTAAAAACGTGAAACATATCATGTTATGACATATTAGGTTTTATTGTAAAAATTTTAATTTTTTCTTTTTGGTTTTGGTTTTTGTTTTCTAAATTTACCCTTTAAATAACCAGGAAATTCCCACTGAGATTAAAAACTTTTTTCACATGGCAGAGCTTGCCAAAAGGCACCAAGAAGTTACAGGCATTGACATGAAAACACACACACACACACACACACACACACACACACACACAAAGATAATGAAAACTAATTACAAGTTAATGAGTTAGACTCAAGTGTTTTTAGTTATGACATTATTTGTCATAAAACTGTGGAATAGAAACAGTATTTGTCTTTGAACAAGCAAACTGTGCATGCAGTAGATCAGAGAGATTTAATTTACCAAATGGGATCAGGCTGAACTCAGATTGTGATGGTGACGTTTGTTCATGATGATAAACCAGGCAGGACTACGTCTTTGTTTTAGTTTCCCAGCGGTGTGTGTATCCTTTATCAATTTAATCTGAGTTCTCAGAAGACTGCAAGGCCACAGGTGTAACCACTGGCACATGTTAACCAAAATCAACACACACACCTAGACACATGAATACACTGAATGCAGGAGACGTGTGTTGTTTTTAACTGTCCCCCATTCCTGCATGTACAACATTAAACTAGAAGAGAGAAATCAATACTTGACAAAAAAAAAAAAAAAAAGTACTAAATTTCTGGTTGACAAGAATATTTTGCATAAAATGTATTTTGCTCCAATATTTCTAGGTTGGAACAACATCAGGATCAGTGTTTTATGTTTTTACAATAAAACTTAAATATTACAACGTTATCTGTTTCACGTTTTGACTGTAAAACGATGACATCATAACCTGATAAGGTCGTCATTTATTTTACATTCTGGTGACAACTCTGTGCTTCCATAGCAATGTAAAAAAGCAACTATTTAGACAGTGGTAGCTTATTTTATTCATGACACCTACATAGATATATGTGGCTGTGTTAACAGAGACCATTTTAAAGCAAAACATGTTGACATTGGGAGAGAAGTGCAGGTAAAACTGATTTTACCTTTCAGGTGTAGTGACAGGGTAGTCTCCAGTGCTGTACTGACACGGAAAATGACTAGATGACATATTATGTCATAAATCTGCAGGTCTGATGCGTAAAACTGATAGAAGAGGAGTGTCCAAGTCTGATTCTCATGATCTAGTATCCTGAAACTTTTCAATGCATCGCTTCTCCAACACACCTGAATCAAATTGTTAAATTCTATCATTCAGCTCTGCAGAAGCCTGGTACTGAGCCCTTCATTTCACTCAAACGTTGGATCTAAAAGTTGCAGGAAAGTAGATCTCGACTAAGCCACCTCTGCTCTCCCAGCTTTACTCTCCAGACCTGCAGATCTGTAACACCCAGTCTGTATCACAGTTTGTACAACCCGCATTCCTTCATGTGGCCAGCAGAGGGCGCTCCTGTGATTTAGAAAGGGTTCGGCTGCAGAAGTCCATCAGAAAATCACAGCACTTCTCACTTCATCTGTTACCTAAATCATCTCCTTATGAGATTATAATCTTAATTTGTCATGATCCCTGATTAGATTTTAGTTTTTTCCTCTTCATTGATCCGTTTCTCTGTTTTTTGTCCTCCAAACATTTTTTTTTTTACATTGTCCAGAAACCAAATATAAAAAATCAGCAATAATGAGCATCAAAGTCAGGATTTCTTTTCATCAGGCGTTGTGAATTTTTTTTATTTACAAAACCGTGCTTTTTTTTTAATTTTTTAAATTCACCTACTATGTATTTCTATGTAGCTTTATGAGAATCCTCTTCAGTGTGGGCTGCTGCACCCGTTCAGTCGGAGCAAAACAAATTAATGTGGCATGCATGTTGTTGCTCCAATATATTACATACAAACTGACTTGACTTTAGCAATGGTTTTGGTAACCCAGAAGAGAACCTTGTTCGGATCTGGCACAAAATTCGACAGGATTTTCCCAAAGAGATGGTGTCATCATTAAGGGAGATGAGAAGGGGGTGGTAGATACTTTTTACTAATCTGAAATCCATAAAAATATTTAAAATACTGAACATGGTTGTGAATTCAACACAAACGAGTTGTAAAAAGGAAAAAAAAAAACTTGTTAGGCTCAACCAAATAAAATACACTCCTTCTGTTCTGCTTGCGGATGCTCCTGTACCGATTATCAGCCAATCAAGCCTCTCCAGTAAAAGGTAAATCAAAATTATATTGATTTACCTTTTACCTGTATTCCAGCTTGCTCTAAGGTGGTGTTTTCAGACCCTTTATCCTATAACAGTGTTGCCACATTCAAACTGTAGATACATTTCTGAAATCATATCTCAGTTACTAAACCTAATGAATGTAAAATAGAAAAAAAAAATTTCAATGGATTTCTAAGTATTACAACTTGTTTGCTTTAAAAAAAAAACAACAGGTCAAATAAAGGGGTCAGACTTCATGTGGGATATGTTTTTATCATTATACTATCAGATCTTGCATTAGGAAGCAACCTTCAGTTTCTCATTGCTTTTTAACCAGACCTTGATAGCAAGTGGAAATAACGAAGTAACCATGCTTATTTCAGCTAGTATAGATATCAAACATGATCTATTTCAGTATATTGTGATCTACATAGTGTCAAATTAATCATCTGTATCAGCAGAACTCTTTCTGGTTCCAAAAACTCAATCTCCCTTCCTATCTGCCTCGTTTGACTTATCACTTCATCTTCCCGCCTTCCCACCATCTGCCACTCACATGCCAAGCGTCTGTAACATACCAGCAGCAATGCAGCCATTCCCAGCTCCATCACCACCTCTTTCAATTACATGACTTTGTTTTTGTGCTGAAATAAAATATATCTGTAAGTCATCATTTTTATTTCTTATTATTAGTATTAGTATTAGCATTATTAGTATTAGCATTTATTTAAGAAGAAGATGATGATGAAGAAGAATTTCTCATAACGTGGACAGTTCATGATGGACAACAGGAAGGATCCCTTCACAGTTCCAAGGCAAGGCAGACTTGTTTCTACAGCATGTCTAATGTAAAAGACAACTCAAAGCACTTCAAACATTAAAAGCAAAGTGCAAAAGAAACAGTCAAAAGTACATTAAAATAAAAGAATTAAAACAAACAGTAAAGAATCCAATAAATTAAACAGACATAAAACAAAAAAGGGAGAATCAGACAACAGAATACACACATTAGGTTACATATGATACAAACAGACATTAATGGGAAATACACCATCTGCATCATTACTTCCAATGAGCGTATGTGATTTAAAAAAAAAGTCATTCAGAAAGAAAAAGAAAAGGAAAAAATAAGACCTGAATTGAAAGAACCAAGATTTTTAGCAGTTTAATGGTTTTCTGCTAATTTGATTCAGATGTTAGGAGCGTTAAAACTAAACACTGATTCAGTGTTCAGTTTTCACTCCTGGGATGGAAAGCAAACGTCACCCCAAAATTATAGAAGTCTCGGTGGCTCATACGGCATCAGCAGGTCTGGTCTATATTTTGGACCAGAACCATTCAGAGCCTTGTACACCAGGTCTTTTGTTTGAAAGATCTGTAAAAATACTGTTACTGCAGTGAAGACTACTAAAAACATGTTGAGTCAATGGTCTCCTGGATATACTCTTCAGTTGTAAAAGGTAGTAAAATATGGCGGTTAAAATTGAACATGGAGTCCAAAATGACATCAAGACCTCTGACTTGCCAGCTAATCTATGACGGTAATTTTTGTTTCTGAAAAAACAAAGATGTGTGTTTCATCTTAATTCAGGTCAGAAGTGGGCAACCTCTTGGGGTCAAACAACAGAAGCAGGCTCCAAAGGCAAGACGAGAAGCAGTAGTCGGGGACAGATCAGGTTGGTAACAGGCAGGCAGTTCAGGTAGGAGTGCTGGAAGGTCAGGCATGAGAGCAATGACAATCTGGCAGTGAGTGAATGGTGGAAGCTGCAAATTTGTTTGCTGAAATGAGCAAATCATAAACTTTGTATGAAACCAGAATTCCCAGATTGGGTGCTAACCTGGAGTCTCTTCAGCATCATCAAGGTAAGATATTTAGTTTGCTTCCATGAGCCAAGTTATAGTGAGAGATGCTAAACAAAAGGGGTCCCAAAATGGAACCTTGGTGAACTCCAGGTGTCATCTTTCATTTTAGAGGATATTTAGTTACGAATTGATAAAAAGTACGTTTTAGATTAAGATTAAACCAGTTCAGAACTGGACTGGGGATTGAAGCCCAGTTCTCCAAATGGTCTAATAGAATTATGGTCAATGTCAAGAACCACAACCACATTTCTGCTTTGCTGAACTTCTGTAACAATAATGTCAAGCCATCCCTGCGACAGCACCACAACCACATGCACCTCAACGCTTACAATGAATCGTATGAAGAAATGCACATCTGGCAGTGAAAGAGCCTGATGTCTTCTGTTTCCTGTCTGCCCCTTCAGTTAAAGCTATGTCTGTTGTGGAGGAAAGTATTCATTTATCTGCTTCAGCCGTATTAGACACGGAGACGCTGCACACTGCTTTCTGTGAGGAAAGTTGAGCATTTGAGTAAAACAAATCTGCTTACAGCTTATTTCTAAACGAATCAACAGGCTTTTCTTTAGCTGTGTTGTCAGAACCCAAGGGCCTCCTTTAAAAAAAAAAAAGGGTTATGATTTTAAATTAGTTTATTCCATTAGCAACAATTGCATATGAAATAATGTCACGTTTAATGTGACTCGATGATGCACCTCTGCAACATTAAGCTCTCTTGCAGTAATGTTCTCTGATAACTTGTGCTGCAGTCAATGTCTGACTCAAGTGTGAATTTGGTCAAATGAAGGACTAAATTACAAATTTCCAGGGCTTCTATGTACAAAGCAGAAATGAACAATTCAGTCTCTGAGCCATGTTTTAAGGAAGAAGGATGCGTTTCATTTTTTTTAAAAAATCAACTTATGCAATATTGTTGAACATGAATGAGTTACATGACTTGTTTTTGTGGTCTGGTTGTCGTGTTGTCTGATTTGATTTGACAAGAGGAGCTTAATGGATTTAAGGTCTGTCTTGATAATTTAGGTATTATCATTTACTTTGAAATGTCACTACTGCTGAATTTATATGTTACTGTCCGACTTGACAGGAGGGTTGGGGGGGGGTTGATGCAGCAGGAAAGAAGTGACAACTGCTTTTACTTTGGCTAGAATTAGCAGGGGGATGTCTCTTCACTGTGATGTATGACAACCTTTGAAATAAAGGAAACACTAGCTGCGTTCTTAGAATAAATGCAGTTTATTGGATTACTTTTAACTCTTCATTCACAGGAGATTACACAGAAATTGAACAGTCAAATAAAGTATTGAGCACTGTTATAAAAAAGCTTACAGAGTAGTTTCACGTTTTTTGTGTCAGTATGAGGATGGGCAGGTGTTTAAAGGTAGAGTATGTAATATTTTCAATATTTTCAAAAGAAATTAACTAAAAAAATAACTACAATCATTATTAGATAGTTTTTTAAACATGTAGGTTCCAGTCTGTCCATATTTGATGCGTTATTAAATTACAAGTTTAATTAATGACAAAGACCCTTCTTGAATGTTTTCTGACCAGTAAAAAGAAAAGTACTTTTTTCCACCAGTAGGGGGAGTATAAGCCCATTTATTGCAGAGCGGCTCTGGGCTACAGCTCACAAGCGATTCCTGCCCTCATTGGAGCTGGCAAGGAAGGAGGGGTGAGGGGTGAGTTTTGCTCATTACTGTCAATCTGTGGTCATTTGTGGAGGTAGCAGTTTTGTGGTTTTGCTCACGACCTGGTGTTTGCCACCTGGTGGTGGAAAGAATCACCTTGAAATCTTACATATTCTGCCTTTAAATGTTTATACATCACTAAAGTGATAAAGCCACTATGTAGAATTCTGTTCTGATCTCATCTGCTTTTATTGTCATACAAAAAAAGACATCTTGACCTGCAAGGCATCAGGGATCCAAGCTAGCCTATATAGCTCCAAAAAGAAACCCAACCTGAGCTGTAAAAATGGATTTTACAAGCTATAAAAGTGCACATTTATTCTTTAAATGTGCTTTTGCTGGGGCCTAAGCAAAGCAAGCACATCACGGTTCAAACGCTTGCCACTCTGTGTGTCTGTAAGTAAAAACATCATTCTTCCTTCATGCACATGATGTTCACACTGATTCAAACTGTCAGTTCAGAAGTATACTCAGTTTGTTGCTGCTTCAAGCTGACACATTCAGTTCAGTGAAAAAAGACTCCACACAAACAAGCACAAAAGGTTAACAGTTCAACACACAGCAATTTGAGCTAAGGCTGTCATAAAGTAATTATTTTGTGACTTTTGGAGTTTTATCGTGTGCTTTTGAAAGAAAAAAAAACACTTTAAATCAGACTGGATTGAAGGAAAAGCTACAGATTTCTTCAGATGTTTGTGTCAGTTTGATAAGACACCCTGTTTGATCACATTATTGTGCTTAAGATGTGTTCGTTAATGTACTAAACACCAGTGTCGCTCTTTAGTTATTATGTAGACAGAGGTCATTGGGAAATGTTTGCAAGCACATTTTACTAATTTCAGTTTTTGGCTTGAGGACAAAAGTCTAATATCCAGCCTGCATTTAAAAAAAATAAGACTTTAGCTCTCAGATGCTTGATCATGTTTGTCAACTAGTTTCTCTGAGTCATTTGTTGCTTGGTCTTAAGCACTTATTGAGTTAATTTGCATTTCATTGAAAGTAGAATCACTGCGACTACATTAACTTAAAACAATCATCTGAGATTTGAGCTGAAGAGAGACTTCGCATTTGTGTTCGGATCTGTCAAATAACAGCAGATTCCCACTGCTTGCCATACTAATGAGCACAGAAGATTATCCGCAACAGTTCACTGAAGCAACAGAGAAATGCAAAATAGTATTTTATTTATTTATTTATTTTTTGGCAAACACAAAGAGCGCTCCTCGGAGCCGGCATGTGAAGCTGAAAATACACAGTACGGTTAATTTGCACAGAGTCTCAGCTGGTCAAACCTCTTCATTCTCCTTACTGAGATCCTGTCATGCTACTCAGGCTTGCAGTTACACCCATCTGAAAAAGCTAATTTTTCTCTCTATGTGGAGGAAGGAATCATGCCCACATTTTCACCATAAAAAGAAAGATGTTTTCAAGAATGCTTTTCAGATTGGATTTGATTTGTTTGTTTGTTTAATAAAGGAATGTAACTGCAACACTAAAAAACACAGCATGGTCACATTGTGTTTTTCTACATTTACATAATTTGTCTTAATTAGCTTTCCACATTCTATCAATGCATCTGCTCAGATTACTTTTGCACATGTTAAAGATCCCAAGAAAAGGTTATTTAATTCTGAATTTAATATAAAACAAATGACAATAACTGATCAATGAATTACTAAAATGACATAAAAAGTAAATAAAACATCTCAAACCAGTAAAATCTGATGAAAGATGTTCGTGATCATGCTGATTTCAGTTATACTACAACAGCCTTCACAACACAGTCATGTTTGTATTTACAAACGTTTAAAAACAAGAAATTTAACACATTGATAAACCAATGAAACCTAAATTCAGTGATAACATTTATAATCAGAGCTCATCAACACACACCTGCAAGGCAAGCTGAGCAGCTGCAAGTTCATACCAGATCCATCATCAGTCAGACTTTAAATAGGTGCATTGATATTTACTGTGAAAGATCAATTGCACATTACCTGTAAGTGTCTCCATCAAACACATGACGGCGCCATTTCCATGCACATGCCAGATTCCTCTCTTTGAGAAATGTTGGACACAAATGGCTAAAGTTGCAAACAGTTCAATCACTCAGAAGTAACAGCATTTTCCCTTCACGATCCTCCACAGCTCGTAGTCCAGTCGGATCGTACCAGTTGGTGCCTAAAAAAGAGAGTGGAAGTGCATTATGGCGCGCAGAGTTTGGTTTTAATAGCTGAAAAATATTCATGTGACAGAATCAAACTGTGCAGAGACAGAACCGTGTAAAAAGAAGAGGAAGAAGAAGAAGAAAAAGTGACAGCATTTATATATGTAGCTATGCCTTTTCTTTTTTTTTTTTTTCTTGGTCAACACGAGCCTCTCCTTCGTCCTGGGAATGAGCCTCATAGCCTCGCATTTCCATTACGCACAGGAGAGCGCACACATGCCCCGTGGACGCGCTCTCCTGTCAGAATGGAGCGGCGCCTGGAAGCAGGCTCCATGACTGACCAGGACCTTACAGATGATCAGTTTGAATGATGAGCCTTTATTGTCCTCAACGCCTAAGAAGTGAACATTTTCCTTTATGCTACGGCGCATCAGTGTCCGGTCATGTCATGGCTCGCGTCATCCCGCTGCTCCACGGAGCGGCACGGAGGAGTGTGGATTCATGCCCCAAGAAGTTCAAGACTCCCTCCTAGTTACTCATTTTGAATCCCTGGTCTGTCCTTTCTCTTTTTCCCCCCTGTCTTTTAACTGAACATCGGTGTACCTATTGCCATGATGGCCGCTGCATCCTGAGGGGAGATGGACTTGGAGGTGAGGGATGCGAACGCCTCGAACTGTTCGCGGAATGAGAGCGGCTGCGAGCTGAGCGCTTCATCCGCCGGAGTGTCCACTGCGCTGGCCAGCGTGCTGATCTTCACCATAGTGGTGGACATCCTGGGCAATGTGCTCGTCATTCTGTCCGTGTACAGGAACAAAAAACTCAGGAATGCAGGTGAGACACAAAGATAAGAAGAGGAGTTGATTTCGACTTTAATTTGGTGTCAAGAAAATGATGGAATTGTTTTAGGGAAGGTACACCTCTTGGGGTCAAACACAAACTAGTTCTTTAATCTGATTTTAAAAAGAGATATCGAAATAATTGGCTTATTATTTCAGAAAAACATGTCCAACAGCTGACTTTACTCCTAAAAAAAATAAGGAAAAAAGAAATACGCTCTCTGTTTTTGCTCTCTGTCCCACTGTATGTGGGATCCAACCTGCTTTACTCGCTTCATTCACAACTAAATGATGTAACATGTAGCCTGTGACCCCTTTGCTTCACAGGCAGGCTGCTATCTGAATTGAGCCTCAGTCTCAGTGTGATGGAGTTTCCACAGCCTTGCATGCCTGCCTTCATAGCTCTCTATAAATAATAACACCCTCTTCGCTCAATCTGGCTTTACCCTTGGTGTCTCCATCCCAGATAAATCACACCACCTCTTTATATCATGACCTGAAGCATCCCACGAGCAGCCAAGGTGAGGGGTGCTCTGATATAGCTCCCATGTGTCTTTGTACAGGTTTTATATCAATCACAACCTCGCATTTTCCTTCATCATACTGGCAATAATGTGGCAAAAGTTAGGAGATCTTATCTAGTCAAACTTATTCTCTTTTCATTTTTTTTGCCCAATTTAAAAAATTTGTTTCTGCTTTTTCTTGCTGTGAATGGATCCATAAATAGCTACACTGAAATAGACGGTAGCTCTTATGTGTCATGGTTTATCAAGGTGATTCTTACTTTATCTAGAGAACAACAGCTCTGCTTCAGTCTGGATCCTTTTTTTCCACCCAGTATAATCAGTTTTCAGCCCACTCTGAGAACATACAGTCATGTATATACATATATGTATGTTTATATAAATATGTGTGTGTATAAATACAAACATATATACACACATACATATGTTCGACTTTATGTTCCCTTTTGATATATATATATATATATATATATATATATATATATATATATATATATATATATATATATATATATATATATATATACATATATAACTAATTTAAAGCTGAAACATTTTATATTTGTTGTTAACAACTGTTTATCATTTTTACAACAACAAAAGAGCTATAAAGCTATTAAACATCACAGTTAAAAATGAATATTGGTATGCTGCATCAGTCTTGAACTGCAGATGCATGAAATTGTGAATCTGATCCCTCATGTCCTCCTGGACACATTTTTTCTCAACCTTTTTGTGCACTTGGTGATCATTTTGGCTGTGTTGCAGCTAGCAGCATTGATTCAACTTTCTTTTTGGACATATTTCTGACATCCTGCATCTTTTCCTATCATGTTACATTTGATCATTATAATTGCCTTCTGGTAACCTTCATAGCCAAAAGAGAGCATGATGGAAGTTGTTTATTAAATAATTAATGGAAAAAAAACCCTTTCTCATGCTTTTATAGCATTTTTTGTGCAGGGGCTCTTTTAGCCATGAAGGTCACCAGAAGGTACTAAATTTGAGCAGGGCACAATGGTTATTGGGTTTAAAGGTGTAAACCAGGCTTCGACCGCCATGTGTGGCCAGAACAGCATCAATTCCACCTTTTTTATGGTTGCATAAATTCTTTAGAGCTCCGCTGGAGGGGACTGAACAATATTCTTTTTGGAGATATATTTTTGGTACTAGAAAGCTGTCTTCAACACTTAGTTCAAAAACTTCAATTTATGTTGCAATCTAAGAACTAAAGATGCTTTAGTGCATACTTAACATGATTTTAGGATTCATAAAGCCTTTGTGTGACCTTCTCTCATCCTATTGATGGGAACATTCTGGTAAAGACTCCCCTCCCATCAGGGCAGAAGTGGTCAACATGCTATAGAATAGAAATGATCACAGAGGACAGCTTTGTATTGCTTTGCAGTGACCCTTCACTCTGAGCGGATAAATGGATCCAGACCATGCCAGTGTGGTGTCACCAGTATCTGTACAGCCACCAGATCTTGTCACTGCTGGGTTCATGGATTCAGGTTTGTCCTTTGCCCCCTCTGCTAAACAATTATACGTGTTTATCTCTGTGCATAAAAGTAGAGATAAAAAGAGATGCATTGTCTTTACAGTGTTTCCATCTAGAGGAAAACATATGCAAAACCAGTTAATGTACAGTCACAAAATAGTCTGTTTTTGTTTTCTGTTTTGCATAAGAAGTCTTTGTAAACCACGCACATCCTGTTCTTTAATTACAACAGATTTACGAGCGTGTTTCACATTAATTCTACCAAATCTTGTGATTGAATTTAAAAAAAAAAAAAAAAAAAAAAGAACAGAGCACAGAGATATGTTTACAGAAATGTCTCACAGGCAGATCTGAGAGCGACAACAACTATGTATTTGATGTTGTACAGCTTTGAACTTGAAGGTCCTGCAGGACGAGCTGCATGCACTGTGGCCATTAGAGCCTGTAAAGTCAGGGAAGCCATCTGCTCAGACGATAGCCTAAAACTCAGTGATCACAACATAATGCATTGCTAATGAGAACATGTGAATGAGGCTGTTGGATTAGGTCAACGAGTGCTTGGAATAACGAGCTTTTAATTACAATTTCAAATACCTTACATAACGCATTTAATGTGCTCAACCAGGGACATTTTGGCAAAAGGTTTAGGCTCTCCGAAGAATACTTTGATTTTATGCTTTGCAGAAGAGACACAGTTGGCTTGTCGCAAACAATAGGGCAAGAGTCAGCGGCCTCATGATGGCGGATTGTGGGCCCTGTGGTTGATGCAGATCTCCCTTTTCTCTGGGTCTAAATGAACTGACTGACAGGTCCAGTCACACAGGAATCCTCCCCAGTGTGGTGGTGGTCCATTGCTTAGCTTGTATACAGTAACCTGAAACTCCAGCAGAGGCTTAGAGACTATCCTGCCATCTTTTTTTTTTCTTTTTTTTACAAGTGTGTCCTTAAGTGACTGAAATTTTACTGCTGTTGGCTGATCAACAATCTCCTCTCTGTTCTTAACAAGTTATTTATAGCTTTGGCTCACTTTGTATGAATGTTTAATTGTACAGAGTTTCCAAACGGAAAGTGAGAAACCAGTGGAAGAGCTCTGAACAGCCATCTACCGCAAAAAATCCATTTATATGATAGATGACTGCTTTGTGAGGTGCATTATAATGCAACAAGATTCCATTTTTGCAGCATATAAAAAGTACAAATTATGATTCACAGCATGTTAAAACCTTACTCGTCGTATTTTATTTTATCTTTTTTTTTTTTTTTTTTTTACTTTATTTTGGAGAGTAGAAATGCTTAAAACATCATATCTCCTCTGTCTATTCCATATTTTTCAGACTGCTGGTTTTTCTTCACACAACAGCAGGACCTTTCCGCTCAGCTTCACCTCAATACACACGCTTTACACGCTGCTGCTTCTGCGCATCCCTGCACTATCCACAACAAACACATGTGTGCACATGCGTGCTTTTGGTAGGTGCTGGTACCTCGTTTTATCTAAATGATGTCAGTGCTCACAGAAAATACTGGTACCTCACTGTGCATTGTCCCAGCTGTTAAATATCTTTCAAGTGTGCGAATTTTACAGAAGCTACAGTCCTCACTTCAGTGTGCAGAGCATGACACTGCAGGACTGCCAATAGGATGTTAATACTGGAGTTTCCCACTGGGGTTAACCATACTAAAAATACACTCACAAAATGAAAAAAAAAAAAGAGAAAAGGATGAAGGGAGCAGATGGAAAAGAAAAACAGAAGCATGAGCCAGCATGCCTATGTGTGTGTGTGTGTGTAGCACTGTGTTCAGAGCTGTAGGTCATGTATATCATTAAAGAAAGATTTCAGTTTTGCTAATCATGCATTACACCCTTCCTGGCCCCTTCACAGTTATGAATACATCCCCTCTGACCCCTTCTGAAAAAAACACAAAACACAAAAACAAAAAGAAAGGAAAAAAAATCCAAAGGGAGGGTTAATTGAGTGAGTGGACTTTGTGAGTCAGACCAGCAGACGATTTAAATTGACAGCGCAGATCCATGGGGAATATCACTTAGCACACTACATTAAACATGTCTCTCTTTTTTTTCCTGAAAACAAAATTATAGATGTCATTTTTTGATGTGCTGCGATGGACTGGCGAGCTGTCCAGGGTGTACCCTGCCTGTCGCCCAAAGCCAGCTGGGATAGGCTCCAGCTTCCCCGCGACCCTGAATTGGATTAAGCGGTTCAGAAAATGAATGAATGAATTTTTTGATGTGGTAACAAGGAGCATTACGTGGATATTACTATATTAGGAATATCTGACTCGATCACACTTGGAGAGCTAGTCTCATTTTTTTTTTTACGTTGCAGCTAATCTCTGAAATGTGGAAGAGGTTCCTCACTTGAAACGAGCATGCTTCACATTCATCCTCTTCCATCTCTGCGGTTTTCCTCAACAGTGTCCTGATGTTCAGATTCCTCTCAGGGGCCAGTGAGTCTTACTTTCTCAGACACATGGACCTGATTGGTGGACAGCTTGTGATGATGACGATGATGTTTTTTGGCCGAGCTCATAGTGGGCTGTATGACCAAAAGGCAGCTCACGTCAGTTTAATGTTAAACTTCGCTAAATTCTCTGGCCCCTTGCACACAAGTTCATGCAGTCATCACTACAAATTCATCAGCGTTAATGCCCTTGCTGAAAGGTTATTCTTGCTTATTTATCATAACTTGACCAACAGGAATGTAATCTTATTTGAAATATCCTCATGTAGCAATAAACAGAGCGCGTGCTACAGACATTCAGCCGGATTTAAGCGATGACAGAACTCCCACACTTTTTTTAGAAAAAAAAAAAAAATCCCCATTTCCTTCAAAAGTGCTTAAATATAGACGAGTGAATGAAAGCGTAGTACAGTGTGTCACGGTTCCAGTAAGGAGCGGTGAGAGTGATGGGACACAGACGGTGGGTGGGATACAGGAACAGAAACCCCTGAGGTGCATGTGTGCATGCAGTCATGGAAACTGCGATATTTAAAAGCGACAGGATTTTGTTTTGGTTTTAGTTTGCATTCAGTGTCAGTGTGTTTTAATCTTCTATGTTGCTCCTTTTTTTTTTTTTTGCTGTTCTGCTGGTCATGACTGCACATAAGCTGTGTACACATCCTGCTTAAAAAGACATATTCAGCTTTGTGTTACGGAAGTGAGGCTGTGGGACAGTTTTTGTCACATATGTGCTGCAGTCTGGTGCGCAGGAGTGTCCCTGTGTGTGTGTGTGTGTGTGTGTGTGGGGGGGGGGGGGGGGGGGGGGGGGGCGGGGGGCGGGGGGCGGGGGGCACAGTGTTTCATTCACCAAAAAGGGAAAATACACAAGGGAGGGGGTGATCGCTGGGTGGCTGCTGGGCTCTCAGGAGACACGTAAAACAGGGATTCGTTGAACAACATTTCACTCAGCTGACAGTTTTGTGCGGGTGCAGCTTGCTGTAAAATCAAATAATTACAGAGCAGTGCCAGAGAAGTTAAAGGCTCCATGTCAGCTGTGCCCGCTGGCCTGTAACGGATCAGCGTTCAGGTTTAGCCGCGTTCAACTCAAACTCGATAATTATAGCTCCATAAGAGGTCAGGTGGCACAACTCTTTGTTTGTGTGCAGGTGATGGAACATCTTTCTATTTTATGCTTGAAAAACAATGTTTTTTTCAGCACTTGGCATGATGATGAGACCGTTTTGGCCAAGTTGGTTAATTACACACAGGGAGGTAATGGTTTGTCCACTGTTTTAATAATGGATGCCAACAAAACAAAGGCTGTCCTCTGGCTGCATCGCAGCAATCCTCTCAGCGGTGTTTTAGCACTTACCTCATCCTCTGGACCCAATGTGTGACAGAGGGTTCAGTCAGATAGAACTTGCAAAGCCGGAGCATGCCCCGTCCGGCCAGCGCAAATGATAGCACTGAGCCGCATGATGTCAACCAGGAATCAAACCTCTGCACAATGACAAATGCACACAGTGAGTGCTGGGAGCGTCACAAATGCAATCTGACAGATTTGCCCACTGAGCTGACTCGGGGATGAAGAACAAATGCTGTTTATTTTTATCTCAGCAGGCTTGAGAGATGCCTCGTGCTGTTTTAGAGAGTTGTAAATTGACTGTCGCTGACTGCACAGGTTGGTGGGAAAATCTGAAATCCATAATAAATATAATAATAAAAAGCAACAACAACTTAAAACCTCTGTCAGTTTGAAGGGTAAGAATAAAACAGTATTTACAAGGCTGGATTTTTTTTTTAAAAGAAATAGGTTAGCTGTTAAATAAATAGCAAAACAAGTAAGGAAATTTCTGTTTGGTTGTTTTTTTTCTCCCCCTTAAAAACACTGATTGGTGTTTTCTTATACATATGGAAAGACTGCTTAGCTATCTTTGAAACAAGGAAACTTGTAAAGATCGTGTTTCTGTGCAATGAGCAACACAGAATATGTGTCCAAAAAAATGTACTGAAATCCCCTGCAATGTTACCCTGGTGATTCAGGGCGAAGTGTGTATAGTCATAGAAGAGTGACTGGCACCTGATTGGCTGAATGATAGACAGACATATTGGAATGAGCTTATGGAGCCAGTGTTGAAACACCATTTCCACCCTCCAGTGTGACAGTGCTCTCCTTCACTAACCCAGGATCATCACAGAGTACCTCCAGAATTTGGGAGTGAAGAGGATTGACTGTTCAGCTCTGAGTCCAGACCTTAACCCAACAGATCACCTGTGGGACCTGCTTGGGGATGCTGGTTTTTCAAGAGCTGTGATACCTTATCAGGGGTCCATATACGACACAATGGGCCCTTAAGGCTTTCTACAGAGCACGTGTTATTGTTAAAATTGAAGCCATGTTCAGACACAGGGTTTCTATTCTATTCTATTCTATTCTATTCTATTCTATTCAAGTTGAGATGAACGAGATCTCGTATGCAGTTGGCTGAAATGAGTTTCCTCTGCAGGGTGGCCGAGCTCTCCCTTAGAGATAGGGTGAGGAGCTCGGTCATACAGGAGGGGCTCAGAGTAGAGCCACTGCTCCTTCGCATCGAGAGGAACCAGTGGAGGTGGCTCGGGCATCTGGTTAGGATGCCTCCTGGACGCCTCCCTGGTGAGGTGTTTGGAGCACGTCTCTACAGGAGGAGACCCCGGGGAAGACCCAGGACACGCTGGCCTGGGAACGCCTCGGGATCCTCCCCGCAGAGTTGACAAATGTGGCTGGGGAGAGGGAAGTCTGGGTTTCCCTGCTTAGGATGCTGCTCCCGCGACCCAAACCCGGATAGGTGGCGGAGAATGGATGGATGGATAGTTGAGATGAGTTGAAGTGCATTCGCCTGAGAAACGCTGCAGCATAGATGATTCATCACTATGCTGCAGCATAAATAAAATGAATAATTGTTATCCTTTAAAAAGTATGGCTATAATTAACTTCTGTTTAATTGAAGCAAATGGCGGGACATGACAAGACCAAGGGCATAAAACCAACCTTGGTTTTGGCATGGAGTGAGGCAGGGGGTCCACGGCTTTTTGGTAGTATCTTGTTTTATCATACTGCTTGGGAAAGTGCAGTCATTTATCCCACCAAACAACTCAAAGTGACTGAATATCAACAGGAGAATACTGCAGGATTTTGGCTCGGCTTAACAAGCTGTAGGCTGCTTAGTTGTAAAGGTGACTAATTCCTAACAAAATGCAAATACAACACCAGTATAATACAACACTATTATACCACCAAACTGATTTACAAGCCAAATGGAAAAAAACTAGCAATGATAACCACCAGCTGGTGTTGTCACAGAAGAGAAATAATTCTTTCTTTAAGTTTTGCAGAAGTGTTTTCCCTACTTGCAGGATCTGGATCGATTGTTAACTGTTTCCCAGTGGAACCAGAGCTTTTCTGCTGATAAAATTCCAGCTTTGGACATGACTGATTTGGAGTCATGGTTTAAGTCATATCAGATCAGTATGAAGGGGAGTCAACCCAGAATCTGAAAAAGATTAATTAAAAAAAAACATTTAAAGTTGCAGAAAAGTAAAAAAAAAAAACCCCAAAACAAACCATAAGAATGTTAAACACTTTATCTTTATGGACAACATTTTAATTTTATGGTGAGTCTTACTTTGAATGAAATTAGTTACAGTTTGTAGCCTCTGTTTCCTGGTCTTACTTGACTCAAGTCAGATCAACTCCTCTTCATTTATGGAACACTTTAAAACAATCCAGATTGGCCAAAGTGTTGCACATAACCACATAAAATAATTAAAACACAGGATAATTTAAAATACGTGGAATAAGTTCATTAAAAAACAAAATATAAAACAGAAAACAATCAAATAAGCGGCCTCTCAAACTGATTTACAAGCCAAATGGAAAAAAACTAGCAATGATAACCACCAGCTGGTGTTGTCACAGAAGAGAAATAATTCTTTCTTTAAGTTTTGCAGAAGTGTTTTCCCTACTTGCAGGATCTGGATCGATTGTTAACTGTTTCCCAGTGGAACCAGAGCTTTTCTGCTGATAAAATTCCAGCTTTGGACATGACTGATTTGGAGTCATGGTTTAAGTCATATCAGATCAGTATGAAGGGGAGTCAACCCAGAATCTGAAAAAGATTAATTAAAAAAAAACATTTAAAGTTGCAGAAAAGTTAAAAAAAAAAAAACCAAAACAAACCATAAGAATGTTAAACACTTTATCTTTATGGACAACATTTTAATTTTATGGTGAGTCTTACTTTGAATGAAATTAGTTACAGAAAATTAAGCCTGTATTTCACAACATGTACTCAAAGTTATCAGAAGTTCATTGTTATTTCGGAGAAAACCAAACCAGCATTGCTTTAAGTTTATGTTCTGTATCTCGTAGTTTGATGCAACATTAAGATTTGATTTATTGTTTTATTCCTTCCCTGCAGGAACAGCTGCTCTGTAACAATGTTAGATGTCATTTTCTATGATTCATGTCTTCTGAGGAGCTCCAGTGTCACACCAGCCTCAGCTCTGATCTCAAGAGGACAGGAACTTGGTTGGAAGTAATTTGACACTAAATTCACTCATGTCCTCCTTTTTATGGACTTAAGTTGTTTTCAATGTGTGTGACCAGCTGATCCCGGGGGGCAAAAGAAGCTCTGAAATGGGAACAGGCTGATTTCTATTGTGAGGAACCTTTTATAAGGAAAAAGAAAAGCTATCTTTACTTGTAATCGCCTTGACTAAATGTGCTTCTGAGTTTTACGAGCGGAAACAAGCATTTGCCATATAGTACTAAGCTTTCAGAAGCCTTTGTTCACCATTTTATGACCCGTCTTCTGGTGACTTCTTCCAGCACGATAAAGATCTTTTCTAAGATTTCATTAAAATAGTTTCCATTGCAAATAAAAACTAGCCTTTTAAGTAGTTTGTTACAGCTATACTGTCTATTTTCAATCTATATAAACAGATGGACCTCTTTATCAGGTATAATTTGTTTGTACCAAGTTGGAATAGATTCGACTAGGTATTGGAAACAGTCCTCTGAGACTTTGGTTCATATAGATATTTTGCATTATTCTAAAAAGAGATCACTGATGTTGTAATGACATCAACATGGTCGGCAACAACACTCAGGTGGACTTTGCCATTCAGGGATGCTCAGTTGATTCTAAGAGACACAAAGTGTGGTCTGAACAAATTTCCCACACCATTACAACACCAGCGGCAGTCTGAACTATTGACGCAAGGCAGGATGTTTTCATCCTGTTGTTTACTCCAAGTTCTGACCCTAAATGTGGCAGCTGAAACTGAGACTCATCAGAGCAATGTTTTGTCGGTCCTATATTGGCAGTTTTGATAAGTCTGTAACTTGTAGCCTCTGTTTCCTGGTCTTACTTGACTCAAGTCAGATCAACTCCTCTTCATTTATGGAACACTTTAAAACAATCCAGATTGGCCAAAGTGTTGCACATAACCACATAAAATAATTAAAACACAGGATAATTTAAAATACGTGGAATAAGTTCATTAAAAAACAAAATATAAAACAGAAAACAATCAAATAAGCGGCCTCTCAAACTGATTTACAAGCCAAATGGAAAAAAATGTATTTTAAGAGACGATTTAAAAGCTGGAAATGAGTTTGTCTGCCTGTTGTGCAAAGGCAGCTCATTAAGATCAACAACTGAAAAGCGTGATCGCCTCTCGACTTCTTTGTCTTTCTGACAGTAAACAACAGTTGAAGAGAACAGGCAGGAACGTAGGGATGGAGCAAGTCAGACTGATAGGGGGGTGCAAGGCCATGAAGACATTAAAAAACATAAAGAAGAATTTTAAAATCAACTCCAAAACAAACCGGAAGCCAATGAAATGAAGATAAAACTGGAGTGATGTGTTCTCGTTTTTTAGTACCGGTGAAGAGTCAAGCAGCAGCGTTTTGAACCGGCTGAAGTCGAGTGAGTAACAACTGGCTGAGACCAACATAAAGTGCATCACAGTAGTCTACATGAGTTGTAATAACAGCATAAATTAAAATCTCAAAGTGATGCAAAGAAAGAAGAGGTTTAACTTTCGCTAATTGTCTCAGATGAAAGAAGACGGATCTCGCGACTGAAGTGACCTGTGCATCAAAATTAGGGTCACTGTCAATTCTCACACCCAGTGTCAGTTAGCCGTCAGTCATATGATTAATATGAAGAGGCATGAGACTGCTTTATAATCCAACAATGAGTATGACTCTTTATTTCGATGTACTTTCCAACCAATTTCACATTCCACACAGATACAGCAGGCTTTTATACTCTCTTGCTGTCAATCTTAAGAGATCAGCCCATTAAAGTGGGGCTACAATTACCAACCACAAAATACTAACACCTATTTAAAAGCATTAAACACAACAAAGCATAAATATTTACATATAAACATCTCTTTTTATATATACCCATCAGTCAGTGACGATCAAACCTTGTTACATACATAAAATTAATTAATCTTTAAACTACATCCCCCCCCTCTTTTAGCTCCTGCGCTCATCCAAGACCACAAGAGGTAAGTAGTAACTTTAGTTGTTAAGAAAATAAAACAAATGTATAGGAAGTTTTCTAATCAAGCAATGGTACCTAAAACTTTCTTCACAGAGGAAGGATGGCCAGTCCCCCTCCACAAATACCTATCAATATTTGATTTTAAACATTTTCAATAAACAATTGATCAGTGTGCTTACTCAGTGTCATCACATACCTTTTGCATCAACTATAAAGCAGTACTTGGTGATGGAGTCACACATCTCCATCACACCCAGGTTTGTTGCTGTCTGCATCAGATATGGGCTTAAAGGAGTCGGATCAATAAGGGCTTCAGCGACATCTCTAGGTCAGAAAAACGTAATCTCTGTCTTTTTGTCATTTATATGCAAAAAAATGGATTGACATCCAAGTCATGATTTCAGCTATGCAGTGTAGTAGCTGGTTTGCAGAGTAAGCATTACCCATCTTCTTTATTGGCATGTAAATTTGGATGTTGACGGCATAAAAATGCAACGAGAGGCCATGTTTTCATAGAATAGAGCCAAGAGGAAGTAGATACAAAGAGAAAAGAAAAGGACCAAGCACAGAACCTTGCAGGTAATCCACATGTGAGAGGTGCTGCATGAGACTCAGAAACACTGAAACTTGACAAGAGTGGCACCCATGGTGCTGTCTTTGGCTGGCTTAGAACACCTGCTAACACCTGCACGTGTTATTCTTTCAGAGGTGGCTTCCACTCAGTCTGCCCCTTCTCCTCTGCAACTGATGCTCACAGTATTTTTCTTTTTTTAGACCCTTCTCTATAAACTCTCCCAGTGGATCAGCAGTTTCTGAACTACCAGCCTGTCTGTCTTTATGGCCACCAACAACTGTGTCACATCCAAGTTACACAAGTCCCCATCCTTCCTCATTCCGATGCTCGCTTTATAATTCAAATTCACCATGTCTACATGGCTAAATGCACTGAGTCACTGCCATGTCTGGCTGATTAGCTATCTGTGATAATAAGTGACTGAACCGGTGCACGATGACAAGTGTATACATCATGGTCCAAATCAGGGATCACCAGCTCCAGACCTTGCACCAGTGTCTTATAGGCTTTAGAGTTTTCCCTTTTGCAACACATCTGATTAAAATAAGAGGGTTTTCCAACATCTTGCTGACAAGTTCTGCACTCTTAAGTTTCTTACACCTTGCACTGGGTTTGTAGTGGTTCAGCTTTACGCCTTCAGTGTATAGAATAAAAACATAGAAGTATTGAATTTTAATTTATAATGGTGCTCACTGGAAAATTAAAACTCCATAATGGGTATGACAATTTAGACATCACAGCCAATGTTTAAGATGTTTCACGAGAAACAAATGTTAACCACCTGAAGGAGTTTAAAACAGACATCACTGTTATGTTTTCTATTGTCTGAAACTGATATTAAAACTTGGAGGTGAACTCTAAACACAAGAGCTTTCACTGGAAAAAATGCATACAATGCCTCACTGGTAATGTGTTTCACTCTGCAGAAAATAACTTTACTTCAGACTTGTATAAGCATCTGCAGGCTGAGTTTAGCTTCACTACACAGCAACAGGTAGCTTTCAACTCTCCTGAGGCCGCCGATCCGAGAGAAACTGATAAATTTGTTCAAAGATTCAACCAGCAACCTTATAGTTGCTGTCTTCCTGTAAGATCAGTAATGAAATCCTAAATATTAGTTCATCTACTAACAATGAGCCCAAAATAAAGTAATGTAAAAGCAGGATTACATGTCTTTGCTGTTTTTTCATTATGAAATACATTAAAATTGAGGTGAAACCAGCAAAGGCAATTGCTGTTTGAATTTATAATTAAACTTCCTCTTATTTTAGGGTCTGCAGTGACCAGAGTTTTAAAGTTTTAAATGCATAAAAGAACCATATATATTTTATTGCATCAAGTCGTTTTTTAAACTTTGTCAGGAAACTGTCTTCAAAATAAAGAAAAAAACTTTTTCTGTAAATTCTTACCTTTGTACTGTTAATGTTAGCTTTGTCCCAGCTGTAAAAATGAGATTATGAAGCAATAATTAGAGTGAAAACTGAAAGCAGAAATGTTTCATCCAAAATTTTGACACCCTGCTCCTCTCCCAATCATATGAGCGTTACAGGATTCACATTTTGCATTGTTTTCCGGTATACCTGCACAAATATAAATGCACATCTCCAATTTGTAGCATGCAAAAATGAGAAGAACCATTTCAACAAGCCAAGTTCAGGATAATATTTTTGATTAAAATAAGCAACGTAGCCAGATGAGCAGGAGACAATGTGGAGAATCATCCAGAAGACACATCTGATGAGTTCGATGAGGAAGTCACTAGTAGTGAAGCTGCTACTGCTGAAAGATCCAAGTTCAAAGATGGTAAAATCTGTTGGAGGTCAGTACCTCCTGATGCAGATTGCAAGGCAGCTGCAACAAATACCATCAAAATGACTCCTGGAATCACAAGGGTTGCCTTGACAAGTGTCAGTGGCATCAAGAAATCTTCTGATTTTATGTTTTATGCCAAAGTACTAAAAAGCTTCATCACTGCTGTGACAAAGTTTAATGAAATTAAAGTGCTGAAAAATAAGTTTTTTTTTTTCTTGTATGTGAGTTAAAACTGGCCCATTAAGGCAAGGCAAGTTTATTTTTATTGCCCCTGTCATGTACAGATAATTCAAAGTGCTTTACAGGAAACATTAAAAGCATTACAGATGGTTTAAAAAAAAAAAAGCATAAAAAACAACACGAAGAGCAAAATCACAATAAAACCATAAATTATATTAAAATAATTCTAGATGAAATAAAAGTTACTGTACAGATGTCATACATAGACACATGAGAAAAGAACATTTTTAAACCTGGATTTAAAAGTGTCTACATTTGGTGCAAGTTAAATCTCCACTGGTAATTTGTTCCACTTGTTTGTAGCATAACAGCTAAATGCTGCTTCTCCATGTTTAGTCTGGACTCTGGTCTGGACTAGCTGAACTGAGTCTTTGGATCGAAGAGCTCTGCTTTGTTTATATTGTCTGAACATACCTCAGATGTATTCTGGGCCTAAACCGTTCTAGGATTTGTAAACACTCAGCAGGGTTTTAAAATCTAATAAACACCATTGATGTTACTAGATAATAATCCATCCTCCTATGTTTTTAACCTATTAGTTCAACTAAGGGTCACAGGAAGCTGGAATTTATGCAGCAATCATTAGACAGGAGGCAGGAGACACCCTAGACAGGCTGCCAGTCCATCGCAGGGCCTTTAGATAAACAATTTTTTTTAAAAAAGAAGAAAGAAAGAAAGCAAGAAAACAAGAGGTTTACTTAAGAAATGTGATCTAATACCCCTCAGTAAAAGTCTTTTAACACAGCAACCTTTTATTTATGTTTTTATATATTTATTTTATGATTCTCTTAAGGCTCATTTTATCATTATTTATTGAAAGGAAGTGATACACTAATGAAAATCTGTCCCAGAGGCCACAACAAAAACATTCAAACTGATATTTTTATGGATGATGAAGCCTAACAAGCCAACCAAGAGATAGGAGAAACATAGATGATAGTTGTTTTCAGTGTATTTTACAGCTGATTTAAGACATTTTTAATAGTTTATAAGTGTCTTAATGGTTTTGGGCCTTCTTATCTTTTGAATCCGCTTTACTTTATAAATGCTCATGGATCCTTTCGGAAGTTAAGACACATACCAATGGGAAGGCATCCTTTCAGTGTTGTCGTCCCTGCCTCTGGAACAGCCTGCCAGGGCTGCATAGAAAATTCATATTTATAAGAGCAGGTTCAAAACTTACCCTGTAAATTAGGCTTTCACTTAGTATTAATTGTCTAAGTTTATATAAGTCATTTATTTATTTTTAACCCAATTCCTTTTAGGGACATTTTAGTCTATTTTAATCTGAGTTATATTTAATAACTGATATTATTGGTTTTCTTCATTTCTCTTACGCAGCACTCTTGTTCCAAACACACCAGCAAATCTACAATGAAATGTCTGAAATAGAACAAAGTAAAAGTCCTACAACTCCCTGAATCCAGTCCTGAACCTGACTCAGCTATGTGGCCTTAAAAGACAATTTTCCGCTACCCTTAATGAACAAAAGCAAAGCTGTGGAGAAGAGTGGGACAAAGTTCCACAATAAATATGGTGAAAGCTTGATAACCTTAGCAAATGATTCAAGTCATTATTCAGTTAGTGACTCTACATGCTACTGAATGATGGGTTTAACTTTAATGTATGGTTTCTGCATTATGCATTACGTTTTATATAATGAATCAAGCTTGCAGTTATGCCATGTGTTGTTTGTCACTTCCATCAAGAACCAAATTATTTCTCCTTTTCTGGTCATTTCCTATGACTATATACCAGTTTTATGCCTTATCTGTGACCTTAACCTCTCATGTTGTTTTAGGAAACATCTTTGTGGTGAGCTTGTCTGTAGCAGACCTGGTGGTGGCGCTGTACCCCTACCCTCTGGTCCTCACAGCCATTTTCCACAATGACTGGACCATGGGTGATCTGCACTGTCAGGCCAGCGGCTTCATCATGGGCCTCAGCGTCATTGGCTCGATTTTCAACATCACGGCGATTGCCATCAACCGATACTGCTACATCTGCCACAGCCTCCACTACGATCGTCTGTACAGCCTAAGGAACACCTGCTGCTACCTGGGCCTCACTTGGCTGCTCACAGCTATTGCCACTGTACCCAACTTCTTCATTGGCTCTTTACAGTACGACCCCCGCATCTACTCCTGCACCTTCGCTCAGACAGTCAGCTCATACTACACCATCTCAGTGGTGATCATCCACTTTCTCATCCCCTTACTGGTCGTGTCCTACTGCTACATGAGGATATGGGTGTTAGTGATTCAAGTGAAACATCGGGTTAAACCCGAGCAAAGGACGAGACTGAAACCTAGCGACGTGAGGAACTTCCTGACTATGTTCATGGTGTTTGTGCTGTTTGCTGTGTGCTGGGCTCCACTGAACCTCATCGGCCTCGCTGTTGCTATAAACCCAGTGAAAGTTGCGCCCAACATACCTGAGTGGCTCTTTGTCACAAGCTACTTCATGGCATACTTCAACAGCTGCCTCAATGCCATCATATATGGACTACTAAACCAAAACTTCCGCAAGGAGTACAAAACAATCCTCCTCGCTGTTTGTGTTCCACGTTTGCTCCTTATGGAAACCTCCAGGTGCGCTACGGAGGGACTGAAGAGTAAGCCTTCACCGGCGATCACTAACAACAACATAGCAGAGATTAATGTATAAATCAAGGTTTAACTGGGCGAGTGGATGTGCCATGGTTCACCCAGTGCCTTCTCAACATGTGCATCATTTTCCTGTTTTGTTTGTTGTTGTGTTTTCTTTTTGTTTTTTTTTTTTGTTTTTTTATTGTGAGAAGGTGTGAATGTACAAGTCAGCAAAAATGAACACAGGGGGAGGAGGAGACTGGAGGTGTTATACTGACATACAAACAGAAAGCAGAGCAGGTAAGCAGATGATTGAGAAGAACTAAAAGAAAATGATGCAAATAATAAACGTCATACACAAATACAGTTGTTATGGTGGCAAACATAAAAAAAAGATATATAAATACATTTATCTTTAAAAAAAAATCAGAATTTTCCTGTTGTAAGGATAAAAAAATCACAAGGAGAGGACGGCCATCATATTCTTATTTTTAGCAAGTCTGACGTAGCTATTCAGATTTACATGGCACATAATGAGAGATTGACAAAGACTCCTTTGTTTCCCAGTAGGATGTACTGCATATGCAGTATCGTCTTCCCTCAGCTAAACCTTGGAATTTAGGACCTTGGGGACCCTTGCAAGATGCGCTGCCTCCAAATGGAACCCATGAGCTCATGATTGGGACATGTGAGGTCATGTGCATGAATTGCCGAGTCAAAGCTTACAGAAATACACTAATTATTAAGCCATAAATATGATGAGTGGAGGGGGGGAGTGTTCAAAGGCACAGTTAACACAACCCTATTTGAAGACACTGTTTCCTCACCAGTACTTAATGTTCCACTTGGACTGCCTCATCGCACTGCATTTATGAACAGGCCAGCTAAGTGTTTAACAATCAGGACAAAACAGGTCCAAAGATAACAAGCAACATTTGCATGAAGGATGGCAGACATCTGTGAAAAAAGGACTTTCTTTATGTATTTATTTCAGATACATGCACCCTGTATAGCCTACTTCTTTGGGTACATCCCTGCATGTGTGCATCATGTGCACGAGAATGACTCACTACCTATTTGCACAGATCGATTATGAGTATGTGAGCAGCATAGAGTGAAAATAAATGTATTTTCTATTGCAGCTGTGTGTGCTTGTAAATGTAGCATTTAATGAAGGAAAAGCCACAAGTTTTTCTTGGTTTTTATTCCGTGAATATAATCCTTTTAGATTCATGGTGAATCAGTTATCAATTGCTTAATGTTTCTTATCTGGATTAAGTTGCTTAGAGGATTCAATGTGCCAGTTCTGAAACAGATTTTAGTTTTTAGTCCAAGCTGTAGTGAAGTTTCAAAGTTGCATTTCATCCTCAGCATGTGTGAAAATCTCTGGCTCATGTTCATGGAGGATGCAGAGTCATTAATTCCAACGAAACCGTTTCACCCTCAGGCTTGTCTTCTAAGCAATTATGCACATACAAAACACACCAGAAATATTTTGGGACCTTTTGCTCTGGTTTTAAATCAATGGGAAAAAAAATCTCAACCAGCTTAATGTGTACATAGAAATTGCCTCGTTGTTTGTAAAATTTAGTGTTCCTCCTAGCTTCTAATCATTTCTTTTAGATCTTCAGACTATCTCAAATGTATGCCTAATGGACCAAAAAGTTTAAAGCCCTGAGCTTCCAACTTTTAGAATAATTTGAGTGATTTAAGAACTGCACAAACTGTGAAAAGAGGAAAAGTGGATGATAAACAAAGCTAGCTCTCTTGTTTATTAAATGCCTGGAAGACATGATATGCATCAGAGGCCAGAGAGATGTAATTTTGTGATAGCGCAAGTGTGTCTGAGTGCATGTCACCCTACCCAAGATGAGCTTTGACAGCCTCCCCCCCCCCCTGCAAACAAACTATGAACAGTTCACCTCACAGGGAGGCTCCAAGATGTCAACGTGACACATTCTTGATATGATGCACTGTTGCTGAAATATTAAAAAGATTACACATTCCAACCATCTAACTTGAAATTTGGAACATTTCTAAGCATATTTCATATTCACTTATATTTACTGATGGAGCCACGGGCTGACTTTTGCATTCTGCTGTGCTCTGCAGCAGCTACTGCTGGAATAGTTGTCCAGTGGCAGACTATTAAAGCATTAAGCGGAACAGGAATCTCAGGCTATCAGAGGGTCTTTGCTCAGTACTCACGCTGACAGCAGGTGCTGTCAAGTTGCAGAACAGCAAAAAAAAAACAAAAACCAGCACAAAAACCATGCACTTCTGCTTCTTACAAATCGGTGTGTGATGTGGAAGAAGGAAGAAGCCGGTGCGAGGTCAGCCACAGGTGAGCGGCTAAACAGCTCCAGGCAAAGTGACAGCATCAATTCCACCAGTCACACACAAATGGATCATCCATCTACCCTTTCATCTTAACATCTATCTTTCTCTTTCATTACTTGCTGCTTCAAATTTATATTTCTCTCCTAAGGCACCTTAGTTTCTTCCAAAGAATTTGACATGAGGACTGCGTGATCATTTAAAATATGAAGATATTGTCAGATGAGTTCAGAAGTAGGAGGAAGCCAAGAAAGTTAATTAGATACTTATTGTTTTGAGACGAACAACAAAGCATACAAACATAAAGAGCAATCTGGGGACACATCAGAAATCATCAAATAACTTGGCAAACCATGATCAGCGCAGATTCAGTTGTCAGGTTGGTTGTAAAACTGAGGTGATCTAGAAACTGATGCAACCAGCTCGGTGAAGGCACGTGGATGTAAACCTGCTGGTGCTTCTCTGCCTCATGACCATTTCATTGTGCCACATGCAGTCAGGGACAATGCTGGTAAAAAAATGGAGATTATGATATTCTTGCTATTTATTCAAAACAAAAGAGCAAACAAACCTAAAGAAAATGACAAATAAAAACAGGAAGGAGTTGCAAACTATTTTAGTCAAGTATTTCAAAAGAACTTTGAGGTCATCAGATAATTCAAAGGAATGAAACTTTCTCTGGTTTTCCAGTTAAATTCATGAGTATGGAGCATCCAAGATGATGTTACACAACATCTGTAAGATCACCATGTACCTCTTGACAAATGCAACTTTTGAAATCTTTATTTGACCCTTAAATAAGTTTTAAGCAAAGGTTTTACCATAAACTGATGCAGTTGGTTTCAGAATATTATATAACTAGTATGTTTAACACTTTGGACATGCAAGCTGTCCAGGGTGTACCCTGCCTCTTGTCCACAGACTGCTAGGATCAGCTCCAGCTCCCCCGCGACCCTTAATCAGACCAAGCGGTACGGATAATGAACGAATTAATATTTAACACATATAATATATACATAAACACCTTTTTTTGCAGTAAATAATAGAGACTGATTTAATTCATTTATTCATTATCCTAACCGCTTAATCCAATGAAGGGTCGTGGGGAGCTGGAGCCTATCCCAGCCGTCTTTGGGCGAAAGGCAGGGTACACCCTGGACAGCTTGCCAGTTCATCGCAGGGCTAGTGACTGATTTATTAAATGTATTCCTTTCCTGAATTTTGTGCTTTGAGAGGGAAACTCTCATACCCACATGTAACACTGAATACACCATTCAGGCACTAACTCGCCACTGCACCCAAACATCATCAATAATAAATTTTTATATCCAAAATGGAGTTTTTCCCAGAAACAGTCATGGTTAATGTAACCCTTTATGTTGAGTGAAAGAAGTCAATGTTTTTAAATCTTGTGGCACAAAACTTGCTATTCCATAAAAATATATAAATAGCATTTAGACTATTGTCTTTCTAAAAAAATTGGAAAAAGAAGCTACGTTGACAGAAGATGATAGCTAATAGCATTATACCTCTTTTGCTCTTCACAGAAAGCCCGCGCAAGACGATAAAAAGACTACAAACAAAAGCAAATAAGCTTCTGAAAACACAAAACTTAGAAAAAATCCTATGAATAACATAGAAATGTTATCTCATACTTTCAGATTCAAATGTCTGCATGCAAATATTTATTTTTAAGACTATGTTGAGGGCTGATGATCATCCATTATTTATATTCAGCTACAAATCTAATGTATTTGTAAAGCAGTTCCTCTTTTTTCCCTTATTAATCCATAATTAAAATACAGGAGTACAATCCAGATTTCAGGACGAAAAAATGCATTGACGCAGCTGCGCTGTCATTTTGCTGTGATTTAATATGAAAGCCAATAGCTTGTGAAGACATTTTTCCTACAGTTATGTTCAAGGACAGCAAGATGTATCCATGCTGCCCTATCCTATAACATGCTTAATAACTCATGACTTTATTTCGTCTGTTTCATTTGTACAAGTGAGTCTGTCTCTTTGTGACGTCTCAGAGGTTTTCCAGGGCTCTTGGTTTATCTCTAACAGTGGCTCTCTAACTCGGTTTTCCTTTGGCTGCTACAGTACGTGTCTCATAGTCACAAGGTCAAGACATCCCATAAAGTCCAGACACGAGTCAATACATGATATGAAAAATGTTGGTTTTATTTATGTAAAGTAACGGGTGAGTATTATGTAAATGTCTCAGGGAGCCTCTGTGCTTTGTTCTGTTGATCTCACTCAATATTTCTGCCCTGTCTGTAAACCTAGGGTTGTCTAAGGTCTTCATGCTCGCCTCTGTATTTTCCATCTTCCTTTATACGAGTAAGTGGTTTATTTACATGAGAGGTCTCAAAGAAACAAATCACTCGAGGGGAAAAAGATTGCTTCCACAGCAGGACAACTTCGCCACAAATGTGGTTTACACAAAATAGATGAGCAATGGGGCATTATATAGCCCGACGCTAGCACGGCATGATGGTTTTTTTTTTCGCCTGCTGAATGAAGCTAGACTTAACTCTTCTCATTGCACAGAGGAATTTCTACAGCTCTTGCACATCATTGCGTTTTACAGCAGTGGGCTGGCAGCTACAATAGCAAGCCTCCTAATGGATTTGTGCATCGGGTTAAGCAATGCTTGTGTTCTCATGCATATGATGTGTTCCTACATAACCCGCTGGGCAGCGGGTTGCAACACTACCAGGAGGGTTTAGGTGTAGTGAGTCCAAGGAAGCCAAAGAGGGGCCAGAAAAAGGAATTGGTGGTGATTATTTGACTTGACTTTATTTGTAGACTGGATGATATACAGCAAAAGGGATTATAGATTAATCTCTCTTCTACATGACAAAATGTTCCCACGCTCCCTGGTTGCTGACAGTATTCCCAATGCCTCACGGTATGAAAGATTTACTCAAATCATTAGTCAATGAATCAGTGCAGCAAAAACACCAAGTTTTGTGGGATAATAAGCATAAAATACCAAAAGAATTTAAATGGAGTCTTTTTTTTTTTTTTTACAGCCAGTTTGTGACGATAGCATTATGAAGAAACACTATATTTACATTTATGCAATCTGCTGGATTACTGTACTGAACTTATTTTCAGAGCACACAATCCCCTCTGTTATAAACATTTTCAGTTACACACTAACTACTATGTTTCTCTGTGATGAAGACGCCTTTGGTTCATTCTATGACACATACAAATATTTTCCCAGCCTGTGGGGATTTTGCAACTGGCCACCGTGATGTTAAAGAAAAAATATTGGAATAACATTAACAATATTCAACATTCAATATGATTTTCATCCATTTTCCACTGTAATGACGTTCGATGTTTGGCCTTTGGATGATAAATCTGATTGCAGTTTTTAGTTTATCTTTAGTGAGACTGGACACTTTTGTAAAGTCATGCTGACATATGTCTTTCTACTTTTCTGCTTTGGTATATTAAACATAATTCATCCACAAGAAATTTGACAAAATACAAACAAAAACCACAGTGAAAATTTAACATTATTGTAAAAATGTTTTACTATGATAATTGCTGAATGAAAATCCAAGATCACACCGGACCTGCTTCCAGTAAATATCAGTAACAATAATTGTTGTAACTGCTGTGAAGTAAATAATAAGTCTGACTCTCAATTATAGCAAAGAAATGTCAGTGAAAAACCTGAGGGTATTGGACACCATCTCATTCAGTCCCCCATCTTTTATGTAACTCTTATTAAAAAAAAAATAAATAAAAAAAAAATAGGAATGAGCAAAAATCTTAAAATGCTCGTTGAAATATATTTTTAGGGATTTATTTTGACCACACTGAGCTTGACTCAGTTCTAAATCTGTAATTCCTTCATCTGTCCCCCCTTCCAAAGGAAAAAAAAAAGAGTAAAAGAAAAAGGCTGAGACTCACTTCATTAGATTATGCTAAAAATGTTTGTGGTACTAAAAAAAAAAAACAAAACAAAAAACAACAACATCCTTTCAGATATTTTTACTCTAAATTTGCCCACAAGGGAGTTGTTTTTTTTTTTCCTTTCTTGGAAACCATTTAATGGGAAGCGTTTGATCTAATGCAGGCATATACACAGCTAAGAGATGACGTTTTGTGACTAAATTAATTCTTTAAAAACAACTTCTTTTTGGTATTTTTGGAGCATTTCATTTAGCATTTAGTAGTTCAATTTCACATTCCAGATATGTTTTTGTACCACAATGACTCTGAGCATTTCAGTCTCTGGGAGTTTTTAATTGGGTTCATATAATTAACAAATTATATCTTTTAATGGCTTGCTTTGTTTTGTTTTGTTTTGTTGTTTTTTGCTAAATGATGTCATCTGGTCCCGTGTGTTCGTGGACCAAACACTAACCCGAGCTAATCAGCTGAGAATATATATTTAATTTTAAACTTAATTAGATCATTTCTGACATCATGTGCTTTCTTGTCAATAACATAAATGAAAAGGTTTTTAGAGAGTTATTACGGAGCAAACTTCAGGTACAATAACTCTAACTTGGTTAGATATATTTATTTATTTTCCACTGCTGCGTATAGCCAAGAGGAAAGTACATGCTGACATGAATGGATGCTTTTAACAATCCTCACCCCTGGAGGTTGTTGTGCATGCAGCAAATGATAAAGCTATGAATAGTATGGACTCTTCTTCAAGCATTTTAATTCTTTCTCTTGTTTCATATGGAAACTCCATTTACACCAACGGATCCTGGTTACAGCACTCGACATATTTTCTGAAGGACACGGTGTCGCTTGGCCTAAACAACAGGTGTGGAGAGTAGAGTGCCTCATGCCTCACATAGACTGCAGGCGACAATGAAAAAGGCAACTTGGGGGAGTCCAGAGAGTCATGGGAAATTCTCAGAGAGGGGCTAATGTCAAGATCCAAAAGGGGAGGACAACTTTGCTCTGTCCTTGTTATAAAAGACTCCTTGACAAAATCTTTTCAATTAAGAATACGTGTTTTGTCAACTTTAAGGACTGTTTTTTTTTTTAAAATTATCATTATTATTTTTATCATTATTATTATTATTAAAATGCATCCCATCATACCGTGGTGAACACTTGCATCCATCTGTGGCTCCATCTTTTGTGGTTCATCGTCTTTTCCCAAACCTCTCTGAAATAAGCCTAATTTATTTTCACTTTCGCTGCCTATGTTTACAAAGAAAATATAATTCCAGTGCATTGAATGATGGGATCTTTATTTGGAATAATTGCAGATGACATGTTTACAAAAAAGAGGTCACTGTTTATTTTATAATTAATCCTAGCTATAATGATTGGCATCACATCTCTTCTCATGGGCCTGGTATGTTTCAGATGTCTAAGTTGTTTGCAGATGCTATGAACAAAGAGAAATTTCCCACCTAAACTCACAAAAGATAAAATGTATAATTAGATTTGAAAAATTTTAGACAGACATTAAAGATGGAAAACAAAGTAAAAAAAAAATAAATAAATAAATAAAAAATGCAACAAAACTGATCCATGAAAACTTTCCCATGAAAGATCACAGAGTGTAAACAGCCTCTGAGATGTTTGGAAACTGCTAGTTTGAAGTCCTAAGTTTTGGATTTGGAGCCATTGTGGAGTAATATGTGAGTGTACTTGGTTCAGGACTTAAAACTTAGATATTCAGAAGCTTTTTAAGTACAATGTAAATAACAACCTTTACTTACAGTACCAGCCAAAATTAAGACACTTTTCTTAGAACTTTTGAACGGTACTGTATATAGCATTTTTTTAAGCACGAGATTCACCAACAGTGCTTTCCAGGGCAAAAGCAAAATGAAAAGAATGCAACAAATAAACAAGTAATACTCAAAAGCTCTTTCAGATAGGTTTCTTTTAGGCTTAGCTGAGAAGAAAAAGCCAAGAGGGCTCCAGATGCCAAAATGGCAGCTGGTTCCACAAGTAGGGTGTCTATAAATCAAAACCACAAACAAGCCAGCATTCTGAGGACAAAAACAGTTCTTGTGACGTAATAAGGAACAATATGATCTTTCAGATAAGATGAAGCTTGGCTGTTAATGACTTTGTATTTCTTATGAAGAATTTTAAATTCTGCTCTAAATATTACTGGGAGTCAGTTCAGGAGATCTCTTTTAGTGGTACTCATCTGTCCTTCGGCTGCAATGGGTTTTTTTAAAAAACATTTTAGATTTCATCGGGAATGTTTGGACATTTGGTTAACATAGCATTGCAACAGTCAAGCCTTGACATAATCAATGAATGGACCAATACTGACCATGGTTGCATGATGGTTTTTAATTTGGAATTAATTATTTGGAATTAAATTATTCCAATTCCAAAGTTTTCTCCTTTGCGTTTACATGGAGATAGTAGTTAGTCAGAGTTTGTTTGCTTCAACTTAATTCCACTTTCAATCTGGGAATTGGGAAGTTCCGATTGGACAGGGGATGGAAGTGGTCTGCTTACATCTACTGGAAAAAAAAATCCACTTCTTGCTTTTTTCTTTTCATCTAAAACTGTTGTGGTTCCTGCTCTGACCTGTGCTGCAGTGGGTGTGCCTGTTTCCTTGGCAACCAAGTCCACACCAGGTCCTCTTCAGGAAATCAGCAGCACCAAGATAAAAGGCCAGCTCAGTTCACCAGTCGTCGCCTGATTGTTGTTTCATCAGTGGTAACAGCTCTCGGCCATTGCAGCATTTCTGCCTAAGGACTCAAACAGCTTGTCTAACAATTGTTTGTTCTGTCACCAGTGCGTGATTCTTGCCTGCCTGCCTGTCAACCTGCCTGCGTGCCCGTCAACCTGCCTGCCTGGCCACCTACCATTCTGCCCAGGAAAACAATAAACCCTTCCTAGTATCCACATGCAATCTGAACTTGGGTCCTTGTTTGTCCTACACTACAACAGAACAATCAGGCCTTCAGGTATGGATCCAGCAGATTCTAACCCAGAAGGCGCTGCCGGACAACTTCAGCAAGCCCTATCTGGTCAGAATGCTCACTTAGCTCGACATGAGCAGATGCTTCTAACTTTGGACCCGAATTACCACACCATCCTTACGCAGTTGTCTCAACTCACCACTCATGTGGCTGGTCTAGTCCAACCTGCTTCCGATCAGCAACAGGTTCCTGACTTATCCATGCATCCTACCGCTTCTGCCACCCCGGTAAGAGACACACATCCCGGACCCCAAACCTTATGCCGGGGATCTGGGTAAATGTAGAGGGTTCTTACTTCAATGCTCACTTGTGTTCGACCAGAAGCCCATCACTTATGCCAGTGACAAATCCAAGATCTCCTACGTCATCGGACTTCTGGAGGGCAAGGCTTTGTCATGGGCAGAAGCAGCGTTTGAACGGCAGGGTTTCAGGCACATGTCTTACACAGCTTTTATGGATGAGATGAAGAAGGTGTTTGACCATCCAGTGAGAGGGGGCGATGCTGTTAAGCGGCTAATCTCCGACAAGGAAAAATGAGTGTTGCTGAGTTTGCTGTGGATTTCAGGACTGCGGATTCGGGCTGGAATGATCAGGCTCTTTGTGGAATCTTCGCAAATGGTTTAAGCAGTCGAGCTTGCCACCCGCGATGCACCAGATTCCCTGGACGACCTGGTTTCCCTCTCAATAAGGCTGGACAACCGCTTACGGGAGAGAGACAGAGAGCGGCAGACTCGTCCTGAGCTGTCTTTTCCTGGCTCCACCGTCGGAACGGTCCGCCCTTCCCTTCCTAGCACAAGGCAGTCCGAGGAGCCCATGCAGCTGGGCCGAGCTCATCTGTCCACAGAGGAACGACAGAGGAGGAGGGACACAGGAGTTTGTTTTTATTGTGGAAGACCGGGACACTAGAGAGCTGTCTGCACAGAACGGCCAAAAGATCTGGGTCGTCAGTAGCTGTGGGAGTACTGACGACCGCTACTGCAAAGGTAATTCCCCACACAAAGACACTCATTCCAGCGGTGCTATATGTCAAGGGTTTCTCTCATTCAGTACAGGCTTTAGTGGATTCTGGAGCAGAAGCAAACTTTATTGACAAGGAATGGGCTGCAAGGATTAATCTAAACCTAGAAACTCTCTTCCCTCCTGTTTCTGCCTGGGCTCTGGATGGTAGCATTCTTTATTCCATCACCCAAGAGTCTGTTCCGGTTAAACAAATTGTTTCAGGAAATCACCAGGAGTTTATCAGTTTCTTTGTTAACTCACCGAATTCACCCCTGGTTTTAGGACACCCCTGGTTATCGTTACACAATCCCCATCTGGATTGGACTACTGGGAGGATTATTAACTGGAGTTCTTATTGTCATGCAACTTGTCTTCACTCTGCCGTCCCATCTGGTATAACCACTACCAGTCATTGTCCCATTTCTCAGGATTTGTCAGACATTCCTCTAGCCTACCATGACCTCGCTGAGGTGTTTAGTAAAGAGAGGGCCCTTTCTCTTCCTCCTCACCAACCATATGACTGCACCATAGACTTGTTACCTGGGGCTCCGTTGCCGGCCAGTCGTCTGTACAATCTTTCTAAGCCAGAGACTGAGGCCATGGAGAAATATATTTCGGATTCGCTGGCCGCTGGTTTAATTAGACCTTCTTCTTCCCCTGTTGGCGCAGGTTTTTTCTTTGTATCCAAAAAGGACGGTTCTCTCCGGCCTTGTATTGATTACCGGAGATTAAATGCTATAACCATAAAGAATAAGTATCCTCTGCCACTTCTTGAGTCTGCCTTCAACGCTTTCCATGGCTCAACAATCTTCACAAAGCTAGATCTCCGCAACGCTTATCATCTGGTCAGGATAAAAAAGGGAGATGAGTGGAAAACAGCCTTCAAGACCCCACTCGGCCATTTTGAGTATCGAGTCATGCCTTTTGGACTTTGTAATGCCCTTGCTGTTTTCTAAGCCTTAGTTAATGATGTGCTGAGAGACTTCCTGAACCGTTTTGTTTTCATCTATTTAGACGATATCCTCATCTTTTCTCACAACCTCGCCGAACATATACAACATGTCCGACAAGTCCTGCAGAGACTTCTGGAGAATCGCCTATTCGTTAAGGCCGAGAAGTGTGATTTTCATAAGAACACTGTTTCTCGGATACATTTTTTGAGTGGACAGGTCCAAGCAGATCCTGAAAAGGTCAAAGCTGTTACCGAATGGCCGGTTCCAATTTCTGTCAAGCAGCTGCAATGTTTCTTGAGTTTTGCTAATTTTTATCGCAGATTCATTTGCAATTATAGCCACATCGCAGCTCCCCTGACAAAACTTACATCGTCTACAGTCCCATTTGTCTGGTCTGAGGCGGTGGCTCAGGCTTTTCCCAAATTAAAGGATCTATTCACCACTGCTCCTGTCCTCCTCCACCCTGATCTCAACCATCAATTTGTGGTGGAGGTTGATGCTTCAGATGTTGGCGCTGTGTTGTCCCAACGATCCCCAGAGTCTCAGAAGTTACATCCTTGTGCCTTTTTCTCTCGACGTCTAACACCGGCTGAGCAGAACTACCATGTCGGTGATGGGGAACTCTTAGCCATAAAACTCGCCCTGGAGCAGTGGCGCCATTGGTTGGAGGGATCCAAAGTGCCATTCCTCATCTGGACGGACCATAAGAACCTGGAATACCTACAGTCTGCAAGACAAATGAATCCCCGACAGGCCCGTTGGTCTCTTTTCTTCAATCGATTCCACTTCACGCTGTCATACAGACCTGGTCCAAAAACCAGAAACCTGACTCTCTCTCGCCAATTTCCACCCAAGACTGCAGTTTCTCCTGATACCATCTTACCTGCAACCTGTGTCATAGCCACTGTTTCCTGGGAGGTGGAGGACAGGGTTAGAGAAGCCCAACAGCCTGACCCTGGCGCAGGTCCCCGTGACCGCCTTTATGTCCCCGATTCAGTACGTTCCCAAGTCCTCCAGTGGGGACATTCCTCCTGCCTAGCATGCCACCCTGGTTCTGTGCGAACACTTTCTTTTTTGAAACGCAGATTCTGGTGGCCCACAATGGATAAAGATGTCCGGGAGTTTGTTGCAGCCTGTACGACGTGTGTAGTCATCGCATCAGCCACCTGCGGGATTTCTTCGTCCACTACCTGTTCCAAGCAGACCCTGGTCGCACATTGCTCTGGACTTCGTCACTGGTCTTCCAGCCTCAAGAGGTAACACCACCATCCTCACAGTTGATCACTTTTCCAAATCTGTTCACTTTATTGCCCTTCCCAAGCTTCCTACTGCCAAGGAGACAGCCAACCTACTTGTTCATGTCTTTCGGCTCCATGGTCTGCCCACAGACATAGTATCAGACAGAGGACCCCAATTTACATCCCAGGTATGGAAGTCGTTTTGTCACTCACTCGGGGCCACTGTGAGCCTGTCATCTGGTTTCCATCCTCAGACCAATGGCCAGGCCGAAAGGTCTAATCAGGATCTGGAAACTTCCCTGAGATGTGTGGCTGAGTCCAACCCCTCCTCCTGGAGTGACCATCTGGACTGGGTAGAATACGCTCACAACTCCCTTACCTCTTCTGCTTCAGGCTTATCACCTTTCGAATGCTCCCTAGGATATCAGCCGCCCCTGTTTCCAGCACAGGAGGTTTTTGTGCCATCGGTCCAGCTACACATCCGCCGCTGCCGACGGATTTGGAGGAAGGCTCGGACTGTGCTCCTTCGTGCTTCCGAACGTACCCGCCGCATGGCGGATCGTCATCGGACTCCTGGACCGCATTACGCACCTGGCCAAAAGGTTTGGTTATCAGCAAGGAACATTCCATTCCGTACTGATGCCAAGAAGTTGGCCCCCCGCTTTTTTGGTCCCTTTGAGGTTGAGCGGATCATTAATCCCACCGTGATCAAACTGAAACTCCCCAGTTCCATGAGAGTCCACCCTTCTTTCCATGTCTCCCAACTCAATCCTGTTTCCTCTAGTCCTCTCGTCCCTCCTGCCCGGCTTGTGGCGGGTCGTCCTGCCTATTCTGTCCGGTGTCTCCTGGATGTGCGGCGTCGGGGTCGTGGCTTCCAATTTCTGGTGGACTGGGACGGGTATGGTCCTGAGGAGCGTGCCTGGGTTCCGCACTCGTTTATTCTGGATGCTTCCCTGGTCCGGGATTTTCGTCATGCTCATCCGGAGAAATTTCGGTCGCCCAGTGGCTCCCGTGGAGGGGGGGGTACTGTTGTGGGTCCTGCTCTGACCTGTGCTGCAGTGGGTGTGCCTGTTTCCCTGGCAACCAAGTCCACACCAGGTCCTCTTCAGGAAATCAGCAGCAGCAAGATAAAAGGCCAGCTCAGTTCACCAGTCATCGCCTGATTGTTGTTTCATCAGTGGTAACAGCTCTCGGCCATTGCAGCATTTCTGCCTAAGGACTCAAACAGCTTGTCTAACAATTGTCTGTTCTGTCACCAGTGCATAATTCTTGCCTGCCTGCCCGTCAACCTGCCTGCCTGGCCACCTACCATTCTGTCCAGGAAAACAATAAACCCTTCCTAGTATCCACATCCAATCTGCACTTGGGTCCTTGTTTGTCCTACACTACAACAAAAACATAGAAGACCACAGAATAAGTCAGAGTACTGGAGATGGGAGGCAGAAGACCAAGAGGAATATGTGCTTCAGCATGATAGTAGAGGAGGACTAGCATGAACAGAATCACTGGAATTAACTTAAAGTGGAATAAACTGAATTGTAGAGGAATTAGTCAATTTGAATCAAAGTGGAAATATATCAGCAACTTACTTCAAAATTAAGTTTAATTCATAACTGTAATTTTCATTTATATTTAAGTGTTTACATGATCATTTTTCAGGGCTGCATGGTGGCATAGTGGTTAGCGCAATGGCCTCACAGCAAGGTCGCTAGTTTGATCCCTGGTTGTGGGGGAGGCACGAACAGTGGCCTTTCTGTGTGGAGTTTGCCCGTTCCCCTGTGTATGCGTGGGTTCTCTCCGTGTACTCCGGCGTCCTCCCACTGTCCAAAGACATGCGCTTGGTTAATTGGTGACCTGTCCAAGGTGTGCCCTGCCTCTCACCCAGAGACCGCTAGAATAGGCTCCAGCTTCCCCGCAACCCTTAATCACGTGGCACGGATAATAATTTTTCATCTCTTTAAAGTGAATTTAAATTTTATTCTGAATTAAAGAGGAATTAAATCTCTCAAGTGTAGCCATGTTGTCAATGAAGCAATTCTGAAATCGCTTTAGGGAAGGTATTTCCTTCCACTACAGATTTGTTTAATATGTGAATAACAGGACAAACAGAAGGACTCTAATGGAATGTAATCCAAAGTGACTTGGAGTAATGAGTCTCTGAGGTGACACAAAGCATTGAGCTTGGATATGCTAAGTACATTATACATAATACAGTTCATATTACAGGTTGGTGTCATCTCCAAAAATGTATGTCATGTTTCCTGGTTTTACAATGCAAAGAGGGAGCATGGGTAGAAAAAAACAAAGTAAATGCGTCTTATTGTACCCAAGTAGTATACATTTAAGTCACATTATGGACAAACTAACAGGTCTTATCAGATAAATATAACTGAAACCAGTCAAGTCATTTCAAATCGGTGTCATAACTCATTTAGATAAGATGGTAGATGTAGCAATGCCATTTGTAGTAGAGATGCTTGTCCAGTAACTGGAAAATTTAAATCTCTCTTCACGATCTGATATTGTGTCCTGGGGCAAGACGCTTCATCCACCCTCCTACCAGGTAATGCACTCTATACTCTGTGTCTTAACAAAAAGCTCGAGAAAGACCAGTCAGTGATCAGCTGAAAGTATTTTTGGATGCCAATAATATTCTATCAACTTATGGGTCTTGTATTATTACAGCTAAAAAAGTAATAAATGACATAACAGCTCACCATAAACTCCTGCTGAATATTATGCAAGATTTTCAAAATATACAAACTGAATGAGTCGTTTCCCTTTTTTGTGACGTCTCTAATGGTGTTCCCCAAGGTTGACCCTGGAACCTATTTATTTCCCGTTTAAATTAACAGTGTAAAGTTTGTTCAAAATGTATCACTTTGATACAAACAACGCTATCATAGGCCAAATCTGTTAAACAGGCTGTTCATCAAATGCGGTCTTCATTTAGCATGCATTATTGTGAAATTTAGTTTTCAAAACCTTAAACTGGTGCTAAATGCAGAAAAATCCACATTTATATTATTTCCTACTTTGATAGAATCATTGAGCAACATCAGAAGGTACGTCTTAGAGTGGCAAGTTAGGAGTAAATATCTAGGTTTTTGTATCGTGAGATGTTAACAATTAATGAACACATTGAAAAACTGGCACCTAACCTGAAACTGAAACTAGGTCTCTTTTTTAAAAAAAATCAAAACTTGTTTTTCTCTAACAATAAGAAAGCGACTGGTTTCCACAGCTTTTATGCCACTCCTTGACGATGGTGATGTATTGTGTATGAGGGCTGCCAACACAATCCTTCAATAATTAAACTCTCTAAACCACTGTGCATTTGCATTTATAAGTAGTTGTAACTTTCCAACTCACCACTGTGATCTGTACAACAAACATCCAAGAGAAACATAGTGGCTGATCTTGGCATGCAAACCTAGTATTGGTTTGATCCCTTCAGGTTTGGGAATATATTTACAAAGGATTGAATGCAGGTATGCACTTTTGCTCTTTTGTGACTTTTACAAACTGTCTGTCCCTCATGTGTGGACTGAGCTCAGGAAAAGAGGTTTTAGGTTTTCTGCTCCATCAGACTGGAACAAACTACTAAATGACCTGGAGCTGTCGGATCTTGTTACATTTGATACTTTTAACTGCCTCTTGCACGAAAAACAATGTGAGAGCATTGGAAATGCTCACGTTTCTATCAGGTTATTCTTATATGCTGATTACATGTGTTTGAGTATTGTATTAAAATTTGATGGTTTTAATAATGAAATGTACTAAAGGCCTCTTGAGAAAGACATTATGATTTTATGGTTTCTTAACATTTTGTGTTCGGGTTAGGGTTGGTAAGAACGTTGTGATTTTTATCAACAAAAGTCCTATATAAATTAATATTTTTTAACAGGTTAAATAAGGTTATAACAACAACAACAACAATAATAATAATAATAATAATAATAATAATAATAATAATAATAATAATAATAATAACAATAATGTTAACAATAGTAATGAATGAATGTTTGGTGATGCTCGGAGAGGCTGTTCACACAAACCAGCTGCTGTATTTACAACAAGGCAGTTGTACTTATAACATGTAGAAATCGGATTCCACCGTTATTAAAATCTGTTTGAGTAGAATTGGTTCATTAGGACCACCAGGATGCTGCTCACAAAGACTAATCCTGGTCTTAAAAAATTAAATGACATATTGGTCATGATGCTACTTTATACGTCACGAAAGAGGACATTGCTTTTTGAATGTCAACCCACAGAAGCAGGCAAGGTTTTAATCAATATTATGACGCTTGCATGCTGACATGCATTATTGAGTGCATAGAATCCAGAAGTATAAAGTAAGTCGGCCCACTTTCCCCCACAGGCACTTTGAAGTACTTATTTCCTTGGCTTTATTTCTGAAGTCCTTTGGTTATGTTATGTCCTTGTTGTATACAGTTTATGTTAAAGGTTGGACAAGTTATTTTTAAGAGACTTTATTGATGAACAGGTTCAAAACATTCACACCACTTTCATAAGCAATCTTACAGAAGTCCATCTCTATTTCATGGAAAAGCATTTTTAATGTGACAATACAAAAGAATCGAACTTCGTTACCAAGCTAACAAGCTGATTAAACTGAAGAGTTCTGTCGTTATAAATAATTTTACTTTAAAAGTAATTGCATATTTTGATAAAGTTTCCAAACATTGTATGAAAAAACTGTATCCAAGCCAGTGCTTCTTTCTTGATGGTAATGCAAAGTTAGCTAGCTTAACTGGTTAGCTAGTTACCAGCAAATATCCCTATATTTTCTGCTGCAAAGCTTACCCTGTGAGTTCAAAGATTGTACACAGCTTGTTGTTGGTCAAACTTAAGGCATTCACACACGGGGACAGGCGCGATGACCGATGTTACAACTTAATAACACCATGTTCACAGTGAAGCGAAGCATGGTGGAAGCAGCACTTTGTGAATTTTTGCAAAAGAAGCTGGAGCACTTTTGTAAAAAGTCATGGCAGGTCAAGCTCATACAGACATATTCTAACAGACTTGCTGCTGTAGCTGCTGCAAAGAATTGTTATAATAATAATGCATTTTATTTAATAGCGCCTTTCAAGTCACTCAAGGACACTGCACAATAAAAAACAGATGAACAAATGTGTTTTGAGGATGGATTTGATTGTAGGTACTTTGGGAATGGGAACAATGATGTGCATACTATTTTTCCTGTTTTTTGTTTTTTACATTTTGTTTCTTTTAACTCCAGTATCTATCTTAAGAAAATCATAAGAAAAATAATAAAGAAAGTTAAATTACAAGTTTAAATGAAAATAAATCAACACTGACGATTAGCAATGGACTGATACATTAAAGTTATGTTGCTGCTATCAATAAAGGGAAAAAAAACTGAAGTCCTGACTAACTTTTGGCGTTTTCTTCTTCAATTCATGCACAAACTTTTTACTTTCCAGCCCAAGACAAAAAAATTACATGAAAATTAACATCTGTACAAACCATAAGCTGTCTGCAGTGAAGAAAAGCAACACCCTAGGTCTATTTCTTGTGATTTTATATTTTATTCAGTGAATGCGGATAGTGGGAGGGGTGGTACTTATGTTGCCCACAAGTTTCTGCCAGTGTTGTAGTTACAGTGCTTTCATTTTACTCTGATCATTTCTACTAATCCCCATCTTCTGTGAGCTGGTGATTTGTTTGATTACTATTGGCAACATAAGCTATGGGTTCTTCCTCTGTTGGCTCCAAAGGAGACTAGACATTATGGAGACGCACCCCTCATTTAGTGGTACGAAATTTCAATAAATTTACCCTGCCTCCTAAGGCCATATTTTCAGCAGCATAATACAAAAGATAAGATAAGATAAGATAAGATAAGACTTTATTTCTACAACACTATGAAAATTTAAATGTCTTTTTTTTTCTTTTTCTTTCTTTTAATCTACTCAAAATACCTTAAAGCATCTTTAAAGCATAGGCATCAGGGTCTCTGGCCCCATTTAATGAATACCCCCAGATCTCAAGACAGAAGAAATATTAAAAAACAGATCAAATCCAGACTACTAGAAATAATCCAATATGAAATGTTTGCCGAAACACACAAGTAAACTGCCTTTTAGGTTTTTCCTAGGTAGCATCTGCTTCACTTTACCTGGTACCAGGCTGAGTGCGTGGCAATGCTGCAGCAGATGGAGAGAAAGCTCACACAAAACATCCAGAAGCAATTCAGTTGTGCTACAGATATTACAATGCTTTGTTAGTTTTAATTTTATTTTCTGTTAAAAAGACTCAAGTGAGGCCAAGTGCTGGAGAAAGTTGTGTTCTGTTGATGCAGAGACTAAATGATGGGGACTATTTTATCTGCATCCTTCTTTCTAAGCAGTAGTGGACGGATGAAGAAAAAGAGAATATTATAAGAACTAAAAAAAAAGGAGCAGAAAATTGGAGGTTTGAGTTGGTAAATTGTGACTTTATTTTCATTTTTGATCAATTTATGGAATGAGATGCGTTAGGTTAGTTTTGTGCATTAAAGTCACACTGTGTAACTTGTCAAACATAAAGTTTGCATTCCTGACTTGTTTATGGCAAAGTGACATTAAATCTTTACATATCTGGAGTGGTCGTTAGACAGCAACGTCCTGAGGCTGAGAAACTGCCTTGCCTTACACACAGCATTACACACTAGTAATACAACTAGTAGATATCAACCTGCCATTTTGAATCTGCACTGTAGCTGATTCAGCAAAGAAAGCCAAAAAGATGTTATCAAAGGATGAGAGGAAAAGAAAGAGAGAAAATGGACAGAGCAAGAGATAAGACAAGAGTTAAGATAAGTATGTCTTTTACTGTCTGGAAAGAGCGCACAGTGCAGGTAGGATGCAAGATGGACGCCACATTAGACGTCATTAGAGGGTGCAACACTGAAATATCTGCCAAAGTTCCATCGTGCCTCTTATAGATATAATCCTGAAGGTTTATACCCTGGGTACTAATTCATCTCTGTGTTTGCAGTACATTCATAATATTTTTGGTTTAATTCAGTTTTACATAATGCCAGCTTAGTTAACAATGCATTAATGTTAATTTCAGAATTAATATTTGTCTTCAAGCTGAGTTGAAGAGCCACTGTTATGAAACTTCAGTGTCTAACCCCTAAGGTACTGTGCAGTGTTGCTATGCTGGGCTGTGCTGTCTTATGTGCAATACTGTCTACTTGGTGACAGAAGTCCAGGAGCTTGGCCTGTGGAAAAGAATTTCCCCTTTGGGGACAATAAAGTAAGTAAGTTGTAGATGATAAAATGTGGTTGGCATGAAGATGTAATTTCAACATGTCTAAGAATTCATAAAAGTATTAAAATTATGTGACTGACTGTATGCCGTCATACCACAATATTGATTAATGAAAATTTATAGCCTATTGTGCTGCAATCTATATCAAGTTCTGGGGGTTTATAGTTTTGTTCTCTGCTAAGGCACAACATTTTTACTCCTTGAGGATGCGAAGATTTTACATTCCCAAGCTCTGATGTGTTATACATACATACATACATACACACATATATGTATATCTATCTATCTATCTCTCTCTCTCTCTCTCTCTCTCTCTCTCTCTCTCTCTCTCTATCTATATATATATATATATATATATATATATATATATATATATATATATATATATATATATATATGTATATATATATGTATATATATATATATATATATGTATATATATATGTATATATATATGTATATTTATATACATTTATAGTCTATTCATCTCTGTGTGAGTACATATACACACATTTATATTTGCAATGTTACAGTATGTTATGTGTATTAAAGTCACACTATGTAACATTCCGGATGGATGCAAATGATTACTTTTAGGATCCAGTGTCCGTATGGTACTTGGGTAAAATGTATTCATCGGTCTGCCGGTGCAGGTCTGAATATTCCTACAGCACATCGTTGAGGGCAGCAATGAGAGCAAATGGTTACTGTGAACTGTCAGAGATGATGCATTTGGCCTTATGCTGTCAATATGTGGTGGAGATGTTTGACAGAGAGGTCAATTGTCTCCCTATGATGCTCTGGGCTGACTTCCTGTTTCTCTTCATGGCCTTTTTGTTAACCTTTTAACAGCTGGAGTATCATACCAAAATGTCAGAGGTGAGGACACTTTCCATAAAACATCTGCAGAAGGACAAAAGCAGTTCCTAAATTCAGTGTGTGTGTGTGTGTGTGTGTGTGTGTGTGTGTGTGTGTGTGTGTGTGTTGGGGGGTTGTTTTAATTGGTTGGTTGTTTTAATAAAAGTTAATTAATGCAACTGGAATTTAATCGCTTGGCTCAATACTGAAGATGAAGAGGCTGGTATTAAATTAAGGCACATCAGTCACAACTCAATCAAAATAATAACAAATTTCTCATTAATAAACCGATTAAAGCAATGCAAGGTTAGATTTTAATTACAGTGGCAATCAAGCCAAATAAGCAAGCTGATCTAAAATTGAAAAAAAAGAACACATTATCAAGAACACTATCAGTTCTACACCATGAGCAGCAGCTGTCAACTATAAAGCTTAGTGTTACACTGCTGCAGGTCAGGGGGGAAAAAAATAGCCAACATCTCTAAATCATCTCCTTTTATAAGCTTTTCATCAAACCTTTAACTCCTCCTCCTTGCTTTGCCTGCAAGGTTAAAGTTAACCCTTTCCTCATCACTGGTTCTCACAACAGATGCTGATAGATGAAAAGCACGAGGCATTACATGACAACATGTTGAAAACACCACAGAGTATTCGGGGCACTGTGTTGAAATCCCTCTTACCTGCTTCCTGTCTGTCTCCATAATGCATCACCATAACAAAGAAAAAGGGCAGAAAAAGATTTTTGAAATCACTCTTCTTTGTTCATCCAGCAGCAGATTTAAGAATAACATGATTCAGTGCGACAGTTCTCTGTGCATTCAGAGTCAATGAGTCAGTGACGTTTTGGGCTTTTTTCTGGATAACTACTTGGGAGTGAAATCGCCTCAGAAAGCAAAATGATTATTTTGAACACACATCACTGGATTGTACCTAGCGCTTCTGACTGGTTCCTTTTGCAAGTCTTTTTATATTAAATGTGTTTTGGGCAACCTGCTGAGCATTGGATCATGGAGTACAAAGCCAATTGGAGCAGAAAAGGCCACTCCACCAGGGAGACTTCAACCAGGAACACAGCCAGCACACTGACACTAAATGTATACTTTGCATGAAATGGATTAAATGATCCGTATGTTTAATTCAAGTAGAAATATTTGAAGGTACTACAGTACTCGTGGACATGATTAAACACGTGTAAAAACCAGGTTATGTCATGTCAGCATCCTTCTTCTACATTTATTTTTAATTTGGAAAAACAATGAAATGTATTCAAATGAAGACATTTATTTTTAGGCTTTTCATATTAAAACAGAGGAAAAGGGACAATGATGTTGGCCCATGGGCACAGTTTATGTTTTCCTTTGAGGACAAAACACATTTTCAGCCGTCAAAATGCATCTCATGTTAGGACTATGAGTCATTTCACAGCATTTTGCTCCTCTTGATTTAACTTCTCGGGCTAAATTCAGTAAAGCATTTCTAAAAATGGTAAAAGTTACTTAATTTATAATTATTTTGCTGACATTATTTCCAGCTAAGTTCCTTGAAAAAAACTTGTAATTCAGGAAAATGAAGAATGCTTTTGATGAAACTATATATATATATATATATATATATATATATATATATATATATATATATATATATATATATATATATATATATATATATGTATATGTATATGTATATATATATATATATATATATATATATATATATATATATATATATATATATATATATATGTATATATAATTGTGAAAAGAAGTTCAAGAGCATATATATATATATATATATATATATATATATATATATATATATATATTATATATATATATATATATATATATATATATATATATATATATATATATATATATATATATATATATATACGCATATATATGTATGTGTGTGTGTGTGTGTGTGTGTGTGTGTGTAAGCAGATATAGGAGAGATGACAGATTCTGAACAATACAAAAGGCTGCTGTTATAGTGTACTGAGCATTTGCCATGTGAAATACATATTAATAAATTGCAATTATGTTACTTATCAGCTAAATATGCTACCTAATTTTATTAAAATTATTTTGGGCATTTTATGTTAATATGATTTCTGAGGAGGATGATTGGATGATTGGTCTGCTCATCTTACTTATGAAATGAAAATTACAGGAAATGCTTCCAGTTAACATGAAAATACCCAGATTTGTTTCACATTGTTCTTTTTCCGAGAACTGTCCCATATTGTAGTTCACGGTCATAAATATCATTGCCCATATGAAAGAAAAACCATGACGTCTTCAGGATATGAACCACACTCCTGACAGCTGACATAACGCATTGCCTCGCGAGACTAACTAAAGGCAAACCTCGTCGTGTGACCGTCTCGTGACTGTAGCGGAAGAGCTGTTTTCCGAGCGACAACAACATACAGAGAAAACAGACGTTTAAAGCTTCTCAAACCTATCATTTCATTTATTATCCCACCTTTTACCGGCACATTAATGGACCGACCTGTGCGAGCATCTTTAGACGCCTCCACTGAGCCTCCTCCGTATTTCAGAGGGTGAGAACAACTGGTTAACTGGTTAGGTAGCAACCTTTTAGCGAGCTAGACGGTTGTTGTCATAACCAGAGTCCTGATAAATGTAGAACATGCGCATCAAATACTTTTAATAGACTATTTAATATGGCATAATCCTGCACAACAACAGTAATCATGGCCTAGGGACCTACTTTATTTGGACCAGAATACGCCTTTTACTCAGTAAACAGTAGCATCACTGTCTTGGTGTGTTTCTGTTGATGAATGAACTTTTACTCCACAGCAACGAAGGCTCCTTGGTTTCAGCCCTGAAGACACTGCTGTTCTTCACTATACTGATGGTCACGCTACCCATTGGACTCTACTTCCTATCAAAGGCATACATCTTTGAGGGTAGAGTCTGTTTTTTCCCTTTTAAAAAAATGAAACAAAACAAAAAAAACTTTTTTTTTTTTTTTTTTTTTTTTTTTGTGTGTGTGTGTTAACTGAATTAAAGCCCTCCAGTGTTATTGTTGTTTCACACATTTAGATGAATTGGATATTTCCACAATTTGCTCTCTCTTCCTTTTTTTCAAACAGATTTTTCTTTATTTTTTGGTGGGTTCAAAAGACATACCTTAATAATATACAGTAATAATCATACCCCTAGCAATATGGTAGACCAAACACATTTACTCTTGATAGCAGCAGCCTTGGCCCAGGGCTTTAATTCAGCCTCTAAATGTAATTAATAAAATAGTTTAAGATTTTGTTTTCATTCAAATGGTTCAAATTCTTATATGACTGAACATTAAGGTCTGGCAGAACTGATGGGACATCCTGAGAGGTCCTGTGTGTTGGCCTGACTTAGTGGAAGTAATTTAACTGCATTGGCACAAGAACTTATTTTATCACATGTTAGGGCTGTGACCATATGCTTTTGTCTTGATTCGATTCCGATTTTTTTGGATGTCCTTTTCAATTTAATTTGCGATTCTTACAATTCTTTGATGTAGACTAAAAACCAAAAAAATGTATCAACATTTTTTTTTTTTTTTGCTCGTCATTTTTCTTGATTTCAATTTGGAAAAAACAACACAGTAGTCTGACCATCATTTTGCTGCTATAATGCCCAAGACGACAAGTAAAAAAAAGATCAATAAAAATAAAAATAAAAAGACAAAAATTTTATAATAGATTTTTTTTTATTTATTTGAAAAAAAGAAATAAATTTTTTTTAACAAAAAAATCTGTTTTAAAATTGTGAAGCAAAAAAAAATCCAGATTTTCAATTTTTCGATTAGATTTTCCCACCCTTATCACATTTAATGATACATTTTTTTTTAGAAGTTTGTTTTGTTTTTAACATGGGACTTTCATTTATTCAACATATTTTTATTATAATTTAGAGGAATAGATAATGATAAATAGATAAATAATGGCAACATAATATGATAGCTAACATCGATGTCAGAGAAGTTGTGTGGGAATATTATAGCATAATAAATAATGAATACCCTCAGAAAAGCTCTAGACTATGGAGGAAGTTTCTGTTGGAATATTAACTAAATGTCTAAAAAAAAAAGATTTTCACTGAATAAAACAGATCAGAAGCTGCAAAACCATCAACATCTGCAAAGCAAATACTGATGTGTGGTCTGAACTCTTGCTTATACTCATCTTGGCTTAAATATAGGTATATTTTTGTTAATTTATTCTTAAGTATGCATGTTATATTTACATTACCAAATGAAAAGGCCCAGCTGCTTTTAAACCCTGGACAACATCTTGAAACCATCTCTTCTCAGGCCATAACTGTGTTTTAAGACCCATTTATGCTCCTTTATGTACATAATAGATACGTCTGTTTCAAGCGTTGTCATATGTGATCGCCCTTCATATTTCCACGTTTCTTTTACTTTGCCTTTGTTGTTAAGTCAGTTTATCTACTGAGGATTGGGGAGTGCTGAGTTCAGAGTTCACGTCTGCATTCTGACGTGAGTTTCAGGCACCGTTGGTGGTGGTAATTCTCCGTTGTTTGCAACCACCCAACACACTCACACAGCCGTTCATCAAACGCTCCCACCATCTTTACAGGGCTGTGATGATTAGAATACAGTCCAGCAGATGGACAAAATATAGTCCAGAGATAGTATGCTGATTATTTATATATTTTCTCTGTTGCATCTAAGGAAGTACAAAACTTAATTAGGTATATAAAATGTCACATTGAATTTCAGAATTAAAATAAACATTTAGTGACTGTTTTATCTACGTTGCCTGTGTGCGCTGAAGCACATATTCACTCCATCTGCGGTGCATTTGAACAAAACACAGTTATATCAAGAGTATCCCCAGTCAGTCAGAAATGTAGATGCTCAGCAATTCCACTGACAAGGTTACGTGCACTTTACATGCATCTGAATTCACTTTGCATTTACTGTCCTGTAATAATCAGTTGATGATTGAATTTAAAAAATAATTTATTAAATTAATAACTTCAATGTTGACACAAATAAGTAGGGAAATATAAGTCCTTGTTTTAAATACCAAAGCAATCAGTCTTAAGTCATCAGTCTGGGGGGGGGGACTTTGTCTGTCAGTGTACCGAAAGAGGGGGGGGGGGGGGAATACTGTAGAATTGTGAAATTACACAGATAAAGAATTGTTCTCCTCCTCATGCACTTTACTTGCAGAACACAACAATTTTTTGTTGAAGTTGCAGAATAAATTTGTAAAATAATGTAAATGTAAATAAATGTATGTGAAAAGTACAGAGGCAATCCAAAAGGATTGTACTGAAAACACGCAAGCTAAAGATGTCTGGCTTAGTAGTTCACATCAGTTTCGTACAGTTATTCCCAAATGATAGGAAGCAATCGAAATGATCAATTTCAAGAATGAACAAACAAAAAAAAAAACCAACTCCCACTTATTTCCCAAATTCTCACTGCTATTCTGAGAATCCATGGTTTTCCAGCAGCTTCAGACTTCCTGGTTCTTCCCATGTGAGACACACAAGCTTCTTACACGCAGAATTCTGATTAATCCTGAAATAGTCTTCCTTCCCCCTCGTGCATCTTAGGTTTTATGTTCTGAAAGATGCGTGAAATTTCACTCGACAACAATGACACTTTACAATTTTTGACGCTAATTTCGCCTCATGTCATCATCGTCAACCCTCCTCTCCTCCTCTTCCCAGGTTCGATGAAGATGTCGAGCTCTGACAGCTACTTCTATGCAGCCATTGTTGCAGTGCTCGCAGTGCATGTGGTTTTGGCGTTGTTTGTTTATGTGGCCTGGAACGAAGGCACGCCTAAAGGCAAGGGCAAACATGATTAAGGCATGCCCTTATCAGCTACTGAGACCAGCGGAGATGGACAGATGCGGGCAGGGATCCACGGGCCCCCTCTCATGGGCATCAACACTCAACACGGCACCATCTTCAAACCAGACAGTCGGGGTATCTGGTTTGGGCTCAGGCTTTAGCCCAAAGCCATAGCAGGAAGTTAATATATTTTCATTAGCGGGGATGGATGGTTGTGTTTTCTTGCCAGCCCCAGCAGGCCCACTTTTTCATCCTTTTATTTTCCTTCTTTTCTGAAATGTTACTTTTGTTGACTAGACGGCTTCTTTTTTTTCTTTAAGAAGCTTTGTCTTGAGCTGCCAAGTGCTGTAAGTCCCTTCACATTTGTCATGTTGGAAAACATCTTGGGTTCTGACTGATGTGTGCACACACTGTATAATGTATAATGTGTCCATGTTGTAAGTTAGAATCCAGAATGCAGAGCTGTCCTCAATCTTTCATTCAGTATTTTGGAACAAAATGTCTTCCCTTTAAAACAAACTCATTGCTCTATCAGTCAAAGTGTGTTTCACCTCTCATTGATGTGTTTGTGTGCTGTAGTATAGTGACATTGTGAAACTTTGATTTATAAATGGTTTTTATTTAAATTATCCTTTTGTACTGAAGGTGTTTGGCGATTTGAGAATGTAGATGACGATAACGGTGTAATGCAAATAAAACTGCTGAATGATTCAAGTAAACTGGTAAAAAATTTTGTCATTTAACAAATTTCAACATCTTTTTTCATTCTGTCATTAAAGCACATTTTTCTAACATTGTGATCATGCACAAAAAAAAGCTGCATCAATTATTTCTGTTTATTCTAAACCATTTTTTTAAAAATGAATTGGGGAACAAAATATGTTTTATTTCTAATCCTTTCTTAGGGAACAACCGGAGTGGAACGATTGGCCCACAGCATACGTGTGAATGTTTAGTGTTGGGAAAGTCGGTGGATTAAAATCTTATCTTCGAGAAGACCCTATGATTAAAATCTTGGATGAACTTTATTTGGGTCTGCGCGTGATGAACAAACTGTATCACACACGAGGTCCTGACTTCCCCCACCGTCTGTTGTGTAAGCCACGCTCAACCAAAATGTGTGCACACAAATCAAACATTAAGTATAGCCTTTGCTTGTGTTTATCCCACAAGCACATTTACATGTCACAACAATAACACTCCTGATAGTTGTTCATCCAACACTGATGTCTTTTTTTTTTTTTTTTTAAAGAGTGATTTAAGACTTTTCATTCTCTTATAAACTGGAAGGAGGCAGAAAACGTTTAAATAGTTTATATAATAATATAAATTTACTACCACACATGATCAACTGAATTTCTCCATGCCGCCTGAAAGACTGCAGTGAAAAGAATTGATTAAATCACCATAACAGCACAAGCTTTCTTTGGAGGTTCTGCGAGATACTGTTTTGACTTTTGCAGGGAGTTGGAGCTGTCACATGGTGGCAGCAAACAGCCAGCCTGTTCCCACAACACAATAAAGAGGCTAAGATAAGAACTGACAGATGCAAGGCCGTAATGACGTTTTCTGCCTCAGAAAGCATGTCAGCAGCTGACTTTTGTTCATTTCCCTGCCATGCTGCCTGAGTCTCCTCTTACCACGCTCTATTCTGCCGACTCTGTGAGTTGGAGCCGTGCAGCCTGCATTGATTTTAACAAGCATGGTGTTAGTGATGAGGTGACAGGCCTGGAAGCAGGCTGACTGATTCAGTCAGCAGACATCAGAAGCCCCCCCACCCCCCACCCTTTCCCTTTGGCTGATAGTTCATACGCTAAAGTCTTGCAGCAGCATGGTCTTGGTGCAAGGGCAGGCTTGGCTTCTGGCTCTTTGTCATTTATCAGACATTCACAGGTTGGGTGCATAGTGTCAGCGTGATGGAAAACATTCCCAAGAGTGCAGATACTTGAGTCAGAGACTCAGAAAGAGACAACCGCTGAAGTTTATTCTGTTTATCCTGTACTGCAGTCCTCATCTGGTGCTGAGTCTTTCTGTTCAAATTCAAGCAATGTTCTGCAAAGCATTAAATGACTCATGATCATGTAATATCCAGCAGTCAGTTAAAGATTTACTAGGAACGACTACTGAAAAGTTGTCTGTCACTCATGAATCCTTTGCCCAGCAGATGGAGCTCCAAGAGGAGGTACTTTGAGCTGTGTGACAGTGTGAAGATAGAAGCAAAGGAAGATGGCAGTAGAGTACTGTGTAAACTGGTGGAGAAGCATCTGCACCACAAAGATCCAGAATACAGCAATACTGAGGTGTTACTTATCATATATGCATACTTCTATGAAAATCAGAGATCATTCTAGTTATAAATGTTTTGTTTAGGGTGTTGCTGCACAATCTCTACCTTCTGAATTTTCATTGAAGTGTGGATTATGACAAAAGAAATCTGTAGGCCTTAAAAAAGGTATCACTTGTGATTCCAACATGTGGTTTGGAGATCAACAAGTTCACTCATATTAAATCCATAATTGTACAACGTTGCGTAGCTTTCACACTGTTCACCTCAGCACATTCAGTCCAAGAAGACAAAGAGTGTAAAAAAAAAAGAAAAAAAAAAAAAAGAATCTTAAATAACCTTAAAATGTCACATTAAACTGCTTGTGCTGATGTTAAAGTGCTACTTCTACAGGCAGATTTTATCTGTATGTCAGTCAGGCCAGAAAATTCTTTTGCCGTAACTTTCACGCAAAATAACAGCTGGCAAACAAACATGCAGACAAAGATGAGAGGTATTTCAGAATTATGAGCCCTGGACAGATTAATCAGGGAGGCCACGCTGCAGTAACAGCAGACATATCAAGAGCAGTTTCAAGATATCTTTCAGGGGAGAGAAATCACTGGGGATGCTTTGATGCCTCGGGAACTGAGAAGCTTCCTGTCACTCATTCAACCAAGAATTAGGTGTGATAACAGAGAATTTCGCAAAGATAACGTAGAACCGTTTGCTTGTGACATGTTGATATGATGAACTGTTGATATAAGAATGCTCAAAATTCACCAAGGAGAGGCTCAGAGTGGTGAGAGAGAGATGTGTCATTTTACAGTCAATCACATCAGAAGGGTGTATGCAAGAGAAAACTCATTTTACCTGAAGGAAACCTGCAAGAAAAACACTAAATGTACTTTATATGTATAATTCTGACATGCTGATTTGTTTTTGTTTTTACCTGTTATTACACGATTGTGATAAGTTACCTTACATCACTCTGTGAGAAGTGTGTTTATGTTGAGCATCAAAAGACACATAAAAATTTTCAGAGCTTTGATTTGCAGTATCATCAATTCTAATTGTGAAACCCCAAAATGGATCATAATGAGCCATACTTGATGCCCATCAGACACTTGGGCTCATGTCACAGATTATGAATCATAGTTCATTGATATAAGCCGCATATCTAAAAAAAAAAAAAAAAAAAAGTGCAAATCAACAAAAGCTTCTGATTAAACTTAAAAGAGTTCATTTTAAAGCTCTCGATTAAAGCATAAATCATATCTCTTAATCTGTCATCATTTCAAAAACACATTGAACTTTCTTCTCAAAGATGACCACTTTATTGTACTGAAAAAAAAGAAAGTTTCATTTGTGGCCTTTCTTTTAAACTGATTTATGATGCTATATATTAGAAATAACACTTTTGGCTGTTCAGTCAGGTTGAAATGGTATTTGTTTTTCTTGATGACACATGCAGGATGTGCAGAATAATATGTCTGGCTCGACAACACACAAAAGTCCAGTCTATATGCCCAGACTATAGTCAATTAAAGACAGAGTCTGAAAATAAAAAGCTTTTACATAGCAAGACAATCCATTTCACTTTTCCCTTGACACAGCAAGCATTGACAGGAAGTTTCAAGCATGCCATTCCAAAGACATGAGGGTGCTCCCTCATCCTAAACAAGCTATTTCAAGGTTTTCATACCAGAGGTGTCTGTGTGCTTTGCTTTCCTGGAAGAGATGAGTGCAACACCTGCATATGTGAGACACATATGGTTAAACAGAGCAAAATGCAAATGACTCAAACTCCATCTGACAGGTTTCTATACCAGACATTAGGTGATAATGTCGGATTAAATACAGGAGCTGAAGGCATCACTGCACATTTGAGCTACAGTATCTTCACTATTCCTGAGCTGACCTTGAGTTATCTGTTTCAGGAATATTAAATAACAGCTGCAACATGTCTACCTTTTAAAATGGTTCTCCTTCTCCCCTTAAAGAGTCGAGGGGGGTTTAAACAAATTGCTCGTTGTGCAAACTTAAGACAGGTTTATTTCAAGCAGTTCAACAAACATGGCCGTCACCAAGTGCCTTACAGGAAACAAACACAAATACACAAATGAACAAGGATAAACCAAAAATGTGCTTACAATTATGCTCTTGATGGCTGTCAGAAAAATAAAAACAAAAAAAAAAAAAAGACAGCACAAATGCTGGAACTTCTGACACCAGTGCAATTTCTTTGGAGGCACGATCTGGATTTAGTAACAGTTATTCCAGTGTCCAACTTGTTGTCACGTATTGCACAACTCATCACTTCAAGTCTAAGCAAGTGAACTATGCTTGATGATGACCTCAACACAGTTAAAGGAAGATAAATTTAACTATTCACCCTATCTCATTTCTTTAACTGAGCTCAGGTCAGTACTGAACATGTCCCTGCATTGGATTTCCAGAAAATTTCACACATTTAAAGAATAGAAGACAAGCTCAATGTAAACCTGAGCAGACCTTTTACTGAGCAGTGGAAAGATTCATACCATACACAAGCCATGATTCAGAAACTACCAATACGAATCAACCTTTAATGATAAATATTATGTTTCACAATTTTTGTACTGTAAAGAAATATGCTGGAGTTCTGAAGTGAAAGCCAAAAAGTTCCAAGTAAAGGAAAATAGGTCAGGATAAAAGGAAAGTTCTTCAGATTTATTTTTTGTACCCATCTCTCTTTTCATGTTACAGTACACTTGCATCTTCTTTGAAATGTTACTCCCCTCTTCATTGGAATGAGTCAAACCTGAGCCATCTAATAGAGGGGGGTCAGTTCAGAATGTTTGATGACTTCCAAACAACATGTGATCCCCTCACAATTTAAGAGACCTCCAAGAAACATAAAACTCCCCCACCACCCTTATATGTTCAGATCATCTATTCTTGTCTTGTTGCCGCTGTGCTTGGCACCGTGACCGGGCCTTGCCTGTGTGGGCGACCCAGGAGCTGATCCCGTTCCCTTCTTTCCTTTCAGATCAAATTCCTCCGGCTTGCTGCTGCTCCTTTCCACCGCCAAGTTGTCCTTATTCTGTTTGTAAGCTGCCTTGCTATGGTAGGGATGGAAGGAGGAGTCTGTCCCCTCAGACAGAGGGGTGAGGTTGTAGCTGGGTACAGGTGGATAGGCAGGCTGGACCTGGCGGTGCCCTTGGAAGAAGTCATCATAGCTTGGCACCAGTGGCACTGCAACCACGCTGGGCTCTTTGGAGATATTCTCAGGGGCCAGCTGATTCCTCCTGAAGGTGATACCCTGGCGGCACTTGGTAAAGCCCAAGTGATAGACCTCGATGAGGTTGAGGAGCAAAGACACACTGGCCACTCCGAGCATGAAGATGATGAAAATAGTTTTCTCTGTGGGGCGGGATATGTAGCAGTTCACCACATTGGTACATGGTGGTCTGTCACATGTATACATGGGCTTCAGCTCAAAACCATACAACAGGTACTGAGCCACAATAAAGCCCACCTCAAAGAGTGTCTTAAAGATCACATTGAAGACATATGTGCGCAAGAGCTCCCCCTGCAGACGCACCCGTCCTTTATCGTCCCTTATGAGAGCTTTCTTCTGCTTAGCATTCATAATGAGGGCCTGCTTGTCTGAGTGATGTTCCTTGTCTTTCGCTCTCTCTTTCTGCTTTTCCTCCATACGTACCAGATGGAGGATGTGTCCCAGGTAGATTAAGGTGGGTGTTGACACAAAGATAATCTGCAGCACCCAGAAGCGGACGTGGGAGATGGGGAAGGTAATGTCGTAGCATACATTCTCACAACCAGGCTGTTTGGTGTCGCAGATGAAGCCCGACTGCTCGTCGCCCCACACCTTCTCTGTTGCAGCGCTCAGGATCAGGATGCGAAAGATGAACAAGACAGTGAGCCACACCTTCCCCACTACGGTGGAGTGCTCCTGAGCTTTTTCTAGGAGCTTTCCCAGCAGGTTCCAGTCCCCCATTGCTGTGTGACGTCAGATCTTTGACTGAGGACACATTGAAAAAGAGTTTTAAAAAAAAACTATCTTTGGAGTTTAATAAACAGAGAATTTATAAAATTAAAATGAAAGGCTAAAATAAGCTTCATTGTCCCTGATGACTACAATATAGAAAGTCTTACCAAGTCAAATGGAGCCCAGAACCAATGAGTCTTTTAGGAGCCAAGCAGCTAACCGAGTGTTCAACTGAGGGAGTCAGAGGCAGCTGAGCAGGTAGTGGTCTTATCCACATGGATGCAGACAGGATTATATTTACTTTAGGAGGGTATATATTTGGCAAGTGTGGACAGGGACAAGGCAGGTTCTAGTATGATTCTACTGCTCCTGGCCTTCACGACCCAAACCATGGCAACATGAGCCACACGGGGTGAAATTAAACACTAGGAGGATGTGGCAAAAGAACAAATCAGTAACAGTTGAGTAATGCAGCTACTGTTCACTCCTGTCACAGATGATGTTATAAATATATTCCGCCTCTGATGGATTTACTGTATAGCAGCAGGGCTGGAAATTCAAGGTACGCTTCTGTGTGGGAGAACAAATTGTAACCACAGATCTGATGTCTTTGGAGCCAAATACAACAAATCATTCAAATGTTTTAACAACTATGGGTTGGGTGGTTGTTTTAAACAAGGGGGGCTTTCAGTGTGGAAACCCCTCACATTTTGTGATTGTATATAAGTAGAGAAAATAATATTCCCCACAAAATTAAGAAGAGATTATCCAAAGATTATGAAGACAGATGCAGCTTGTGTTCCTTCCTAACAGATGTAAACACTACAGCTACTGGCTACATCAGCCTGACTGAAACTTCTCAAATAAGTTCCATTGTCCACAAAGTTTTCAAATAAAAATGAAACACTCACATTTTCTTGAGGGATCCACTTTGTCAACTTATACATCCTCTGTGGTGTAGTTCTGTACCTCTCGGAGGGTCCATGAGGCCGTCCCGCTCAGCAGACAGGCCTCAGTGCAACGCTAATCTCAGGGCCCAAAGCAATGCCCTTGAATGGACAGGAAAAGTGGACTCCTGCTAGCAACAAACTCAGTTCCACACCGACTAACCCACAAATTCAGTCTTCAAGGTTCAACTCAGGCAGAAATCTGGATCCTGGATAAGGGCCCTCGGTTCTTCCACAGACCACAACACACAAACACAGACACACACACACGCACAAAAAAAAAAAACCCTTGGACACACTCAACCATGTCAAACCTGCCTTCCGTCAACCCCCTTCCCCTCCTCCCTTCCTTCCTACCCCCCATGGTTAAATTTGGCACAGCTGAGACTCTCTAATGTAAACTACAGAAGCTCATCTCCTCGGCTGCTACAATGAGCGACAGGGCAGCCAGCCAATGATGTTGTCTGTTAAGCCTGTCTGGCCACAAGTGCCTCTGGGGTCTAAATATAGCATAAGGGCCCATCTCCTATCATTAAAAGGAAGGAAAATGGGAGGGGGTTGGTATGATTTGGTGACATGCAGCCAATGGCGTCCTCAAATTGGGGACAAATTTTATTGACGGAAACTCGAGATTATATAGAAACTACCAAATTGTGTCCTTTAGGATAACTGGGAATACTAATGATGATGATGATGATAAATACCTTCAAATAAAATCAAATTATCCAGTACTTTATTTATTTACATTATATAATGTACACAGTATTTAGTTTGAACCCATATTATATCTGGATTGTATACCTGAATGTAAACTGATTTATTTGCATTTATGCACATGGTTTTTGTTTGTTTTATAACACGCAGAAGAAGGCCGCCAACTTCATGATCAAGCAGCAAACATCTACCAGTGTTACTGGAGATTAAATTTTCAGAACCAAAGAAATGTGGAATAGCACTACACAGGCTCATTTTAAAGCATGCAAGTGCAGATTTATGGACAATGGTAAATCTCTGATAAAAAGTGGTCGACCTCAAAGGTTTATCTGAACCCATTCAAAGTTTTTTTTTTCTTCAAGAAAAGAAGCAGCAGCTGCGATGATGTAAGTAATGTTCACAAAGAAAAGACATAAGATGTATGAACAGTACTTGGAACTGAAAAATGAAGACGACCCTGTAAACAAGCAAATGTTTTTGTCATTTTTTTGTCATTGGTTTACGATTCATCATTCAGAGCACAAAAACAAACTTAAAATAACATATTGTTACAGTTCAGTAAATTGTAACATTTTGTTTAGAGAAAACATCCATCTTCATGCACTGCAGTTTAGCACAATATGAGCCTCGCAGCTGGGACAGTATTTTAAACATTGGTTTTCTAACATAAATCATTTTATTTTGTTTCTCCAAGCACTGTCCTATCAGACATAACCATTGTGAGTGCATAAAACTTTAGCTTCATAAATAAATGTACAACAAAATCTGACCACAATGCTTTTTCTTTTGTTTTAAAAACCAACAGGAAGTGGGGTGGGGAGATTTTCTCACCTCAATAACAAAGAATGTGTTACTTAATACTGATTACTAGATCTGAAAATAAGGAAGTGATCCAGCCAAGGGGATGGGAGGAGAAGGACAGTGGTACATAATGAAATTCTGTTGTTGAGTAACCAGAGAAAGACTCAGAGCTCCTTGAGTCCCCGATTCCTGTAATGCAAAGAGGGAAAAAAAAATGTAGGAAAAAGGAGGCTGAGGACAGGGATGGTTTTGAGAACTCAAAAACAGGGGAATTTGACATGCACATATAGATAAGTATGCACTATTTGTTGTTTGGGTGATCTTTGTTCTTTAATTTTATTTGCAATTACTATAATTAAATGCTTTTCCCTTCTGCAGTTGTACTACCTTTCATTTAAATAAATATGAAATGTGGTAGAAATTTTGTGGTAGAAAAGAAACACCAAACTAAAGTAACGAGCAGTTCTTCTTAACCAGCATTTCAACTACCTCTATAATCTTTTTCTAAAGGACTATAACTGATGTTTATGTACATGTATGTTTATATGTATGTATACATGTTCTCCATTTTTCCGTTTTAGCTTTTTGTGCCTTGCCAATTTCAATCATTTAGACAGACAAAACTATGCATAAATATTAACTACAAATCACCATCATTATTATGAATATTTTTCTGTTTTCATTTGTTTGTTTTAAAATGTAATATAATTCTACATGAACCCCTACATGATTCATGTGCAAACAGATATAAAAAAAACAGAGCTGGTTTCCAAGCAAGCTCTACAATGCAAACTTTTTGCAACACCTATTGTAGATTTATGTGTCCTGGACTTCATTTCCCCTTTTCACAGCTCGTAGATAAAACTATGTTGGCAGTAATTTGGAACTTTGAAGCACACAAATCTACCACACCTGCAAGATTTCAACAACTGCACTCTTTGAAAGTACGTTGTCATGCTGAAAATATGCAACCTTTACAAAAACAAAAGCTTTGTTTAGCCAAAACAGTTTTTTCTGCATGTTGTCAACTAACTTCTCATATTGTGCAGAACTGAATATAGTATGGCAAAAGCTTTAAAAAAAACCCAACTAAATAGTCAAATCAAGGCAAGCTTGGTCACACCACCATTAGCTATTTGGCATTTACAGTGAATGAGCTGAAGCATGTAAAATATGGAGGTTTTCAAACCTTTGCCAAAAGCTCTATAGACTAAAAATAGATAGATAAAAATAGCTATAATTGATAAGAAATTGACTTTATGATATATAAATAAAAAGACAAAACACAGTCACCAATCCAAAATACAGTGTAAGCATCATTAATGCAGAATGTACACCATGGATGGGTGTGATTAAAGTTCATTAGTCTAGAGGACGTCTTAGCAAGCAGAACACCTTTCACCCTTCTCAGTCGGGCTCTTTTTGGTCACAGCAAACTTTGACTTGAGAGAATGATCTGCTATCAGCTGATTGATTTCATTTTGCCTATAAGATGACAACCTTTGACTTATCCAGGCTGCTTTAGACTCATCGTCTGAGCCACCAACGCACCGTTTGCAAGCCCTGCCTATGAGGTACACCACCTCGGCCAGGTTGAGCAGCACACACACCCCAGATACAGCCAGCATGAACACAGTAAATATGGTCTTTTCTGTTGGCCTGGAGACAAAACAATCCACTGTGTTGGGGCATGGATATGAGTCACATTTCACCAAACGCACCATCTTAAAGTCAGGATAGATCAAGTAGAAGATGTAAAGAAATGCCACCTCAAAGATGATTCTGAAGATGATACTAATCATGTATGTCCACCACAGAGCTCCTGTGATCTGAAATTTCTGGTTTTTAATGTGTTCCAGCTCTTTAGGACTGCCGCGGCCTGTCCTCTTCATGATCTTCTTGTCGATGTGTCGTCGGTGGGCCACGTGCATAGCCACCAGTAGTGCGGGGGTGGAGACCAGGATGAGCTGGAGCGCCCATAACCTGATGTGCGAGATGGGGAAGAACTGGTCGTAGCAAACACTGTTGCAGCCGGGCTGCTGGGTATTGCAGGTGAAGCCAGACTTCTCATCCCCCCAAACGCTTTCTGCAGCAACCACCAAGACCAGGATACGGAAGATGAAGATTACAGAGAGCCAAATGCGTCCTATACCAGTTGAGTGCCTGTTTACGCCGCTGATCACGGCATAAAAGGACCCCCAGTTCATCTTCGACTCCAGGTCTGAAAAAAGGACAAAACCAAAAAGCAAGCATAAACATCAAATTAAAATACATCTCAGACGTATTACTCCATCATTTTAATCAAATTTGTCAACCCTAACCTTTGGAAGCCGAAAAAAAAAAAAATCTTTCAATATTGTTTTCCTACTTAAAGTTTCATATGTGAAAATGACTTACCAAGTTAAACAATCTACAACCTGTGAACATCATAAACTCTCCCTGTTAATTTTAATAAAAATCTGTCTGATTTAACAGTTTTTAGAGCTTTACCAGGCTCAGCCGGCGGTGCAAGCGGCGAAAGCAGCGCCAGGTCCAAAGATGACCATCTTGAGGTGTGGCCTGAGCATCAAGCTGGATTTGTAAGGAACAAACAAGAAATGCCAAGTAGGCTGCTGGCTGTATAAAAGCATGGGCGATGGCCTACCGCCATGCTCCGTCACAAGACGCAAGAAATCGAAGCCAATTGCGAAACATTCGCAGAACCACGTGATTTGCTTACTCTGTATTAATACTGTACTCCCAAGACTGAACTACAGCCAAGCAGCAGACAGACAGACAGGCAACATCTGGAAAAGTTCTCCTGGAAAACATAAAACCTTGAATCCTAGTTTTTCTTTTTAAAATTCTTACCACTGAAAAATCTCTATAGTTTAAGAAAATTCAGTTTAAATATCTTTCCCCCCCTCTTTGTTTTATATTAAATAATACATGTCATCTATAAAAGGTGATGGTTATGTGACCCAGCAGCATGTCAAATATTTGTACAGTCAAGGCATAGGGGCACATCCTCCACCACACACATCAAATCTAACCCCTATTCACACTAAATGTTAGTATAAAAAAAGAATGAAGAGGATAGAGCATGTATTTTACCTTCAGCTGTGGTGGTACACAAAAATGTGTACAAAATTGGAAGAAAATGAATAAAATATTGTGCTTTTTAGCAAGCCAAAGGGCTGGATTGAGAACACCACGCGTTAGGAAAATGCAAATCATTCCTCCGCCACTAGCCACTGCCCTGCACCGTAGCAGTCATATGCTCTTATATAAACTATTTACATACAATGGCGCCCTTTATTGGGCTGCAACAAGACTCTTTAGAATTCAGATCAAATGCCTCGATTTCCGCCTACCCCGGGCAAAAGAAGGAATCTGTGTGGACACAAAAGGCCTCAGCCTGCCACATTATTTATTGTGCTTGGCAGGACAGGGAAGTGAAGGAAGCTTTTGACCTGAACCACTGCCATTGAGTCACTAACAGGTTGGCAAATGCATCTTAAGAAATACACAGCTGTTCAAATATTGTAAGGTTTATTTAAATGTTACTCTGCTCAAATGTTAGAGTTTTTCTGTAAACACATAAATTTGAATGCTGCTTTTCTATAGAGTATGCCACTAAATGCAAATACTCACTTTGACACAGCATGTAAACAGTTTTTTATGTACATTACCTTCTTTATTGCTCAAATTGTCATCAATAGATTAACAAGCTGGGGAAATTGATGAAGCATATTGGCAAATAGGTTAAAAGTAATTTAATTTTAGGATTGTCTACAATCTCCCAGCCATTTCAGGACGTGAACTGGATGTGAACGATGGATCAACTTGCCCTCAGTCATTCAAATACACAGTCCAATGATGTCATTATCTTAATAATGCTATCCAGTGATGTTTCACAGCTGGTTTTGATAGAAATCCAAGAGCAGAAACAAATCATTTACAGTAACAAACTGAATCCAAGTGGATAAACAAAGCGTCCGTTTGTCACGCATGTTCAAATGACCTACAAGCACTTTAATGTATAATGAGTACTTCTGCGTCACTTCTGACAAATGTTGTGGGAGGGTTTGCGTGGCTTTGCAATTCTTTGAATGAACTAAACCTCATTTACATCAAATCCACGGGAGGAACAGATGAGAAGCATATAGCATGTATTGTGCACAAGAGAACATTTTTATTTGGAAAACAAACATGCATATGTGAAAATAAATCTTCCATTGTTCAAGAACTCAGTATCAACCAAAGTAATGTGATGCATAAATGGAGGAAGAAAAAAAAAGATAAAACAAGAAAAAAGAAAGACCTAATATTTATAGAAAATAAAAGAAGCTAAGGATCACTTAATGAAGAGGATGTCATGAATAAACTGATGCAGTCCATTAGCTGGAATAATTAGCATTTAAACATTTCCCAGGGTGCTTTTCATTTAGCTTAATTATACATCATCACTTCTCCCATGATCCAGATATTGCACCCCTGCTGCCATCAGGGAGGACTTTTACAGTAGTTTCTTAAATGCACCTCAGGCAGATGAGGAGTGTAGAGGCATCTGTCAGGGCGTATCAACAAGAATTTCAAATGTATAATGTAGAAAAAAAAAACCACCATCTATGAGGAGCACCTCACAACTTCCCATCTTTGTCAAAAGGAGCTCAAATACAATGAAAAGCTGTAAAGTTATTGTTGAATTGTAAAACAAAGTTACATCACAGATCTGATTACTTAAGGTCTAGTCAATACGGTACATTACAATACAGTGGACTTACTTTTCAATTATATCCTGTCCAACATATTGTAAATATTTCTATTCTAGTCACTGTTTTGTGTGTAGCTATATATATGAGCAGAAAACAGGGTCCATAAAATATGTGTTGCCTTATGTTTTGATAGCTGTGGCAAAGATTATTAACATTACAGTCTATCCATCTGAAAAGGACCCACTAGTCAGCTTAGTTTCCTTTGGCACATGTCAGTTGTTAGACAAACTAATCAACACTCGTCTGCATTCTGGATTACTTCTTAATTTGAGTGTAGCATGAGATGAGGTATTTCTCCCAGTCAGATTCCTGTTTTCGTGCTAAAAGTTGAACAGTGCCTGCCAAGAAAAAAAAAAAAAAAAGGTGTAAAACAATGATGAGTTAACTTCACACAGGCTAAAACACCATGTCTGGTCAAGCTGCACTTCAAGATAAGTTTTCCAAAGTGCAACAAAACTAACTTGTGCATCTCAGTCATTTATTTGAACCTTTAATTCAAACTAAATGATTTTCAGCTTTTTACAGCCCAAATTTGTTCCAATAAAAATAAATAAATAAAATAAGCAAATATATAATTTGATGACAGCACCACACTTTACAAATTTAACACAGGTATAACTAAGTATACTTCTTTTTGCAGTTATGCAGGTAAATTTGTGTCTGGTCGTTTAATACATGATTTCAGCTGCTTATCAATCTCTATTCAATGTCTTCTGAGTCCATGCTTCATGGTGTGATGTACATTTTCCAAAAGACACAAAAGGTCAATCACATATGTTTGTGTTTATGAAGCTATGCTGTTGCATGTAGAGCACAATCAGGTAATACACATATACTTCCCTATTTAGTACTATGTTCCAAAAATTTCAAAGCATCTTGGCATCAATCTTCCTTCACAGTTTTGCAGCTAATTATAACTGAAGCACCTCATCAACACCACATTCTGACTTTAGCAGCTTCTTTTGACAACTGCTCAGGTGGTTGCATTTATCTTTTGGTATAAAGACATACATGTCTTTCAACAATCACACAACACTTGTCCACCATCTTTCTGTCTATCTGACAACTCAGCAGGATTTCTGACACATGGTATCCTCTTGTGCAATTCAGTTTCAGGTTACATTTCTAGATGCAGTGGTGGACTGTGTTGAGTGGTAATACTTTTCTAGGGTATTCCTGTCTTGAGACTGTGGGGCTATTTTTTAATCAGTGTTTTTTTTTAAATGATTTCTCTTGTGGTACGGTCTGTGCGCTTGGAGGTCAAATACACATCCTATCAATAGTGGTTTCAGGCCTTGTTCTTCAAGCTGAGCAGATGAGGACCAAGACCATTGCAATCTGGCAAAGCATAATTATCACCATTTACTTGGTACATATTTGTTTTTAACTAAACTGGCAGCGTTTTAGCACAGAGTGGCAAGCCACAACCCAAACTTTATTAATTATGAAGCTTTTGGCGTATGCTTCTTTTATACCCACCTTCATCTGCTACCGAGTAATCTGTTTATTATAGTCTTCCAGAATGTTGTTTGTTCTCATATGTGCAATAAAATCATCTTTATTTGCCTCTGACAACTTTTTTCTGGTGTTCTTGTGACATTTTTTTTTCTAGTAATCTAAGTGGTTAAATAAGGAGTTTAAACTCAGATGCTTTGTTTGTTAAATAGGTTGAACCCTGAACAAACGATAGATGTAAGATTTTGTTGCTTTTTAGAAAATGTCCTAACTACTTTGCATAAGGATTCAGTCAATTCACAACACAGGAAGGACAATAACATCGCTTACTTTTTTTCATGAGACCAACACTCTTCAGTTTGTTATGTTTCGCGTGTCCATTTTGAGCTAGTCTCAAAGATACTGATGCCCCCCTCCTGAAAAAAAGGACAGAACTAGTTACAGGTCTCACTGTGCTCTCACTGTACAATCCACTTAAGCATTTGGAGTCACTGGGTTAAGGTAAACCATTCAGAATACGTTGATATATGTGACTTCATGTGTCTTGTTAACCATTAATTTTGGCATTTATGAAGACACATTTGTGTACCTCATCGCTCCTAGTTTTCCCTTTTCCAGGAATAGTTCAACTGAAACTATGGGACCCTGTGGGTATAGTCTTGCATAGAGCGTCCTGTTGTGCACCATAGCTTTGAACCAACCGACTGCCTGCTCAGACCAATCTTTCCCATTAACAGGCGTCACCTGGGGGAGAGGAAACACACAAAATGCCATGAACTGAGATAATAAATTTCCGTCACAAAGTGTAAGATAAAGCCGTGACTAATCAAGTGGGCAAATGTGAGTAATTAAGTCTATATTAACAACAGAGATTATCAAGGATTTCCATGTATGCAAACTGTGAATGCAGATCACAGAAAGTCTCACAGATATTGATCTGCTAGTAACACACGATATACAAATTTGCATGCATGCGGAAGACTAAAACTAAACATCATCATTAGGGTTACAGCAGTGAACAACTCACATTTGCCAGGGAAACCTGTAAAGCCTGAAGTGGTAGAACAGTCATTTCTGGAGGGAGATTCTTTATATTACATAGTGACAGACAAGCAGAGTCGCCATAGTCCAGCCTTTTAACCTCCACCTTGATGGATGTCTCACTCCTGGCACCATTCCTGTCATTGTTACCTTGCATCAAACAAGACAAAACAAGTAAGTCTGCAACTCCCAAGTGGCCACAGTCAGGCAAAGTGACACTGCTACCATCTAGAGGTTTGACTTTGCAATATCATTCTATGCTAAACTAAACCCACCTCTGCTTACTCCACATATTCTCATGACCTGGGCTCTGCACCACTGATCTTTCTGAGGGAACCAACCGATGACTTGTGTTCCAATGTCTGGGATACAGTTCTGCTCTGCGTATGAACGACTGGTTTTGCAGCTGATCGGGGGGGGAAAAAAAAACATGCAGAAGAACGAAGACAAAGAGAAAAAATATAACAAGCTAAATAAAAAGACTGAAAAACATGGAAAAGTGAAAAAAATATATATGCTGAATGACTTACTATGTCACAAGCACCTGCAGCTTCTCAAGAGAGTCGGCATGCTGAATGTAGAAGCTGCCTGGGCTGATGATATGAGACACCACTATTTCACTCTCTTCAAACCTTTGGAACCTGAACTCAGGGATGTTTACATGGTCAGGTGTTACTATTTCTGGATCAGAGCTGTTCACTGGTTCAGATCGTGTGAACTGCAGCATCTGGGTTTTCTGATCTGTGTTTACGCTGGAGTCCTCCACCTGAGAGAGATTGTCTCTGTTGTCCTCAGGTCCCAATGCTTTGAGCGAACAGTCCTCCTGTAATGCCTCTGTGAAGATGTCTCCAATATCCCACAATTCGGTTTCTGACGCAATCACACACCTGTAGATCAAGGACCTATTTGACTCCACTCTTTTCACTCTGAAAACTGGGGCTTGGTTTTCCATGTTTGCATGCAGTGTTTTAGGAGCCAGAGCATCCATCAGGTCATTTGCAGCCACATGTCTGAACTGGTAGCTTTGTGTTTTAAAGGTAGGTGACAGTCGTTGTGGTGAATCTGGATTGTTTGCTTCATAAATACTTTTTGTCCAATCCAAAACTGTGACCTCCAGTGCACCTTTGGTTGTAGCTTTTGCTCTGAGGAAGCGCAGCAGTTGGGAGGATGTTTGTTTTTGGTGTTGCACCTGGTTGTCACGGTCACATCCCCAGATCATTATTGGGTTAGTTTTTCTGACCACTGGAAATACAGCTTGTAAGGGAGGTAGGAGTATTTGTGGCTTGTCTTCACTGATCTTGTGACTTTGAGTAGTTTCAGGAACACACACAATGCTTGGTTGGCTTTTTTCCTCAGAGACACCCTGTTCTGGATTTAAATGACAGGAAGTGTTTGACATGTCGCCCTGCTGCACTACAGAAAGCTGGGGCTTGAAGAATAGTTTGGGCTGCTCATGGGACCGGGCTGTTCCAAGGACTTGGACTGCTCTTGCAATCGAGCTTGCCATTAGTGAGTTCTGCAACATTGGGCCAAACTTCAGGACATCCGTCATCATGACACCTTTGACTTTCTGCAGCTTAAGGTTTTTTGTTTTCACTCCATTGACAGCAGACCGTACACTCACTTGTGATTCTGTAGAAACCAGGAAGGTGAGAAAAGAAAGTTAACTCAAGCTGCATTTCAAGTATTCCTCTTAATAAAATTTTATTTTGCTAGAGAAGTTAAAAAAAAAAAAAAAAACACTGTCGGGAAATGAGTGTTAAGAGTGTAACTGGCATGAGTTTTAGACAAGTTTGTGGCTTTTTTTTAATTTTTGGAATGAGGTAGTAATTCCACACAGGTGAACAGAATCAAAATATCACAACAATAAATATTTAACAGAGAAATTTCCAGAATAGCTGAAAATACCAATTTAGAAAATGAAAAAGTAGGTAAAAATACTATAAAAACAGTCAAGGTTTTGAAAATCAAACTGCACCATAGTAAATTTATTCCTAAAAATAATCATATAAAAGTGCATAAAAATTGCTAATTAATCATTAAAGTGACAAGTAAAAATAGGTCACCATTGGCAACATCTATTACTATGAAATTAATACATTCTATACAGATACACAGATGCAAGTGTCAAAAGATGCAACTGCGAAGTTTGCCTAGTAACTGTACTGCAGCCTTCACTATGAAAAGGCCAGCTATGCATTTGCACTATGTTCACTCAACATGTTCATCTGATGACAATATGTCTCACGGCTTCAAAGGAGATTTACTGGCACAGAGAGAGAGACCTAAATCTCAGACTGCAAGTTTACTTGTGGTTCCCAGAGTCTTGAAGAGTACTATGGGAGGAAGACCCTTAAGCTATCAGGCTCCTCTCTTATGGAACCAGCTCCCACTGTGGGTTCGGGAGGCAGACTCCCTCCACATCTTTAAGATCAAGCTGAAAACCTTCCTTTTTCATGATTCTTATAGTTAGGATATGAGCATCTCCTGAGTTGGAGTCTGCATGTACGGGACCCAACTGTCCAGTGGGGCTGCACAATTAATTGTTAAAAAAAAATTTACAATCTCAATTCATACTTGTATACGATCTAATTTTCAAATGACGACGATTAAAACAAAACACGAATGAACCGCATTTTGAACTGGGACACCACCTGCATAAAAACAAGTGCTCCCTCTTTCTCCCTCAACAAATGACAACGGCGGATCCTTATACCATGTGATGCAGATGCCAGCTCGTAGGAAAAAACTTGGCTACTTTCTCTCTAAATCTGGCGGCTTTCCAACCCCCCTTGGTGACTTTTTTAGTTAAAAGCGACTAGTGACAAATATAGCAACTTTTACTGTAGTTATTGGAGACGTTTCTGGTGTTCTGGCAACTGATTTGGAAGCCCATATTGTTCTGCAGTTACTGTCACGAACAAGCAGTGGGAGTCTCTCCCCATCATAAAGCACCCACAGCCGGTCAGAGGAGCAGAGAGGACACCTGCACAAGTCTGTGTGCACAGTCAAAATGAATAGTGCATGTGCAAATCCGCCGCTGATCCCAGCCAGGCTTACAGAGTGGTGTGTAAACCAACATCATTTCTATTTTCTCTGTTTGGTCTATTTTTTAGATTGTTAATGTCCAGTTTAAACTGTCCAGCAAGTAGTTTAAAAAGTTATGTTTTTGCCAAAATATGTTCATGTTTTACTTTGGCTAAAAACAAACCAAAAGTAAGAAAACTACAAAAAACAAACAAACAACAAAAGAAGTAACTCTGCCAAAGTGTCTCTTTTGGGTCTCTTTGCTGGTCCAAAGTAAAGAAAGTAGCAATTAGCTGTTCTAAAAGTTGCTAAATGACATCATGGCCTAATTTGCATAATTTGCCATATGCGTGTAATGTGATGAACATTGTAGGAGAGAGGAATAACCTTCTGAGAAACAAAAGGTGAGTCAAAACCACCATAAATATGTTTAGTACTATGAATAAACTCTTTTCTGTTGTTTTTGTTTTTTTTTACCATTGAAATAGGCTATTACTTTAAAAAAGTAGATTTTGAATACCTTTAGACCCACATTGCATAAGTCACTTTTGTCCTCCATTGTTAAATGTCAGAATATCAAAATTAACCAAAGGACTGCGGTGTGAAATTTCTAGCTTCATGTTCAACCCTCCTATTGTTTCTATTTTAAAAAATATTGTTCAAAAATGTTACTATTAAAATTATTCAAAGGTTTTGTGTGAAAGAGAAGACAAGAAAGACATCTATTGTTTTTATGTTCAGTGTCAGGTTTTGCAACGTTGATGTGCCGGTAATACGTGCAATAAATATTTAAATTGGAAAAAAATTATGACAGAATCATGATCTCAATTCTAGGCAAAAAAATCATGATTCTCTTACTACTTATGTAGCAATGGGGACGTCACCTGATGCAAGTACCTTTTCTCCATTTCTCTAATGTAATAATGTATAAATAATGTGACAGTATTGCCATCTCCAAATTATTTCTCCTTTTTTCCGCAGGTCTTCCTGAATAAGTGCAGTTGTACATGTTGTTCTGTCTGTCCCGTCCTCTCCAGCCCAACCAGTCGAGGCAGATGACTGCCCTCCCTGAGCTGGGTTCTGCCGGAGGTTTTCTTCCTGTTAAAAGAGATTTTTTTCCTTCCCACTGCCGCCTCGTGCACACTCAGGATGGGGGATTGGATTGAAGTCATGATTTGATGCAATCAGTTGGTTTCTATTATAGGCTATGTATGAATAGGCTTGAAATTATGTGTATGTAGAGTGTCCTGTGACAACATTGATGTATTGGCGCTATACAAATAAAGCTGAAGTGAACTGAATTAAATGAACTGGAGACAAGCAAGTATTACAATGAGACCAGAGAGGTATAAAGAGTGTGGAAAACGTATAAAACCAGGTATCTCATTGGATTCCCTGATTAAATTTACTTTGTTCTCCAAAGTGTATAACTACTTACAACTTCTACAGTAAACACACACAAAAGGGAAAAAAACCCAACAAAAACAGAATCATTATTAATACTTGCCTTAGAGGTGTAGTTGCAGCCTGCTGGTTTGTAGACTCAGTTTTGCACCCATCCATTTGTAAAATAATTATGCAAGTCATGATTTGTGGTTTTTACATTTTTAACAGGAGTATGAACTTACGTCAAACACTACGTCATACTGATGTACGAGATTTAAAGTGATCATTGTTGGGAAGCTTGTAAATATCAAAGTTGTAAACCAGTATCATCTTGAAGTCAGAACGACACTGTGCTTCTCATGTGGGCTTATCCCAATAAAGACTTTTCTCTCTTGTATGTTTGTTTTATAACATGTTTAATGGAACAATTGCTATGTTTACAAGGGAGTTTTAATTTGTGATTAATTCTGAATAAAAGTTAACTCCGATTTAAACTGATGAAAAATGATCATGTAAAGACTTAATTCCTAATGCAATTTTCTATTCGGAATTAAACTTAGTTCCGATGTAAGTCCCTGGTTTATTCGCATTTTAATTCCGAACTATTTAATTCCTCTGTCATGTAAACCTTGATTCCGTTCTAAGTTAATTCCGGTCGTTCCGTGCATGCTCGTTACCTTGTCCTGTCCTGATGTTGCGTGTTGTTTTACTTCCCGTGCTTGGTGGTCTATCTTTCTTCTCCTTCTCAGTTGCTGCAAAAAGTGAAGCAGTATGCTTGTGTTGAGCTGGTACTTCAAAATTACAATAAAAAATAGTGGGGAAACTGGTACTGATTATGCAGTTTTTTATGCAAGTTACAACTGAAAGGACGAGAAGCAGTGCGCGAACTTTGGTTTATTTCCGATATACGTTATGTCACATGCACCCTCTGTCCAATCAGAACCCTTCCCAACCCGCCGCTCTAAAGAGGAATTAAGTAAGGACGCGTTTCATGTAAACCTCCATTCGGAATTATTTTTATGATAAGTTGTAGGAGAATACGTTAATTCGAACCTTTTTCATTCAGTTTTGATACAGTGTCGCTCATTATCATAGGCTGCATAACTGTATGGCAGTTCCCATAGGTTCACAGCCTTAAGAGGATGGTTAATGGGGAAGGGTTGAGACAAGGTATCCTGCGTAAAACAATAACTCCATACATTAATAACCACAGTGTTAATATCAATAACTTGCTAAATTATTTATTCATGAATTCGAACTGGCAACCTGCTTGTTACAGCATCACAGTCTTAATATGACACGGATCATTATAATAGGATTGCTTGCTGGGTAATCATGTTGCAGTTCCACACTTCATTGCAGAATAATTTTCCATTAATTACTAAAATGCCATGAAAAACCACACTGGACAGAAAAAAAAAAACTTTTTAAATGTCCTGATGAAAAGTTTTTATCCAGTCACCACCTTTATTCCTAAAGTTCAGATCGCATATAACTTGTTAAACTTATAAAGAGCAGTGGATCAATTTTAGGTTGTAATGCAACTTAGAAATAATGCAATGACAGTAGATTCAGCCTGTTCAGTTATGTGCGTTCCCGTGAATTACTCGGTGTTGCTAACGTAACACTACAGTAAAAAAAAACAAAAAAAAACAAACTGTTTGCTCCTTGGTGGAGAGCGAGTGTTTCATCTCCTGGTAAAGTTTTTTAAAAAAAACTTATATTTGTATCAAATTTCTTTAGACAGTAGATAATGTTTTCTGCGCACGATCTGTTTGTGGTCCTGCGGAAGCTCACTCACCTGTGTGGTATCATTTTCTTTTGTACAGAAGTGTATTTTTATGTGGATTCAGTGGCTTTCACTGCTGGCGGTAAACACTTTTAGTCACAGTAAATGCAGCTTATATAGCCTTTTTACCTGGTTTTTGTCCAGCTTTACTCCCACTGAAAGCCAATGTTTAAGGCAACAATGAAAGCTGCGAAAAGTTACACCAAACGAGTGTATGTTTAGTGTCTGTGCTGTGCAGGCTACTTATTGGACAGCAGAGGTTGGAATTATGTTTTGCAAATCATCTCCATGCCATGAACTTTTTAAACTAGGCAATTCCTGCCAGCACAGTACATTAACCTGTTTCAGTGGCTGAGCAGAACAAATACACAGCACGGAGACAACTTTTTGATACACTATGGCGACCGTTGTTGTAAAAGGCATTCAAAATGGTGTGGAACTAGAATGCCTCATTCATTTCAAAGAACATTAGATGGGAGTAATTCTTACACAGCGCCCCTTTAACAAAGCCTACCAGTGAGAAATCTTAAGAGCTGATGTAAACAATAAAAGTACTCCCCCAACATGGACAAAGCCCCATGATAAGCAGCTGTACACATGTGCAGTCTGGTATAAGTCTAGGTTAGACTAGATTTGGTTCTCACAATGAAATGTTTTCCAAACCCAAATCAACTTCTGATTGGTTAGTAATGTGTCCGGATTTGAGTGAAAGCTATGTTCTCTCAAATTGGCAACGAAAGCAACATGATTTAGTTGTGACTTACCGACAGTGCTGTCCTTCAATAAAGCTGAAAGCTTCAAAATTTGTTGATGTTTCTCATCTAAAGCCTTTGCAATATTACTGCACAAGCTGGCAGAAAGAGGCGAATTTAAGATGCTGTGGACTTCTTTGTAGGCCTGGTGGACAAGCAGAAAAAAGCTTCAGTGAAATGCATTTTATTTCTTTGATAAATGTCAGTAAAAAGTACAAATAACCTCAGACTGAAAACTAATCACAAAATTTATTCATTCTTTAAAAAAAAAAAAAAAACAATTATCTGACTGCTGCTGCAGATAAACCACATGGCTCACTTTAAAGAGAAAAAAATATTGCATTAACTCAAACTAAAATTGTACTAACACTTAAATATGCAGTTGGTAGTTGAATCACTGCAAATGCTCTACTAGACATGTGTTATGGCGTGCTGCACAAGCTCTAAAAGTTCCATGTTTTGCATCTTTTGTTTAAGCAGTAAAGTGTTAAGTGCATAAAATACAGCCAAACTCCCATTTAAGTGGCTCTCATTAACACAATTGTGTTACTTTTGTCAAATGGTTTAACACATCAAAGATTGTGACATAAACCAGTCAATGTGAACTGTCACTTGTGTGAACCATTTCTAGATTGTTGTGCTTCGGCAAGTTTATTTGTATAGCGCCTTTCATGTACAAGACAATTCAAAGTGCTTACATAAAACATTGGAAGCATTACAGATGGTGTTAAAAAGCATAAAAGACTACACAAATGGCAAAATCACAATAAAATCATAAATCATATGAAAATAATTCAAAGCAAAAAAGTTGATACTAATAAAAAAAAAAAAAAACTTCAATCAACTAAAGACAATAGACCTAGCATTAAACACACTTAGTTAACTGCTAAGTCTATGCTAAAGAAATAACGCACACCACTGAAAAAAAAACAAAAACAAGGACAACAAAGCATTAGAGCCATAGTTCTCAAACTGTTCATGAACCCTCTAGTGATACACAGAAGAATTTTCCAGTAAACCTAATTGCTAATTATACTCTTATCTGTAAATTAGGAAAATTTGACAATGGTGTCATTACATATAACGCATCATACCTCTTGCTTTTCACAGTACATCACCAACAAAATTGTGAGAGTTTCAGATCTGCACTTTCAAATGAAGCTGACTCCAAGCGGAAGCAGCACTCCAGGTTACAGAGTTTCTTTTCTTTTTACAGCCCTGTGAACACTACATGATCTGATCCTGCCAGTGAGATCACAGAGCCAAGGATAATGTCTCTGCCTATACATTCTGCATAATGTGTAAACTGAGACTTTGCACCAAAGGTTCTTAGCGTGCTGCCATGACAACAGAACAGATCCAAGACTGAAGCTATCATCTATTGATCCAAGTATTATAACAGTCTGTTCACAGAATTAGGAGTACATTGGTAACAGTCTCTCCACTTGCTTAATTCCCATTCAATTTTAAACATGATTATTTTAGTAACCAAATATTTTTCAAATAAATTCATTTGTGTACATAATGTAAGTTCCAATGTTGTGTGCGTGTGAGGGTTGAGACAGCAGATCAGATTGCTGCTGTCAAAGTGCAGACTAATTCTCCCCCAGTTTTTGTTTGATAGACAATATTTCATTGATCGACCATAAAACTGCATAATGGTTGGAATTTAATAAAACATTTCTCCCAACATATAAGTGGGAGATGGTGGATAGACATTGATTTCTTTCCATACATCTGAATTTTTTGTCATCTTACTAAACAGTAAAGAGTGTTTGCTGGTTTTATTGCAATAAAGTTTTTTAAAAATTGTTTCTGAGGATTTGTGTATTTTTTAAGCCAATATGTTAAAATGAACAAATCACTAAGTAATAATTTAGGTAAAAAATGTATTATGTGGTCTACAAAGGCAAAATTAAGTATTCTAACAACCAAAATGTTTTAAGACACACGTAAGTTACCTCGTGCCAACACACGTGGCCTATGTGCCAAAGCTATGCAAAGAACATGTGGGCGCCATGGTGCAGAAGTGCTACCAGCAGCATGTATATCCCAGGCCTTAGAAAGCAGCATACTTTTAAAAAATTCTGGTAGTATGGCTAGCATGCTTTTCTTTGTGAGAAAATGCTATAAATCTACCCCATACTTCAATCATGTGGAAAATGTTGGACATTGTTACCACATGTAATGCACAACCAGTAAATTACCAATATTCATGCAGCCCCTTCAGTGTTGCAGTAGGTCAGCACTAAATATAGCACTCTGAATAGCCTTTTACATGACATCTGTAATACAAATAAACTTGCCTTGCATCTTGGCAGCTCTCTTGATCCATTTTCCTCCAGTTTTTCCATTAATTTTGGGATAGTTCTTGAAAATGTCACTGTTCTTGCATGGATTCTCCACTTTTTAACGACTGTCTTCACCATATTCTCACAATTTATTTTTTGGTACCCATCTCCTGACAGATACCTTTCAACAATGAGATCCATTTAATGCTTTACAAGCTGACCACTAACCATTGTTTTTGTTGAAGGATACAAATAAATAAATTCCACTTGGCCTAATACATATGTATTAGGGGTGTCACGATTTCGATGTTTAATTGCAATCGATCGAAATTACGTCATGATTTCGAACATTTAAATGAAAGACAGGATCGACGATTTACACCCCCCCACCACCCTCGCTGGTTTTTGTGTATTTGTCTGTGTGTGTGTGTATTTCCTCATTCCCTCCCCCGTCTACAACAGAATCGAATCGCGCCCCTAAAATGGAAAACCAAATCAAATCAAGGATTTGGAGAATAGTGACATATGATCTATATATATATATATATATATATATATATATATATATATATATATATATATACATATATATATATATACATACATCATAGACTGTATATCAAGATGGACGTACCCTCTGTGACGTCACCCATAGGTTTGTGAAGAGCTGAATTGAAGCTCGGTGGGCGGTTCCTACCATTGCAATCTTGGCAGAGGCATGCACGTCGTCTCGTCCGGAAATTACATATATGGGCAAACAGGTAGAGCTGAGAGGGAGGCTGTCAGCATCATGGTGGATGATTGACATCGAGCAAGCTCTGAGCTTTCTGTAGCTAAAAGCTAACCGAACTAACTCGGAGATAACAGGAGCTAACCAGCTAACGGAGATAAGCAGGCTAAAGCTAAGTCACGTTGTTAACTGGCTAAAAAGCCGCGGTTGTTCTACGTTCTTCTTATTTGAAGCAGGAGATTGGTACCTGTCAATCAAAAGGACACACCCCTAAATATGCCAAACTTCGAGATAAAATTACTTTTAAACGTGGGAGTAAGAAAAAAAATCCCATCCTCCCACAGTTGTCATGAAGGTCAACCTGACCTATAAACCAAAAATTGATTTTTGTACCAGGCTGTAAACATGTTTATTTCTGCCGTGAAGTTGGTCTTTTTAACATCGGAGTAGATGGAGATTTGCTTTGATTTGCAGCCAGCCCCTCAGGGATGAAGAGGAAACTGCAGTTTTCTACACTTCCGCAAAGGCTTCACTTTTTACCACTGGCGGCTCTGTCCATCTTTCTTATACGGTCTATGGTGTGTGTGTGTGTGTGTATATATGTATGTATGTGTATATATATAATTATATTTATATGCATGTTCATGCTCTCTTCACATATATGAGGGTTTTAATGTCAATATTATAATTCAAACGTGAAGATTTTTCACAAATGTTAACTTGAGGGCTTCAGTCTATCTTGTTTAAAAAGAAAAAAAAATATGACACAAGAAACAGGAACTGTTGGTAATATTGTGAATTTCCAGAGGGAGTTTTCAAATAGACATAATTTGTTTACATTAATGTCTTAGCAGGCTGTTTAACATGGCAATTTTACTGTTTCGGAACGGACATGGTTTTAGCATGTGAACAAACCGCTTGCTGGGAAAAAGAATCGCTTAGCTTACACAATGCAGTGTGAGGCAAACCCAATGCTAACATTACCTGGTTAGTGAAGTTTCGAAGGTCTTGCTCAAGTGTGTTTCGGGCACTTTCTAGCAGAAATAATTTGTAAATGAGTTGCACTTTCTGGGTGTTGTTGGAAAGGTGAAGTTGGCGGACAGCGGGCATCAGTAGAGGAGTCATGGTGTGTTTGCAGCACGGCGTCGCTTTTCTGCGTGTCTGCTGTGTTGCTGTTTCAGGTTAGCTAGCTAGCTAAGTAGCCGGTTAGCATGTCTACAAATTTCGACGTGCCTTCATAACGATAGCTTTACTTCAATGGGATGTTGCAATAACGAAGCAGTAGTTCTTTTCTCTTATTCTTCGCCTTGCTTGTTTCTTCTTATAAAACGCTTCTTATTTAACCTGTCAGGGGTTTGACCTGTAGACGGTTTATATTTTAAAACCACAGAGGGTTGGTAGATAACATTCAATATCCGTCAAGTTGAAATGACTTTACAAGACAGTTTGAATGCCCCCTTCTGTTTCTTTCTTTTTTTTTTTTTTTTTTTTAAACAACACCTTGCACACACGCGCACAAAAAAAAAAGCTCCTTTACATTTAAGATGTGATACTTTTTCTTCGACACGTCATCTCGACTGCGCAGTGAATCAGTCAGTCATTTTCTCTGTTCACATGACTATTGAAGGTCCTTTGCTGAAGTTTAACAAAGCCCACCTTCAAATAAATACATAGAATAATTTTAAAATAGTTTAAGGGTTACAGCAGACTTATGTTGATATATTTAAAACTGCAATACATGCTTTAAATATATCCATTTCTTACATATTGATAAAATGTGAATTATTCAAAGCACACCCACTCATGTTTCAGTGGTTCTATAAATATGCCAACTAAAGTTTTTGTGATTTTTTTAAATATAAGAAACAGAACAAATTCCACCTATTATAAATATCACATTATTGTTATAAAATACTCTATTTTTGCACATGCAACTATAGCTTTAACAATCAAGGGTACATTTTCAGACTGAATTCATGAAACATCGTACTGGTTTCTATAATCTGGTGTCAGGAAATGCCCAGTCTTATAAATCTGCCAGTTTGCATGCCACATTTGAGGATAAATTGCTGATAGACACTCATTTTTACATGGTTTGTGCTGCTTTTCAGTTTGTTGGACAGTATTTTACATGTTTTTCTTTAAGATCCTTGTATTGGCTATAATGCTGTGTATTGTAGCCATTGGTCACTTTTTCATCCAGCATTATGGAGTATTTACTGATGCCATATCTTTTTTACATTAGTTTAGCAAGATGTGATACGTTTTATGTCGTAAAACAATAAGGTACTTCATGAATAACTGGTGACTTTTTCGATTTAATGTTTGCTGGAATAGGCTCAGGCTATCTGTGACTCTCAGGATAAAGTGGATAGGTAAAACAGATCCATGTGGAACTGGGCCACACTTAAATTTGCTCACTGGATTGGTTTGTCTATAGACAGCACTGTGCATATCAGTGAGGACCTCATGTGAGCCACCCACATCACTGCAGCTGTCAAAGCTGCCCACAAATGTCTGTTTTGCCAGAGGTGACTCAAGAAATATGAGTTGTCCTCCACCCCCACTCAGCACCTTCTACAGGAGCACCACTGGGAGTACCCTGACTGGCTCCATCCCCTCCTGGCTCAGCAGCTGCTCATCTGCTGAAAGGATGTCCCTCCAGATGGTGGTGAAGACTGCAGAGCACATCACTGGCTTTAAGCTGCTGTCTCTGCAGAACCTCTTTAAGTCCAGCTTCTGCAGAAAAGCAGAGAAACTTCTGAGACTCATTCCACCCCACTCGTGGACTCATTTAACTCCTGCCATCTGGCACCATCCATGCACATATTACCAGATAGAAAAACAGTTTTTGTCTCTCTAGTCTGTCTGCTTAACAAGAAGACACCATGCAACGCCTCCTGTCATTTGCATTTGCACCATCTTGCGTATGCATATGTATTCAAGCACATTTTTTGTGCAGACTTGTACTGATTTGTACATGTCGTCTTGTCTTTTGTTTTATTGCTTGGAGCTTAGTTTTAGTTTTCTCTGAATGCCTGCATTGTTATAAGATCTTTGCTTGCTCAGTACTCTTTGTTGCTGTCTTCATGACAATAAACATCTTGAACTTAAACAGCTTCCCTGTGCACTGGATTGCTATAAAATAAGTAAGCAGTATAGTCAGTACAAGAATCTATTGTTCATTTAATTTGAAATCATGCTGATCCAAGTTTTCAGTAATGTGCTGTTAAACAAGCTGCTACTGCTGTCCAAATGCCAAATACCATCAACCATTATGTTGAAGAATGAATATAATTTGCCACTTGCATTCCTTTGGTTTCACACCTAACATCCGCTGTGCTGTATTCTTTGAGTGCTCTGTGCTTGAACTTGCCAAGCTGCTACTTGATCTAGTACCTAAAACTTGTGAGGTGGGGCAACAAAGACATTTCCTACTGTTATATTGCTCAAGAGCAGAAGTGATAAGTCCTCTGGTTCCAGAGGATGTATCAGTAAGAGGACCGTTAAAGCATTGCTTAACCGGATGTTTTGCAGCAGATGTTTCTCTTCAGTTCTGATGTCTTTTTATTTCAGAAGTCATTTCACACAGAAAACTGTCACTCTGACTGATCAGTTCACTGCGCGTGAGAGAAAATCCTTTATGTATTAGTCTTACCTGATTGTAATGGCCTTGGGCTGTAAACCAAGGTTGTATTATCATTATTGGATTTCAGTTCAGTCAGATTTATTTTTTATGATGAATGGTAACAACCTCTTTATGTGTGTTTTATGATTCAGCGACTGTCTGGCTACTTAACAACAACAAAAAAATTTATAGAAGCAGAAAAAGTCCCACTTTCAGCTTTGGTGATTTATTGGGAACTAAAATTCTCAAATGAAAGTATCTAACATCGTATAGTAAGCTACAGCAAGTTTATGAAATAATACAACATGACTGGTGCAAGAACTCTTCTCCATCTATATAACAAAAATCCACATTTATCATCTATTTCTATTCAGAAATACAGAAAACAAATGAGTTTAGATAGAAACTGTGGGCATATATTTGATTGCTTGTTCTGTCCTGATTCTGGGAATGTTGTGTGAGGCTTTGCAGGCATCATGAGAATTTAAACCAAGGTTAGATGTTTAGTTGCAAACAAACATTTCACTAAAGGATGACAGGCAGGAGTTCTCCATCTGACCATTGATTTGGCGCTCAGTGAAACCAAGCAGCTTTGGAGGCAATAATGCCAATTTCAATCATAACACTTAAACTGCTCCGGTCACGCGAAGTGAGGCCCCGCTAACAGATGTGTGGTGGAGTCATTAAAGAAAGCTCGAGCAGAGTGAAAGCCCAATTATGAGGCAAATTGCACATGATGTCTTGACTGCGTTTAATAAATTGGAAATTACCTTTTGAAGCCATGAAGCCACATTTCGGTTTAAAACAAGAAGGGGTCATTCAAAGTGAAACTCCCTGGAGTTTTACTTCAGGAACCATGGCGTACTCTTCTGTTTCTCACTGAGCTTGAATAGTTTATTCTCTGTTTAAACTCTGTATCCTATTTGCATGTTTTAGATATCAGACCACAAAAGATTTTTGTCCGCAGCACAGCTTCCTGCTGAACATGACAAACACTGTTAGTAACACGGCTAGAAATATAACAATTACAACCATTTGTCCAAAGTTGACTTTCCCTTCCTCCTCATGAAGCAAACAATATGATAAAGGTTTTTTCAGGTACTCTGTGATCATCACGTTGCAAACACGTGTAAAACATTGAGTTCTACTGATGTCAGGCAGTCTAATCTTCATCTCAGTTAAAGCTTTCAGCCATCCGCTGTCGCAGCAGTCAAAATTATTCCCACTAATAAACATCACAGTGAGGTTTCTGGATAAAGCCTCAATCACAGAATAGTCTAAAGTCATAAAAGTATTATTTCTGATGTCAATTTCTTTCAAAGGAGAGCAGTCTAAGCTCTTATGCATCTTGTCGAGGCCGTTGTTTGATATGTTCAGTTGTGTTAACGCTGGCATGCAAGGTAAAGACAGATGGGAGCTGCTCATGTTCATCTCACTGATAATCAAGGACTGAAGAGTTGCTTGCACATCATTTAGCGCCCCCTCACGCATTTCCATGTGTTGATTTTTTGCAAGGTTAAGGGAAACCAAAGGGGTTCTCAGAAATGTGTTTGGCTGAAGTATCTTTATGCCATTTTCTCTGAGATTGAGGTGTTTAAGAGTCCTCAGCTGCTCAAAAGCAGTGCAGGGTGTGCCGAGATGAATTTGAGGCGTTGAAGGCGAGCTGCTGGAATTGCCAGCAGAAGAACAAGGCTGCATAAAATTTTCTTGCAGATTTAAAGTTTCTATTTGTGTGAGCCCCTTGAGAAAGAATGGGGAAATGTGCCCAAGAGCATTACTTTGCAGGTTTAGGTGCTTTAAGGAGTGAAAAACAAGCTGACGAATGAGCCCTGAATCACTATAATTTCTTATATTCCAGCTGATGCTTTGCAGACAGTTGTAGCTGAAATTCAGGGTTTCTAAAGATGAAAGGAGGCTCAAAGTCTCGAGAGGAAAAGAGGTGAAGTGGTTATAGCTCAGGTCAATGTAAAACAGTGGCATTTGCCTCCAGATAGCATGTAGAATATTTTTCATAACCATTTTTTCTCCTACAATCTCATTATAAAGAGAGTTTGCCTCAGACACCATAGCAGCCTCTGAACTCAAGGCCCCAAGCATATTATTCTGTAAGTAAAGATACCTCAGATGATTCTTTTTTGGAACAACTGGAAAGTAAAGAAGTTTGTTGTAGCTCAGATCAAGAATTTCAAGGCTGTAAGAGTATTCATTCTCATGTGTAACAAAGAACTCCACAGAATTTCTGCTGAGATTTAGATATTTAACTTGATACAGTTTAAAATCACAAATGTGTGCAAGATTATTTCTTGCCAAGTTAAGCGTCTCTAACTGGCTCAGTGGTTCAAACGTCCTCGGTTCTATTTCTGATATCAGATTGTCATCAATAGTAATGGTCCTTAAACGTGTATTCTCTCTGAACAAGCTGCGTGAAAGTCTTGTTAAAGCGTTTCCAGTGATCTTTAGTTGATCAAGCGAAGACTTGCGTCCCAGGTACAGCTCCACTGCGTCATTACTCAGACCATTCCTTGATATGTCTAAAGTTCTCAGCCTACTGAGGGATTGGAGGGCTTTGCTGTTGCTGCCAGTATTGATGTTCAGCCCGTTTCTGGATAAATTCAAGTGTTCAAGTCGAGCCAGGTTTTCAAAAGCCCCGTCGGAGATGAGATCCAGCTGGTTGTTGCTCAGGTCCAGCTGCTCCAAGTATGGCAAAGTGAGTGTGTGCAACTGTCGGATGAAGTTGTTGGACAGGTCGAGTCTTCTGAGCCTTACGTCCAAGTCCAGAGGGACAGAGGAGAGATTCTGCTTGTTCCAGGACTGCCGCTTGAAATGCAAAGGACATTAATCTTAATTAAGAAAAGAAAAGAAAAAGACTTGGATGTCATTAAAATATCAAAACCAAGTTAACTGAAAAAAGAAAAAAAACTTGATGAAGTATTTTGTACTGGGAAACATGAACTTACCTTTGGAGCAAAAAATGTTCCACCAGTTCTAAAAAGGTCTTGGCTCAGTGACCAGAGTAGCAGGAGATTAGAAAACATTATCCCTCTGCTGCTGCTGTTGCCTCCACACTGTACCAAAGCTGCTGTCAGAGCTCATGTACACACACTACCTCTTATAGCATCTCTTCAATGAAGGAAAAAAAAAAAAAAGAGGAGAGAGCAAACAGCTGTGGGGACCAGATAGGAAACCATGGATACTATATTTAGATCATAAAGACTTGATAGTGCATATCACTTTTTTTCAGAGGCAGAACATCCTGTTTTGGATGAGAAACTTGGACTACTTTAGATGAGAATACAAGAGTTCTTAATAAAAATAATTTTATTTTCATTTTAAAATTGAGCAAGTCAAATCAGTCACAGTATTGAAATTGAAATAAATACAAAGATTAAAGGCAAATTTAGTTGGAATGAGGCATTTTATCCAGATAACTTATGATGCATTGTCATACTTACAGTGATGCATAGTTTGGTATCAACCAGGAAAACTCTTTCAAAGTGATACAAATATATACATTTGTTTGTTCCTGACATAGCGATTGGAAAACGGAAACGATTCCAAAATAGACAAGAGGAACAAATAAACAGTGTGTAGGTGGAGCAGGAGGGAAGCCCCCAATGAGGTATAAAGAGATGCAGGAGATACTAAAATAGACTGATGAAAGGACACACAAAAGGAAAAAGCATGGGACAGGACAGAAGAAATACCTCAAATATAAAGATGAAAAGCAGAAGACAGTAAAAAAAAAAAAAAAAAAAAAAGACTTTTATGAACAGGAAAAGTCTTTTTGAACAGGATTCACGCCGGTCCTTTATCAGCATCCTCTCACACAGCTCTGTGTTAACTACCATTTCCTACAACAATGTGCTGGACGTCTATCATCCTGCTGCTGCTCCGTCTTTAGTTGAGCTGGATGACACCGAAAAAGGTTGAATCTGCCTCCATAGAGATCAGGGCTGTTGGCCGACAAGGAATCACAAGTTCAAGCTCGTCACCAGGGAGCAAGTGCACGGTGCCTGCAACAGAAAATACACAAACCAATCTGCATTACTTCAGCTTAACATCTCCATTTCACTTGGTTTTTTTGGGGGGAAAAAATATTCTTTTATATAGAGGAGAAATCCTAATTATTAGCCCGGATTACAGTAATTTACACAGACAGCAGCACACCAGTTCTAAATATTAACAGTTTATTGGTCAGATTTGTTTTTTCCCCCCTAAACTGTTAATTAAAAAGGCTCCATTGAGAAAAAAAAAAACTTGTTTTAATTGAACCTTAAAACACTACAAAAAGATGTAAACTACCCTCACACCACACATACCCTTCACTTACAAAGTTTAAATGATATCTACATAATATTTGTGCTCTTAAGATGGACTTTTGTGTATAAAGATGCCTACAATAAATATCAAATATAGCAATATTTTTTATGATGGGAAAAAAAAGGTTCCAAACACAAAGTGAGCATAAATCAGGATGTAAACATATAAAAGAAAAAGTCTAAATTATTTCATGGCTAAAGTAATATGCGTACTGCTGTTTAGATTCCGCATAAATCAGTCCTAATAGTGGCCTTTCTCTCTAGATTGAAACTTTTAAATATATAAAAGTAATTAGTTTAACGTATAAAAATATATATATTTAAGTCAAAGAACAAAATGGAGTGACATATTTCTGACATTGGACATTTTCCATTCCTTTGGTGGAAATTTTCTGTCCCATTAAACCAAATGGGATTTTTAAAACAACTGCACAGGCATTTTTATTAGAAGTAAGAACAACTATTATTGGAGCCCTTTTGAGTTTCGTCAAAAAATATTTGTTAAATATTTAAGAAAAATCCCACATTTTCCTTGGTGCTTTGCTGTGTGCACATTAATTTATCTTTATCTGACCTTGTCATGAGCTTTGGATAAAGAAGAGTAAAGAATGGCCTGAATGTATGCCTGCAAGGCAGGAGGCTGGTGGAAGGGTTAGGCAATAAGCAAAAAAAGCAAGGAGCATTTGCAGAGGAAACTCATTTCTAAGAAAGGAGTAGGTGCAGTAAGTAGCTACTGAGAACCAGGTGATACAAAGCAGCATGAAGCAAACATAGAACCAGTAAGGAGCTCTACTAGCTCTACTAATAAGCTCTACTAATAAAACAGAAAGTAAAACCCACAGATCCTGAAATAACACAAAATTAATTCACTAAACTTCTAAAACCATGTTGATTGTAAGTAGACTAAGCCTTCTTTGAACCCCCAACTACAAAACCCGTCAAGACCTACATCTCAGACTGAAGAGATTGTGCTTATTCTCTAAGAAAAAAAAAAGGTGGCAGGAAAGCCTAAATATGGAAACATTGCATCTAAACAAATCTCAAGAATTTTGGAACATATATTTTTTGGACAGTTGAAACCAGTGTAAAGATGTTTGGCCGTAAAACGCAAAGCGTCATGTTTGGTGGAAACCAAACAAACAGCTCATATCAGCTGCCAAATTCAGAGTGCAGGGATGATTTGGATCTGCTTTGCAGCCACAGAATCTGGACCCAAACACCTGCCAATCACTGAGTCAACCATGAACCCTGCTAAAAATGGCTCTCTTCAAATATGTAATCATCTGCATTATAGCTTTCTGTTAGTGAAATAGGTGGTGTAATAATTGACATGTTGTTCATTTGAGGTTGTATTTCTTTTCAACCTGGAGGAAATAAGTTGGGTTTTTTTTTGTTTTTTTAAAGTCCTGATGCATAAACCCTTAGAAGTACAGATTGTATTTTATGTAAGGACACATCAAGCCATGTTTTGACCCATTCTGGCCAAATTAGAGCATTATTTGTGTTTCTTACATGCTTTTATGTCTACTTTTCCACTATGTGGTAAAATCCTTGCAGGTCATTGCTAAAAGGGAGCTAATACACAATGACAGGAAAAGCTGCTCAGGTTAAAAGCCCATCTCTGCTGTTAAAGGATTGATACCACTATTATGCCTTTACAGCAGCTATGGGGGGCACAACCTTGCTGAGTGAAAACAGGCATTCTGGCTCCATTTAAAGGCAACCAAATCCAGCAGCAGCCGTGTCGCACTGACCTGCTGTGTAGCATGAGTTGGCAGGAGTTTCATCAGGCATCTCCTGCAGGCAACGCAAGAGCTCTCTTGATGTCTTCCCGGCTTTACTGGAGCTCCAACTTTGGATGACATGACCCAGAACTGCGCTTGGACTTTCAAACAAAACCTGTGAATTCAGCAGAACATTAGGTGAACAGTTGGAACAAATAATATGTAATATCAACTTAGTTATGCTTGATTTAGAGTGACACAATACTTGTCCAAACACCAAGTAATAACCATCTTCTTGGACAACAATCCTGTTTTCCTTTTGTGAAATTGTGTTTCCTTGCTGCACAGAAACAGTCCAGGGGATCACAATTATATTTCCTTCGGGAAAAAGGCAAGACACACTTTCTCAAAATAATGGCAGACGACGCAAAAGCTTAAGCCAAAGATCCGAATTTAGTTTTACCTCTCCTGTCTGGCTGTTTGTTAGTATTAGCTCTTAACTGCAGGAATGATGTTGGAGCTGGCAAGAGAGGGAAATAAACATCATTCTTTAATTTTATTAACTAAGCATATACTGTTTACGGTCTCACTACCAGAGCTGACCGTAACTAATGAACACATTTTCAGTTCTCAGCTCCAACCCACGTCTGCAGCTGCTCTGTTCCCTTTTTACTCTCCGAGAAGAGATCTTCGGAGAACTCTGAGCTCTTTGGAAAACACTTGGCTTTATGTCCTGAGAGAAAACAAAGCATTAAGATAAAAATTTATTATTGCAGCGCTATCTGAATACTCACTAATGGCATAAATCTCAGTAGTACAATGTCCAAGATGACTCCATCCTGCGTAATCATCGACATACCTCCCTTGTTTTAGACATCTTGGCTATTTTCCCATTAACTCCCTCAGAACGTTGCTGATTTAATTGTAGAATTATGTCCCCTTGGAGTTTGTGAAAATCACATTGTAAAACACAAGCTCTGTGCACCAGGAAAAGGCTGAGACAAAACATAAATGCCGTTAGCGATAATAAAGCACTATAAAGCATATCGAGACTGATAAAACTCCCCAAGTTACTCAAACGGGTGAGGTCACACATCAGTAAAAGCCGGAAACCTACACTTTCACATTTACTTTCTAAATGAGGAACTATCCTCTTGCTGTCTTTCAAGATGGAACTCATTTAAACGGCATATGAAAAAAAAACCAAAAAAAAAAACAAAACACGCACAGCCAACACTGCAGTGTGTTGTGAAACTTGCAGCGAATGTAAAAGCCACATTTTAATAAAGACAAAAAGCCTCACTCACACAGTATCATCTGTTCCTGTCAGCGCTCGTGCCAGCTTTGTCCGAATATGAAAGAGAGGCTGGAAGCTTGTAAATGAATACCACCGGCTGCACGAACACAAAAGACAGACAAATGCACTTAGGCAGAAAATGAAAACATTTTAATCCATCAATCAACTCCATTTACAAAAGTATATCCCTTTTTATATACAGTATGTACAGGCGTGTATTAACAACTGTTGCGTTTCTACATGGATTCAGTCATAAAGGAACTAAAAAGCACTGTAAATAAAATTAAAAAAAAATTGGTACTTTGCAGGGATGCTGTAGTGCAAATGTGCGCAATATATAGTGCTGTTACTCTGAATGCCTTCTAACGCCAGTTTGAATGGATTTTCTCCAATTTTCATCTTGCACCTTAAGAGTTTTAAACTCCTTGTTTAAACCATTTATGTAAAACCGATAAATAAAAGAACATGTAAAATAGCTGGTGTTTGAGATATAAGAGTATCATTCAACAGCGCTGGGAAGCGTGTAATTACTGGGTATCTGTCAGCGCAGTGTCCTTCCTTTTAATACAGAAAGATGCTGCGTGTGTTGACACAAAAGGGTGACTATAAATAGAAAGTTGTGTTTGACGAGGACACGTCCTTCATCATCAGGGCTTTCTCTCTGCATAGAACCATAGTGAAAGGTGGCATTAAAAAAAAAAAAAAAAAAAGTCTTTATTGTCCCTTTTAATACAGACATGTGAAAGTGAACAAAAGTCCCCCAGGGGCTTCCTCAACTTCGGTAGCCCAGAGTGTCCTCTAGACAAGTGCGAAACGTGGGCTACCGGTTGCTTCAAAGTTTTGATTCCACATCAGGCAGGATGAAAATACAGGGCGACTGTGGACAAAAGCGACGTCTTGGAGCAACTTTCTCTTTCATGCAGAGGGGCTGGTGGATGTGTAGTTATCCGTTCTGTCCAGCAGATGGCGCCTCTCCAAGTCTGACACTGCCCAGGAAGGTGGTGTGGTTGGTCATGTTGATGAGTGTGTACTCGTGCGCTATGCGTATGGAGATCCTCTGGCCGGCACGGAGCGGGCTCACCCCAGCCGTGTAGCAGGTGTTAAATTTGCGCTGGCCCGTCTCGATGCTGCACGTGCAGCGAAGGAACGGGTTGGAGTCCACCATCACGTCATAGCTGGCGATGTCAGTGAAGTTGAGGTAGTACACCTGGTGGAGAGGGGGACATTTAAAAAGAAGACAAAAAAATATTACAAGACTGAGAGAGGCAGTCAAAACAAGTTCACATAATCATTAAAAGCCTTGTTTTAAACTTAAACAGCTGCAGTCTGAGACTGGCCAGTATGAGCTGCAAAGCTCCACATTTAGCCACAGTCAGAGGGAAATTAAATCTTTGTGTTCCAACACTTTGCAAAAGTCTCGAGCCAACCCTTATTTTTTTATTTATCGCCAGAAAAATGTGAAATGGGTTCAGAGATTTACTGAAAGACATGCAAACATAGATGGGAAGAGAGTGGATGAGGCAAAAACGAGAGGTTGTGCAGTTTTTAGCAAGCTTTATATTCAATATTTGGCAAGACCCCCTTCCCTACCTCCTTTATTCTTCAACACAGTCATTCTGAACCCTCTCAGACAAGCTTTCTTGTCAATTTGTTTAAGCAATCTTCAAAAATAATTCTCCAAGCTTCTTGAAGGACATTTCAAAGCTCTTCTTTGGATGTTGGCTCCCTTTAGTTCTGTTCTCTGTCAAGATGATCCGGCACTGCTTCAGTAATGCTGAGATCTGGGCTCTGGGGAGGATTCATCGCTCCATAAGAGCCGCTGCCAGTAATGTTCAGTTCAGTTCTTATGTCATTTGGCAAACCTCAGGCTTTTCCCCCTACTTCCTTTTCTTAAGAACGGCATCTTGACAAACCACCCCTTTCCATGGAGATTTCAGATGAGGCTTTGGAAAACAGCAAACGGATCAACCAGATGCATCTAACAGGTCTTGTGTCAGGTTTTCGCTGGATTACTTGCAAAAAATCACCTTCAGATACAGTTAAATACGTAAATATACTTTTTAGTCATCACATTTTCTGTCTCATGTTCAATTTCATTCACTTTTTTTTTTTTTTTGCCAAATCACACTGCACACTATGCTTAGATATGACAAATTTTCGGCCCAAATCTTTGGGAATTACGTTGTTGGTGTAAAAATGCAGCCAAACTCTCTCAAATGATGCCATCTATGGTATTTTTCTAAACACACCTAAAGACATAGGAACAAGTTACTCCTCTTTGCATCGGGCTGCTGGTTAAAAGTTCCCAAAGGATACAGTCTTACAATGTCAAGCAATGGTTTATTTCTCGAGTAAGGTTATTTATTTCATGCTTGAATTGTTCATAGCTCAGCGTTAAGTGGTTTAACAAACAGAAAACATGCGTCTGAATGTGATCAGGCAGAATTACTGGCTGAAAGCGAGTGGAAAAGAAATTGAAAGGACTTCAGAAAGTTTGAAAGACTATTACTCAAGACCGCTTTAGAAGTCAGGCTTCTTGGAAGCAAAGTATAAAGAAACGAGGGGTGGCTCGGGATTTTTTTTGCATGGTGCTGCAGAATTCAAACAGTAACACAATCAGGGTTTTTTAATTTTTAAAAAAAAATTTTTTTTTAAGCTCAACTGCCAGTTCTTTTAAACGCCACTGTAAATTTAAAGAGTTACGTCAAGAACCGTACTCACTTCTACCTGACTATATATGAAGTAGACACCGTCCAACAGCACCTCAAGCTGTCCGGTGCGAGAGTGCATTTTGAACACGCGGTGATGGATGGACACCATCTTCCAGTTCCTAAGGACCCCTTGAGACAGATCTAAACATGTCACAACAAACACACAAGAGGCAAACGGTCAACATAAACAGCCTTCAGCAGTGTTTAACTCAAACCAGAGCTCAGCGCTGACAAAATATAAACCCGCTAATGATGCTTACACTCCTTCTAGACCGAAGCAGTGATGCAGCATCCTCTGCTGGCATGCAAAGGCTCTTTGCTCCTGAGCTGAAGTGACACGACTTTTCCTCCACGGTTTGGTGACCAAACAGCTATAGGATTACCGTAAAGCAAAACTATATTCTTACACAACGTTACAGTAAATATTAGGGAATGAAAAAATATTTAATCTGCCGAAAAACATTTGCGGTAATTTTTCATAAAGGCACCGAAGAAAGAGCAGCGTGTTTTAAAACATGGAATCTCTGGTGTAAACCATCGCTGGCATATAAACAATCTAAAGTGATTTCATTTTCTATTTTCATGTAAGCATGTCCTCTGGTATTACTCCAGATGTGGAGTGTTTGATGTATGACACTGACAGGGATAATTCGGGCTTATTGGCCTGTGTCAAACACGGTAGTATATCTCCAGCTGAGCGTGAACAGAGAACCCACCTTCTCGCACTTGGATTGTTGTTTCCTGTCCTTGTAAATGAACCACTGCAGGCTGAAAAACAAAGACCTCTGGTGACTAATCTAATTCTCATAAAAGCGGAGCGAACGCCGCTTTCATCAGGAACCCCGTGTGGGATTAAATCAAATTTTATGAGCTGACATACTCTTACCTGGAATTCCTTTGTTTTGGTCTTATCAGGAACCCCTGGAAGAAGAAGGAAAATGCCAGATATAAAAGTTCTGCTCAGAGGAGGGACGGTGATTAGACAAAACAAACACTGACATAGTTTGAAAATAAATCACTGCTTTTCGGCACAATGTTTGACATTCTGAATAAGACGCTCTCACTGTGCAGGCAATGAGTTAATCAATTTTGACAACTTGAACCTTCTTCTACTGTGGGAAAGTTGCTGCATGCAGAGAAACGCTGTAATCTAAGAAAGAAAATAAAACTTCTCATCTTGTTTCCATGCGTGTGACTCGGGTCATCTTCCTTTTTTTTTTTATTTCAAGTTTTGTACCTGCTGGACCTTGAGCGCCTGGTGGTCCTTGTGGCCCAGGGGGTCCGGGGGGTCCAGCAGGCCCCACGACATTATTTCCTGGAATACCAGGGATTCCAGGGATGCCCGGTGGCCCCTGAGGGCCTGGGGGACCCGGGGGACCGGGAGGTCCTGGAACAGACTTTTTCTTTCCTGCAGAAAATGACAATAAATGAGGTCAGCTCTGATGCTGCAGAACCAGAAATCCCCTCCCCAGGCCTTTAAAATATCCACTGATAGAAGATAAAGAACTGTGGTTGTGCTGGACTAAGATAAAGCCAACCTCCTTACTGGATATGAAACTTATATCAATGATGCTTCCAGTGAATGGGCAGCACACTTATCAATGACCAGCACAGAAGAATAACAGCTACCTTTCTTCTTGTCTTTCCTTTTCTCCTTTCCAGTCGATTCTGAAAAGAACAAAAAAAAAACACAACGTGATTAAACCTGAAATGATCTCCTGAGCAACCGTCATCTCAGATAACGTCTCAAAAGATCCGGCTCATTCCGTGCAGGTACCCTAAACAGGCTGAAATAACAGATTCAGACGTTGTGTGCCGAGCGGCGGAGTGGAGGTATGTCAGTCTGTGGTATCTTGTAGTGTAGTAATTTGTAAGTGTGGTTTCACCTCCTCTGTATGAACAAGTGCCTTAAGCACTCACAGGCAGTGGAACTGGAGAAGATCATTAGAGAGATACTTTATCCTGCCAAAATCCTTTTCTTTGAATTAAGCCCAGATGGAGAATGCAGATGAAAGTGCGTGTACATGTGTGCATGTGCGTCTCCCTCCTTTATTGCGATGCGTGTGGGTGTGCATGCGTGGATGCTGGTGGGGCATCGATGTCACTGCTTGAAAGACAAAATCCACTCGGTGTGCGTTTGTGTACATGTCGAGCGAGCAGCTGATGAATCCTTTGCAAAAAAGGAAGGGGGAAAAAAAAAAAAAAAAAAAGCAGTCTTGCTTATGTTTACCATTTCATTATAACTACAAAGGCCATTTAACCTTAAAACCTCACAGTTTGAGTCCCCCTCAAACATATGGCCAGTGTTTCTCCTCTGGCTAAATGACTGGATGCATCCGCATAGATTTCTCTTAACGAGCAGCCCTATCTGGAATCTGGTGCCCGTTAGGAGTGCTGAGAACGCACACGTGCAAACACAGGACACACACACACACACACACACACATATATGTATACACACACGCAAGAGCACACATCTAAGGCTGAGATTACAAAAGCCTTTGTCTGTGTGCTGAGAGCAGAGGAGAGAGCTGGGAATGATTAGTGTTTAGAGGCTCGGGACTTTACTGATTTATGTAGAAAGTCTCAAAGGTGAGTTTTTTCTTCTAATTTAAACACAATCATTGAACCCCCTTCACCCTCCCTCCACACACACCCCACCCCAAGTATTCAGTGTCACGCCACAGACGCTGGAATGCCTTGTGATCATGGTGCACTTGTTGCACTCAGACATGAAACTTCAAAGGCTTCTTCTTCTTTTTTTATTTTTATTTTTTTATTTGCATAGCTCAGATTCTAAACAAAAACTACAAAAGCTTATTCAGACATATTGGCCATATGGCTTTCTGCAGTGCTATTGATTAACATAAATCAATTTGGTGGGAAATTAATGAAAGTCATTGCAGTCAGAGATATAAAAAAAAAATGCTTTGAGAAATGGTTACAGAGTTTCTTAAAAAAAAAATTGCAGCAAGTGTCACAACAGATCATCATAGCATTTTTTTTGTTGGACCTGATCAATGCAGCTGGATTCCGAGTTGTTTCGCTGATGGGTACACGAAGATGTTTCGAGGGACCAGAAATTATTCTGAAACTCAAAATCAACAGGGATCCACTGGCTGTTTTAAATTGGTGCAACCCTCCCGAACCCATTGTTGTCCTTGCTCACTGTCCAAGTAATAATCAATCCCATTCCATCTGATCTCTTGCTCTGTAAACCAGCCGAAATTAGGTTTCTGGAGCTGCTTTGTTAAGCACAAAGCTGTGAAAATCACTGCCGCATAGAAGTGAGAAACCATTAAGAAACAGTTTGGCAAATTTAAGCGCTTTAAAGTCCAACATAAGCCTTTTATCAACACTGTAACCAATTCCAACCAGATCAAACGAGCCAACCGGGCTGTCACGAGGCCCAGCTAATACACTGATGAAGGTGTACCGTTCACGTTTTGCGATTAAATAGTTGAATTTGCAGTTTTAAATAGTGATGGGCAAACTGTGCATCGGCTCAAAGCCTTGTTAAAACCGTAGAAGACGAGACAACAGAAGCCAGTGATGACAAATCGAGAAGTCCGCACCTGTTTCGGGCTCCTTGCCGGGACTCCTTTTTGCTCGCTGAGTTATGCCCCTGCTGTCCTCTGTGCCGTGGAAGTCGCCGTTTCTGTACAGTGATCTCTCCTGGCAGGACACAAACAAAGTAAAAGTGTGAGAAAATCTTTAAACATCTTTAAAACACAGGCGCTCTGAGCCGAAGACCTGTGAGCATCAAGACCACTGAAGCCACCTGACAGGGACTCCATGAATGGAGCTAAAAGGAGTGAGTGATACAAGTTTTTTTTTTCTTGGAGGGAAACCCATGCTACAAGAGGCCATTCTACTCTTTGTGTGTAATGTTTGCACAAAGACAACTTGGGGCATTCTAAAAGATGTCAGCCAGCATATTTATTTGTGGCCAAGTCATTGTCTGTCCCATTGGGGCTGTAAGTTATCCTGTAACACAAGAGGTTTTCGTCTGTGTTTGAGACAGTCACCTGGCCACGACTGCTCTAAAATTCACCTTCTTAAACAAAAGGGGGACATGAACTGCGGTTAATGTGAGAGCAATACCCATTCATGTGGCACCTGGTCCCAGCCCTATTCACAGGTGGCATGAATAAGCCCTAAAAAAAAAAAAAAAAGTCGAAGAAAAAGGATCTGATGCAACTGATTTAAGCTCATCTCTAAACACAGGGAAAAGCTATGCTACAGCTGGTGGGTGTTCCCATGGGCAAGTGAGTGGCGGGACAAACCACAAGCGTCTGTTCTTATGTGACCTACATTCACATGAACCCTGTGGTGGGACGCGCTGACCCGACTGTAACACTGTCAAGACGTGACCGCTGAGACGGCAAAATGTTTCGTGCTAAGGATTCGGAGCTGCAAAAAGAAAAAAAAAAAAAAAAAAAAAAAAAACACAGATTGTTCTGAGTCGTTTTCTGCTAGAACAGCCAGTTTGTGATCACATCTTTGGAGGATTCCCAGAATCTGATAGACAAAGAAACCTGGCATAAGAAACACAACAAGACCACCCAAAGCCGTCCTTGTGTCGAGCCTCGCAATAAAATAAGAGTGTTTTTCGGTCACGCTCCCGGGTGTCGTCGTAAATAACGGTAAGAGCGTGAGGCATAAAGGCTCTTTAGTGGCAGCAAATCAGACGACTTGCATCACGCTGGGCTGTTGCTTGGGGTTTTAGATAACTGACACATGCAGCATCTCAAAACGGAGTCAAGCTAAAACGCTTACCGACACACTTCGTCCCCCTCACTCCCAACCCATTCCAGTTGGGTGCATATTCCCCGTTTCCATCTGTGACCCTCAAGTGAACACATTTACAAAAAGCCGAAGACAAACCGATTCCGTCTCTCGATAGCGGCGTGAACTCCCAGTGCCTTTTTATGCGGCTTTACAGCAGAACCCCTGACAGACCATAAGAAGACAGACACGATAACTTGTGTTTCCAGTTTCCTCTATACCTCATCTCAGATGTGGGAACCCCCCCCCCCTCCTCCTCCTCCAGCCTCCCCTCTCCTCCTCCACCCTAACCCATTCCCTAAAGCGCTAGAGATGAGCCGAATCATGTCAAACACCCCCCCCCCCCCCCCCCAGCTGGCTGCTTTCTGTGTTGGGCAAGCTCACAGTAGTTAACGTCTACATCCCTGACCAGCTGCCAGCCACGTCTGACCTCACGAGCACGGGAATTTCAGTCTGACGTTGGAATATGTGTTGGAATGGTTAATCGACGCACAGCCTTCCAGATGTTCCTGCGAGCAGAGATGGTTGCTGCTCATTTGGTGTGCAGGTGCTTCCACATCTCCTCTCCAGCTGTTGGCATAAAGTGGATGAGGGGGGTGGGGGGTTTTAACCACTCAAAAGGATTCCTGGTGTATGTTCAGCCATATGGCTTTACACTTTCGTCTGTTCTGACAGCCAAACATGATTCCACAGCCCATTTCTGGCCCAAGATTAAGCCCGAGCAGAACGACAAAAGACAAACAAGCAGGCTGCTCGGGCTACTACCAAACCGGAGCAGCTGGAGTGATAGTTAAAAAGTTAAAAAGCAACAAAGCGAACTTTCTTTTCATAAAGCTTCCATTATATGATGATGAGAAATTTGCTTTTACACCCTTGTTTGCTTCATTTCACTTCATTACAACATTTACAGCCTTCATACCCTTCAAAGGCACGCAGGGTTACAGTAAATCAGGATGACAACGTGTTGGTATGTATGCCAAGTGCCAACTATTGAGTAAACCATTCATTTTCAGCACAAAGGGAAATGCTATTAATTAGAGGGCTTTCAAATCTTCAAAGCGTCTTGGAGGGGTGGGGGAGGGGTGCTCCGTCGCAGCGGCGTGGATGCGATTCCCCGTTGCTTCGTGAGGATATGACTAAAATTCAATCGCCCCAGGGATATGTCATTTTTGCCATCATTTACTTTTTATTTAGCCTTATTAACGCTTATGAGCTTGTATTCATACAAATCTTAGAACTTAGACAAACCAACTCTCCCTCATGTTAATGACGTCTCACGATGATTATTAAAAGATATAACAACCAAAAAAAGAACCAAACGTCCAGCCCTGCAGCAATATAGCCGTTCTAGTTCTAGTTGCGATGTTGTCTCTTTAAGTTTTGGTCTCTTGCTGAAAAGTTGCAACCCAATCGTTGCTGGAGAATGTGAGGTTACAAAAGTTGGAAAGGTGAAACTGAGGGCTGGTGGCTGTGGTTGCACGTCAGGTGCCCATCACCGCTGCACAGGCATTACTAACCACAGTGGCATGCATACTCCTGAGAGCCGATGGCTCATAACACTCCTGTGATTCACACTCCTGGATTTGACGATGACAGTGTGTTTTCTTTTCAAATATCATACAAAAAGGAGCGGCTTTCCTTCAGCCAATACCAGATGCTCCTCTCTGAAAGGCCATGTGTTTTAAACCATAACTTGGGTAATCTAATAACAGTACGCATAGATTGTCATCTGAAAAGGCCGTGGAGCTCAACCTAAGGGAAATGTAGCCTGTCAGCAGCCAATCAAACTTCGGATTGTTGCAACACTTGCTGGCAGAGTGATTCTTCGCTGAATGCCGTGAATGCCTTGAGAATTTATTATTTTGGTAGATGTTTGTGACTTTGGACTTCATCTGCACTGGGCGTCTACACCATCTGCCTGTCAAGACGATTCAGGCTTATACGGAGGGGTTTTGCAGTTTTATATTGTTGATGTTTCGACCTCCTATGCCTTGTGCTTTTATGACACGTGTGTCCAGACTGATTAATCCCTCATAAAATACTGCTGTAATAACCAGTCGTGCACTAGCCACAATTAAAGTGGGTGACAGCCCACACGGCCGCTCCGGCGCTGGTACGCTGTTGAGCACTTTGTGTCCCATCAAACTGACTTTTTTTTTTTTTTTTCTCTTAATAGCTGTAAACTAGACTCCAGATGTTTCAGCATGTGCTCTTTGTGAGACTTTGAAGGCGCACATCAGAGAGGAGAATTATTTCATATAATGGAAATGTTAGGCCACAGAATAAAACACTATCTAAGCAAGCAATCAAATATTCCCCCACAGCCTGACATTTAACACATTTTCACTCACTTGCGTCAGGTAAATGAGGGTCAGGCCTGAATGAGGGCGACGCTTGCTCTCGCTCCCTTTAATTCCCAACATTACTCTGGTATCAACTTTTTTTTTTTTTTTTTTTTAAAAGGGTTACACACACACCTGGCAGGGGAGTTTTACTGTTGGGAACTGTGCAGATCTGCCGGACAGCTGGGGTTTACTGCCTTGCTCAAGGGCTTAGTGAGTGTGGCCTGTTGAGGTGCACGCTGTTTCGCTCGCTTCCCAGGATCCAAATCATAAATGACCAGATCATCTGTTTTCATTAAGAAGCAACAAGAGGGATTTGGAAAGTGTGAGGTCTTCGCAGCCTTTCCAGAAATGAATGGATTTCTCTCTCAGAACTCTTCCTGCGATGTTTGTTGGATTTCTCACTCGCATGTTTTGAAATGATCCAATTGTCTCAGCTTGTATTTTTCCATCTGAAAATATTTACCACCATCCAGAAGGCAAAAACAAACGGATTTAGCTTGTTTCAAAGCTGGGATGGTGTGTCTCGTGTTCTCCCTTTTCCCCTCACAAACCAAGGTAACGCTCAGTTCCTCCTCTGCTCAAGGACAGATTCACGAAACTGATAACAGGGTTGTAGTATTACTGCTTATAAAGCCAAGATTTTTATCTGGTAGTTTTAGCCCCAGCGGCCTCCTTTTATATCAGGTGTATCTGCAAATGGAGGCTGCATGTTTCCCAGGCTAAAAGAAAAGCTTCAACCGTGAGAGAAGATGACAGGTGGTTGCTAAGCATGAACAAATAAGCAGAAAAAAAAAAAAAAACACTTCCAAAGTCCAAACATCTTTCCATTCAGTTTGACGAATGAAGCAGCTAAAGAGAATTATTACTCTTTCTTATAATTTGCTGTGGACGCGCTTGTTTAAAGTACCAAGATTGATTTTTTTGGAAGCGGCCCCTGCTCAAAGCAAATCAGACACGCACTAAACAGCACATACTGTTGGGAGAAATCACAACACCTGCCTTTTTCAAAACATAACTCCACCAAACTGCAAAAAAAAAAGAAAAAAAAGAAGAATCCATCTGAGCAGGGTATACACAGACGCAATCGTATTATGAAAAATCTCATTTGTTGCATGTTTGTTATGTCAGGTGCTTGCTGACGCGGTACGAAGCTTCCTCTTTTGTGGTCGGCTTCTCATGTCACGTTACACTTGTCAGCGTACCTGCGAATCGCATCGCATCACCGAGGTGCCTTTGATGAGAACTTGTGCGAAAAATCTACAAAACAACCTTTAGCTGCACAAGAGAGAGATTCTTCAAAGGGAATGTCTGAACAGCCAACAAGTGCGGCCGCTGTGTCCAAATGCCACATGCTCCTGTTTCTCCAACTATGTAAACTGTGGGATGTGTAATCAGAGTTGTTTAATGCAGACATCTGGCAAAGACAGCATCACAGCGCTGTTAAATATTTACAGCTGGGCCACAGTCTTTCACCTCATGGAGCGTCACCATCTGGGTTGAATACCAGGATCACTTTGGGCGGCTACAGCCAGGGGAGTCACTGCTATCTAAAATAAGCTCGGCAGAGGACACACAGGCAGCTAAATAAGCAGGATGAGCTCGAGAGAGGAAAATGTTACGGAAAACTCCCAATACAAGCAAATAGATCTCACTAATGTTTCCTGCAGAGAAATAAATGCATCCACACTGGATAACATGAATTCCTCTGAGCGACTATCAGGTTGACTGTTCTGCACGACTAAATGTTCGGCCAATGCCCCACACGGAGGATCGTTTTCTTAGTGAAAGAGGGGTTACACAACCACTGACACATGAGCAAATTGAGAAAGCAATGCAAAGTTGAGAGGTGCACATGGTCCTTTTGTCCTGATCGAATTAGGGGAGTGTGTGTTGTGGTGCGGGGGGGGGGGGGGGGGGGGGGGGGGGGGGGTGCTGTTGCTAAAGCCACAGACAACACAATGAGTGTTCAATCAGAAGAGAAAACACATGTGAGACGATGCTGGCTCTGCTCCAGGTACCAACTGCCCCTTCTAAGTCCTGATGAATTTACATCAGCCCCTGGGCTTTGCACCTGCTGGTGATCCAGTTCATTTGCTGTCCACCTGCTCCAGCACACTGACTGACCCTTCTCTGTGGTTCCAGCTGGGCAGCCTGCCTAACTTCTACCCCTTTTCTGTTGGAAACAGGAACAAATTGGGTTAAATGCATCTAAAATAACATGTAAACTTAAAAAAAAGAAAAATCCCCTTAAGGTCAATGATATCCCCTAGAAGCTATTTAATGTTTTATAAAACAGAAACAAAACAAAAGAAACCTTAAAAGTTGGATCTGAACTCCAAAAACTTCATTCAAATATGCAGGAGCAGGAGTGTTTGGCCAGGTGACAGACTAGAAGAGGAGTGCATGTGTGTCCAACAGAGTGAATCACGCAGAGGAAAAAGCAAAGTGTCAATCATGTTTGCCTTGAAACTGAGCTGACACAACTTCGTGACAGGCTACTGTAAAATAACTTGCCAGCCACATGCCATGACGGAGCACAGACACAGAACCTGACACCGGAACAGAAGCACTGAATAGAGGTGAATGGACACCAACAGCCTCCGACTGAGAAAATGGAAAAACAGCCTTACGTGTTCTCATTAACAGGAGAAGTTTTCTGTTTATTCTTTTCTCACCTCATGACCGTCTCCGCCGCGGCTGCTGCCGGGGTCCACTCGCGGCTGGCCAGGCGGGAGCACCGCCGCCGGTTCAGCCGGGTCACTCCCGCTGAGTGTCATCATAGAGTCCCGCTTCTGGTGGATAATTTCCCTTTTCACTTCGGACCGCAGGTCCAAATAGCAGACGAGGGTGACTGCATGCAGAGACAGCGACAACAGGAATAATCCCAAGAAGACAACAGTGCTGCTCCGACTCCTGCACTTCTTGCTGCACGTGCAGGGAGCCGCTCTGGGCATCACTTTGTCCGGGAAGTCCTCTGCGGATGAACCATAGCACGCCATTATCGGACGGACGGTCATATGCTCCTTATCTCGGCATAATCTGCTCGTCTGTCTCGCGCGGACCGACGCTATTCATTTACATGGAGACTCATAGGTGCAGCAGCAGGTCGCTGCAAATTTCTTCGAGTATCTGTAGTAACAATGAAGACACGCCCACCTCTTCTATGATTGGTCCGACACAATTACGAGCCTAAACAGTCCGGAGCAGAGGTTGGGGGGGTGGGGGGGGGGGGGGGGGTGGATGCAGTGGTTGAGCGACACCTAATGTACAAAGGTAGCTACTGCAACGCCCCGTTAGACTGATGCTGTGAGTTTCCTCTTATTTATACATGTTTGTTGTTTACTCTGTGGTTCTTACACAGCACCTTGAGGCAGAAAAAACCCATTAGGTGACGTTCTCACAGTGATTTATTTCCTTTTACGTGTGCAGAAATTCAGACGGGTGGTCACTGGTGTAATGTATATTGTTTATACACGTGTTTTATGGTTTGGATATGCTATTTTTCACTGGTGGACTTTGTTTGGCACTATGTGGGTGGCACATGGGCGACCACTCAAGAAACTGCGGTCTTGTGTGAAGAGCTGATTTAAAACCATGGTAAATATAGCCTGGTGTTCTTGTTGGGGGGATACGTTCCATGCTTTTAATATATATATATATATATATATATATATATATATATATATATATATATATATATATATATATATACACACACACACATATATATATATATATATATATATATATATATATATATATATATATATATATATATATATATATATATATATATACATACATATATATATATATATATATATAAACAGAAAAAGCATGCAAATGACAATTATAGTCAGTCACATTTCAGTCTGTCAGGCTGTCAGCAGTCGGTGTCAACATAAGGTCACCATGAAATATTAACATATGTCACCTTGCTGGACATGAGTAATAGTTTGTCATTTATGTTATAAGAATGCAAGCTGAAGATAATGCTTCTACAAGATCAAAACAAGGCTCTGTGGCGTCTACATTTCCACAATCTAAGGCTGAACAGTACTTTCTGCATGCAGGCACTTTGATCTCTTAGAACAAGGAACCAGAGGAGGACACAACAGGCTGTCCTTGAGCTTCCAGATGATAAAACCAGTGCACTAAGTGGAGCTGAAACTCGGAGGGGTTGATTGATCACCACATTTGATTAGTTTTCAGGCATGTGCCACTAAGCATTTTTCATTATTTCATGGGGACAAAACTTGACATTTATGTGCACTTGGCCCACATGGAGGTTTTCTGCTTCATGGTAAGAGCTCAAATTGACAGATGCTGAAAACTGGCCAGTTTTATTTGATATTGTAAAGGGAAAATAAGAAGAATGACTTTCTGGTATCAGAATAAGGATATTTTATAACTGCAAAATATTTTTACTAAATGAAGCAGACGGCAGTCTCAAGATGAAATTATATTATTACATTTGTTTTGGGTATTTTCAACTTACTGCCACTGTATCACATTTTATGTTACCCCTGCACACTTGTGCCTTTTCCAACTCGGCAAAAAAAAAAGAAGTTATTCTAGTCAGCTGCCACTGAAGGGCAGCATTGCCAAGCCATAAATCAAAGCCTGCATTCCACTGTCCTAATGAACTTGGTCTTAAAAGAAACATAAAGCAGCTTCGTATTTAGTCGCTTAATTAAATTTATATACAAGATTTCGTATTTTATTTGTACGGCTTTATATTCCTTTTCTGTGGACTATTAATCTAAAATTAAACCCACTCCACGTTTTTTCAGGAAAGTCATTCCTTCATTGTTAGCTTCTCAGATAGAGAAATCGAAGAGAGAAAGACATTCAAAGTAACCCTCATAGGATATGTGGCTAAGCCTAAGCATGTTCGCCACGCTTCTCATTCAAGCAGCAGGGAGTACGACTTTGAGAAGCAGATGATTCAGGTCTGCAAAAATTAAACAAATGCATTTTCTATCATTTCTCTCCATTTTCTTATAATTAAGATCTTACATGCAGATGTATGGCGATTTGCTGTACTGCATTTATCCTGTCAGATTTGTGTTCAATTTTATTGGTTTGTTTTGGGGCAAAGATGAGGTCAGACGGTGCCGCGCTGAAGGTCAGAGTCGACACAGTGCCATTATGTCTGCTGCTTTGTTTCAGACAACACAACTCAACGATAAAGCCTGTGACAAATTAGACCTGTTTTGTTTTGTTTGGATGTTTTTCTCTCGTTTTTTTCCCCGCCTTTTGGCATTGAGAAGAGCTGGAATAATTCTCAAAACGCACCCCAGGCTTCGATGCAGCGTTCATAAATGGTGTGCCACTCTATCCCCTCCGAGCTTATAACAAGATTTAGAGGCTTTCTATGCCAGATGATGGAGTTTTGCAGGACGAATAGGCACTCTTATATTTTACCAGAAGGACTGGAGTGTTGGGCTGTGGGGGGGGGATGATAGTTGCTTGGTCTGTGCAAAAGAGTTGCTATCTGTAATTTCTCCCTCCTCCTACACCAACTGATAAAAAAAATAAAAAATCGACTCTCAATTGCTATTGTCAGGTTTAACATGGAAGCTAGAGTGATTCATACATTCTAGGATAATACCATGACATATTACAGCAAATTGTTCCAGACCTCTCCACCTCATATTACCTTCTCAGGAAGAAGTCTGCGCCCTGAACTGCAGAGGTTTAACCTTGGCTAATTGATATGCTGTGGCATTCGATTTTCTACCAATAAATCTCCTAGAAATTGGACCATGTCTGCCATTTCCTAGAATGATTAATTCACACCTATTCAGGGTGTCCATCTTAAACGTGCCTATCAAGATCAGGCAGCTCTCCCTCTATCTGCACGTCTATCTGTCCTCTGCTGCCTTTGTTTCCCTTATTGTTTTGCAATGTGACTTCATTGGGAAAATATCAAAACAATGACGGGAAACTTAAATGGTTTGTTAAAAATCATCATGATGTTAGTATAATTTAGCTCAGCATTAAGCTTTTTTTTTTTTTTAAGTAGGAGCAGAGTGAATAAAAGCAGGAACCATAGATAATGGTGGGATATTCGACTTAGGGAACAGGTCAGATAGTGGAGCTAAATAAAAAGGCAGCTCATAGCTTGTTGAGAGAGAGCTCAGATATTTTATTTGAAATGAAAAGAATGATATGAAAAAATATAGACCATAGAGGGTATTAAAATAAAAGAGTTCATGCGCTGTCAGCCAGTAACAGAGGTGTGATCAGGTGTGCCATCTCGACGGCCTTACACACCCAATCAGCTCTGTGGCAGAAGGTCAAAAGTCAAAGTCATACCTGACCCCCAATACTTCCTTTGTACCTTATAAATGGGATGATAAAATCCACACATCCTGAAACAGACAGTGTCAAAAGAGTGTTCTGTATTTTTTAGGACATAGATTTAATCTCATAGATTTCCTCTCATACCTGCAACTTAGCAACTACTTTCTGAAGGCAATGTAATTTTCCTTTAGACCATGCGGTTCCTACAATGCATGGAAAGTCCAGTATTGTATAAAATTTTAGAAGAAAATACATCAACATAAATCATCTAATAATGTATCATGTAAAAGACGTATTATGTAAATTTCTGATCTGCATTCCAGGCTTGTTCGATGACACAGTGAAGTCTATCATGTGTATTTCTGGAGCTGCTGCTGAGGCTGAGAAAGCACACAGTGCAACTTTAAAACTATGTACCTAATAAATAATAACCTGTACTTGACTAAAATGTATTGATTGCTGTTTAAAAAAAGAAAACTAAAACTAAACAAGAAACCACCTTTTATATATAAAAAAAGGTTTAAAATGATCACAATAAAAAGTTATTGGATTTCTTCTTATTGACAAGTGAGATAAATGGGAATTGTATAGCATCAATGAAAAGGTGTGAATGGGTATTCATTATTTATTTATTTCAGGCAGTGGTATTTACAGTGAAAACAGAAGAGACATGCAAGTCTGTCATTTAAAAAAAAAAAAAGAACCATGCAATAAAAAACAGGGAAGCAGCTTTGCCTGAAAGAGTGGGAAGAAGAAAACTTTAATCCCACCTGATTTCTACATCCAAATGATTTGCAATAACTTCACTGATACATACAACAACAGTTTTTTTTTTTTTTTTTTTTACTGCATCTGTGGATTGAATTTATACTGATCAGACAAGATCCATGATAATATCTATTATAAAAATTATATGAATTTAAAGGTAAAATCAATTTTATGCCAACAATAGTAAAGGGAACAAACAATACCAGCAATGAAATACTTGACAGCATACCAACAATGGTACTGAAATAGGTTTTTGGAAATTATAAGACTATACATCCTGAACAGACACAGTTAGCAACATCTTTCCTTTTTGTTCTGTTCTGTGGTTTTGGTTTGTTTCATTTGTTTGATTTTCTGGTTTGTTTGTTTTTTTTCCTATTTTTGTTGTTATATCACCTTGAGTTCATAATAATAAACTTAAATAACAAATAGTGTAAAGAAAGAAAAAAAAGAAAGAAAGGTTGTCTGACATCCAACCTCGGTTTTCACACTAAATCTTTCTCAGCTCCTCAGACTTTAGTTTAACAGAACATTTTTGGTGAAAAATTTCTTTGCTGTAAGGGATTTTTTTTATTACAATAGAGCAGAGACACAAAGAAACCAAACTTCATCCAACCAAAGCGACGTGCTCAATGACACTGAGAGATCTACAGATATGCACGTGCAGGTTGTTGCATCTGCCGTGAGAATAAACAACTTTATTAATAAGTAAATACTTGCTTACAATGGCATCTTATTTAATCTTAACAGGAGAAGCATAAAATGTACACATACTGTCATGAAGGTTTCTGTGCCTGAAAGTAATTTATTCTTTGGCAAGTCTGTTTGATGGAATATATTATACAGTGATATTTCGCTGAAGAGGCTGTCATGTCTTGCCTTGTCTCAAGCGCAGCTGTACTCCTCCATGAGGAAATTTCTCTATTACCCCACAGCCCTTTCAGCAAAGACACCACTCTGGTGTACATTAATGAAAAGCAGAGGAAATGTAAGACATACAACATGCTCACATGACTCAAAGTGAAGATCTGACGACACCCCTGCTGTATAAATCACCGCAGAAGATCAGCTACACTGGGGATATCAAAAGAAGCTGCAAGACTTAAAACCCCTGTTCACTTATCAACATTTAATGAACTAATAATTCAGTTCTACCACAGCAAATGAAATGAAATTAAATGTGTGCTCTAAATGTTTAATCATCGAACTGCATAACACTTAGACGCCTCAGTTCTCAGGTTAACTGCTTCATTTTTACTCAAATTTTTTCAGAAATAGTTTCCCTGCTATTTCTTAGCATAGAACAATGATCACCAAACAAGCTCAAAATTACATGCTTGCAGGTACTGCGTCAGGGAAATGTTGCAAAGGCTGCACCGCTGCTGTCTGTCATGGAAGAACAGATTTGGAAAAACTGGCTGTTGTTGCTCTTTTCTTTTAGCTGAAGTGGACATAAAAGACAAAGCAGGGAAGCAGCGGACATCATTGGGATGGGGCCGCTTCACTACATCAGTGACTAGATGGCTTACATTCATTGCAGGAACATTTTAATTTAAAATAGGGCAAAAAATGCACCCAAAGATAAGTTCAGAGGCGAGGAAATGTCCAAACGTTCCTCTCATTGATGTAAAAGTCTGTAAAAACATGAAAATACAGCTTTTAATGTGTTATTTGACATGAGATCTAATCGCATCTTCTTCATCTCATAACTAGAGATGCTAATGACAATGAAGGACTCAACTTTGAACTTCTTTTTTCTCATTTTTTGCCACATTTTTAGTAAATTACATTCAGATACAAGTCTCGGATTTATTGACTGGTAAATGCTCGAACAATTCCCCAGTTTGCAGCAAAACTGCACACGCTTGATATGACAAAGTGTCTGTTCCATTTATCTGAGTTGGGATTATGTCTGTTGTAAACTCATACATGAAAACAATTAGGTGAAAGGTGCAGAGACTAACTAGAGCTAATCATTTATGGGTTTGACACCATGTGACCATCTTTCATGGGGACGTGGGATCAATTGTCCTCGATGAAATATTGATTATGGCTGCCGTAATTATTCAATTAGCTGACATGACAAGAAAAAGAATTCTTAATGAGCAACACTGAAGGCAGGTTGGGATGATCAACAATGTAGACATAAGAATATTATAGCTGATAGCTGTTAAAACTTTTTCAATGGGAAAAGATGATCTTGAAAAGAAAGCAGTGGATGGAAAAATTTATAAGAAATGAATAAAAGGACTGAAAGTCCAACTTTTTATCACTTTCGTCTTTTATCAAAAGTGAAACCTTTTTAATTGTTTCATGTTCTGGAACAAGTTTTGCACGCTTTTGTTTCTTCTCGACTGGACTACTGCAACGGTCTTTATGTGGGTATCAGCCAACGCGCTCTTTCACGCTTGCAGTTAGTCCAGAATTCTGCTGCACGACTTTTAACCGGCACCAGAAAACATGATAACATCATTTTATCTTCTCTCCACTGGCTGCCTGTACGTTTTAGAATTGATTTTAAGATCTTATTGTACCGAATGCCTGCAAATTTACGCCCCAGTTTGCACTTTGAGGTCTCAGGACCAGTCCCAGCCTGTGGTACCTAAGACGAGACTTAAGACTAGAGGGGACAGGGCCATGTCCGTAGTCGGTCCGAGACGCTGGAATACTCTGCCCCTCCATGTCCGAGCTGCCCCCACAGTGGAGTCCTTCAAGTCTCGTCTAAAGGCCCAATTTTATTCTTTGGCTTTTAACACTGTGTAAGTTGTGTGGTCCTCTGTGTCTTTTATTTGTTTTATTTTTCCTTTTAATTATTTTATTGGGTATTTTTTATTTTTAATTGTTTTACCTGTTTTTATTATTTTAACGACATTATTATTTCATTTTATTTTTATTTTGTGATATTCGACTCTTGTGCGGCACTTGAGTGACATTCTGTTTTAAAAAAACGTGCTTTATAAATAAAGTGGATTGCATTGGAAGTCACTATCTTTACACTTTGCTTCAAGCTCCGTCATTTTGGGAGTGTTTGGGTTTTGGGATATTTGGCCTGAAAATGTTCAGTAACCCACTCTAAATACAGTGTGACACATACAGTGGAATTGAGACTATCTTTGTGTAATCACTTGTTTATCTTGGACTGGCTATGAAGCGGAGTCCAATAAAGAAGTGAAATACGAGTGAGATGCATGTTTATGCGAGCTGTTATGTGTGTCAGGATGAGAGTTTACAGCCTCTCTGTTCCCGGGATGTTTTCCGCGCTGCTTGTTTTGAGGCCCATGCGAGGCTGCCACCTTCAATAAACAGTCACTCCCCTTATCAAAACCTCTAAGCCAGACCAACAGCATGATCAAGAGGCACACCTGAGGTGAACCCAGAGGTAATCTACCCTCCAGTCTTTCTTCCCATGCTGCAGTCCCTTTGTTTATTTCCTCTTGTCTTATATGTTTTGCTTGCTTACATTTTCTTGTGCTTTGAAATGAGCTGAACATTTTGTATTGAGGTGTCATGCCCTTGATTCAGCTTCAGTGACTCTATAAAACTGTCATGGTAATATACCACACTCATATGTTGGGGATTTCATTTCCTAGCCGGTGACCCCAGTCCATTTTGTGCACCACCAACTATGAGCTTTGTCCATTTTAATCTCACTTTTATTCTCCATTGAGATCCCAGCTTCCCTGCACAGCCATTTCTGCAGGAACAACAAGAACAACAACAAAAAAAGCCTGCTTGCTTTGGCTGGAGTTAATATTTGTCCCTCATGCAGTCTCTTGACCTGCAGTCTTTAAGATGAATGACCTCTACACTCTAACTTGCTGCAGTGAAACAATACAACCCCCCTTCTTTCCTTCAAGCAGCTGAACGGACCACCTCAAAAGAGACAAATGGAAGGAGTGAGACACCAAGAACCTAAAGTAATTGCGATTGTGTTCACCAGACAAAATGGAACAACTTCCAAAGGAGTTATTTGCTGAGAAACTTGGCAGCAACAGCAAACACTTAAAATGAAGTCTGGCATATTTATGACAATGCCCTAAACATAAATCAGCCATTTTGATTTGCATAACATCTTCCAAACAAGGCAAATTAGATTTAAGGTGGAAATAAGAAAAATATACAGAGGATTTTATACCCAAACGTTAACCTCAGAAGTGAATGTTTGTCTCTGTCAACGGTTATAATTCGGCACTGCAGTTTAAAAGTGAACCTCTGTTGATTTGAAGGTGCTAGATGCTAAAATATGCAGTTTTTTTTTTTCCTTTTATCCAATGCAGTTTTACCAGAGCAGTTTAAATTCAGTGGGTAGGACACAAAAAGCAGCATTAATGTCACCCGACATGACACTTTCACACACTGATGAATTTAGAGAAGCGGCTTTTTGAAAAATGTGCAGCGTGATAGTCAGACATGATGTAATGGCGTGTCAGTGAACTACACAAAGGTTTGCAAACCTGCCTTATCTTTGGCACCTATGAGGTTATCAGAGGAACATGATATAACACTGCTGAGTCCAACTTGCCTTTCAATACCCTTTCATTCTTTTACTTTTTACAAATCAATTTAATGTTCAGTCTTTTTTACATGTCCTGTTTCATTAATTACCAGTTTCAGCTTTTGTTTGCAAGAGCAGGATGGATAAGAGGATTTTTCCTGTGACACAATAAAAGTCTGAATGACACTTGAAAAATCATCATTATTAAGGTTGAGGAAAAAAACAGGAATTTCTCAGGTTATCTTTAGATATTTCTCATGTTTACATTTTTTAAAAATTATTTTGATTATCAACTATATTCATATCGCTTCACTAGCTCACATTTGGCTTCTCTGGTGTTGCTAAAAATAGATTTAAAAAAATCCCCAGTTTCTCTGAAAAATGTGAACTTACTCTTTAAAGCCACTGACTTCACAGCTCAGTCAACTGGATGCACCTCTTGATGTTTGCATAAACGGCTGACAAATTCAGGATTGCAGCTTTCAGCAAGAAATATGGCGCCTAAGAATGAAGTCCAATGTTCAACACACAGCCATGATGGATGTAGATGGATGATTTAGTTAGCAATAAATCCTGCGAGGAAGCAAAGTGCATGACATCAGTATGAGAACATTAAAGGCCACCATGAGGGTGGCCCAGACATGAAAGGTAATGTGATCAAGCATGAGTTGGGAGCAAGCCTTTCTAACTGATTTTTAGTCAGAAAGAGACTTCTATAAAGAAGAAAAAAGAAATTGACTTGTGGTATTAAAAAAAAAAAAACCTTGAAAACCTTTACATTTGGGAGTTCCAGGTATGATTTGATTTTATATTATTGATGATCAAATGGAGAAAATGATTGAACACCTCACTTGGCTTTTTCCTGTGTCCAAAAATAATGAACCTTTTTTTCTTTTTTTAAACCGTTTAAGCAAATAAAATGAAGAATAAAACATTCATGTTGTGAGGTAGACTGCTGGCATTAATTGTTGTACAGACTTTCTAAGACATAAGAGATAAATGACTGAAAGTAATATTAACTTCTAGCCCACGTCTACAGCGCTAGATGCGTTCCTCTTTTATGGTGCCTATATTTAATTTATTTCAGTCATATTGCTGCCGTTATTTGTGTAATTCTGTTTCTTGAAATCATTACTGGCATATCTCTTATTTTTCTCTCTACAAGATGTATTTTAAGAGTAGTAAAAAAGTTTAATGGCACACATGTAAGTATAGAGTCTGTCACTTTAGCCAGACTCTGAAAAATTATATGTAATTGCAAACAGGTTAAACTGCAATCAGAAAATTTGAATTAAATTTGATCATTTAAACTTGATGTCAGACACAATATCTGGGTTTTTCCTTTTTCAAATTTCATATGATGAAAATATTCTGGGAATGAGAAAAAGATGAAAACCAGAATTGTGCAATGATCTCCAGGCTCTCACTGAATTAAAAACATGTCACTCTGCATCGTTGAAAGTCACTGCATGGCATCAGCGCCACATTTGCTTGACACAACTGCAGATCAGCCATCTACTAAAGAAAACAAAAAGAAATGTGTCACTAAGGCCACTAAATACTGCTGCTTAAAAAAAAAGGGATTAAAGAGAAGGAGGAGCATTTTAGTTGTTTTTGAAAAGCATGGACGCCGTGTAATCCAGTTTGGTATCAGAACCCAGAATTCATGATATTTGTGCACTTAAGCTTTGGATATACTTAAACAATCTACCTGTGTGTCACAAACAGGCCCCTATGTACATAATATTATCCACTGGTTTCAGTTGGGTTAGCCCTGATGGTCCAGTAGCCTTGCTCTGTTGACGATTACATTAAAATGGATCAAGATCTGCTTTATGGTGCAGTGAAAGCATTCAGAACTTGATCGATGTGTTTTGCCATACCTGGAGCATCTACATAAGAGGTGAACAGATGGATACCTCAGCAAAGGTACGAAAAAAAACAACCTCTTTTTCTATGAGTTGTGTAACCTACACACCTGTAAGGCCAGCAGCAATTTTAAAACAACTTTCTGCTAGAATGACAAGAAAATGCCAAATCACATTGTGTATCTGTCACAGAAACATCAACTGGGTGCAAGAGTGTGGTTGCTAAACTGACTGAGCTGCCTGCAGATCCAAACTGTTGAGCAGCTAAATTTACATAAACAGGAAAAAAGGAAAGTTTTTGTGTTTCAAAGATTTGGCAAATGCCAGTTACAAATATGTTGCTATGTTAACATATTTCTTCTTCATTAGATTTAAACAGAGCACACACAAGGAACAGTAAAATTGACTACGATGGAATTAATCTACACAAAAACTAGACATTATGCATGTCTTTATGTTTAACTTTTAATTGATGTGCTTATTTTGTACTAAATGGGTTGTTGTGGGTTGGTTTGTGCATGTGTCTGTGTCTTTATACTACCTGTTGCAGACATTTTTGTACTTTCTAACTGTGTATTAGCTGTTCATTAATACTCTGTCCAACCTCACTGGACCTTTTGGAAAATGCAGAAGTTGCCACTTTTTCCTTCACACTTTTCTGCATTTTCCACACCTGGCTTTAATTTCCAACCAATCACACAACTAATCTCAGAAGCCCCACAGGAACAAAGTTCTGCTCAGCAGCCTTAAAGGTGGAGTATGTAAGATTTTCAATATTTTCAAAATAAATTAACTAATAAAATAACTACAATCATAATTAGAAATTTTTTTAACATGTAGGTTCCAGTCTGTTCATATTTGATGCGTTATTAAATTACAAGTTTAATTAATGACAAATGATAAAAAGCACTTTTTTTTTTACTGGTAGGGAAACATTTAAGAAGGATCTTTGTCATTAATTGAACTTGTAATTTAATAACACGTCAAATATGGACAGACTGGATCCTACATGTTAAAAAAACTATCTAATTATGATTGTAGTTATTTTTTTAGTTAATTTATTTTGAAAATATTGAAAATCTTACATATTCCACCTTTAAGGAAGGCCTCTAAAAGAGAAAATGTATATAGACCTTTTAACTATGATGCAACAAGGTTAGTCAGGGGGGATTGATTTGATTGGGCAGGGAATTCTGAAAAAGTTTCCTGTGTTTTTTTTTTTTGGTTTGGTTTCACAATGAGATTTACCCAAGTGGAACAAACCGCTTGGATCCTGATTCACTAACTCCACATTTTTCCTTCTGTTTGACACAACCTCTGCTTGATTGTTTCATTTAAACATCATGTTTTAGTTGCAAGCGGTTTTGAAGTTTGCTTCTACTTTCTACTTTTACTGTCTCTGACAAGTGGAATTAAGTTGTTTTTATATGGATGACATAGGCATTACCAGCTAAATCAACAAGTCAGTAGACCTTTGTTTTGGATTTATAACATTGCCATGACACACAAAGCTTCAAATGATCCAGTTTTCAAACTGTCAAGATTTAATGTTGCCTAGCCCAGAGAGCCTGTAATGGAACTGCAATGATCATAATTCACTTCAGGCATATGACAGAGAGCATCAGAGCGGCAGGGCTCCCCTGATTTCCAGCGTGTCTGCAACGACAGCGGCTAAAGGAAGGGCAAGATTTGAAATGTGGCCTCGATACTCAGCAGTCAAACTGTGTAGCATTGACTCACACGCTTGCTGGGGCATTATGTCTTGTTGAAGTCTCCCATTTCCTCATGTGATTGAACAACATCTTTTTTTTCTTTTCAAACTTGTGTTTATTTACATGGAAATTGGTGAAGAATTGCTATCAATACATTTCTTAAGATGAACATTTATATTTAAACCAAGCGGCGGTTAAAAGTGAAGCCTATGTGGAAGTGCATAAAACTGCAGATTCCCCTTCATCCACTTAGGGCTGCAAAACAGAGCAAATCCCCATAGACTCCCATGTTAAAAAGGCCAACTTCACAGGAGAAATAAACATGTTTACAGCCTGGTTCAAAAATCCATTTTCGGTTTAATAGGTCAGGTTTACCTTCCTGACAACTGTGGGAGGAGTGAATTTTTTTCTAACTCGCCCGTTTTAAAGTAATTTAATCTCGAAGTTCGGCAAATTTAGGGGCGTGTCCTGTTGATTAACAGGTACCAATCTTCGACTTCAAGTCAGAAGAACGTGGAACAACCGCGGTTTTTAGCCGGATAACAACGTGTCTTAGCTTTAGCCCGCTTACCTCAGTTAGCTGGTTAGCTCCCATTATCTCCGCGTTAGCTCGGTTAGCTTTTAGCTACAGAAAGCTCGGAGTTCGCTCGATGTCAATCATCCACCATGACGCTCACAGCTGCCCTCTCAGCTCCACCTCTTTGCCCATATTTGTATTTTCCGGACGAGACAACGTGCATGCCTCTGCCAACATGGCGACGGTAGGAACCGCCCACCGAGCTTCAATTCAGCTCTTCACAAACCTATGGGTGACGTCACAGAGACTCCGTCCATCTCTTTATATACAGTCTATGATTTAAACATAATATCTCGACAACTCTGACCCTCATCCATATACTTATTTGTACAAAAATAACAAAGGATTATGAAAGGAATTGAAAAGTGAAAGTTTTTTGTCCTGAATATTTTAATCTGACCTTAAAAAGTGCCTCAAAGCTTTGGCTGTCATTCTCCGTTAAAATTTTTCTGCTGATGATCTCAGCTCCTTCACGTCTTCCATTTCCTTCCCTCCATCTCATTATCTCTCCAAATATCATAACTTATTCAAAAGCCCATAAAAGGCAGACTATAGCCTGACACAGCAATATCCAGCGGGAGTCTGCCAGTTCATTAAAAAAAGCTCATCAAACATGCACTCGCACACTCACGCTCACAACAGCATACACGCACACCAGCTAATTCAGCTTTTTGGAAGCATTGCACCGTGTTGCTAATAAGTCTCATTTAGCTCTCATGTAGTATCTTTGGGTGTAAGATCTGGATCTGAGGGGCCTTTTGTCAGAGAGCGGGGAGTGAAATTTACTGTACATCTGAGCAGAGTGTGCTGTCAACAAACCTGTAAACAACCTGCGCAGCTTTGGTCTGTCACAAAGCAGAAACGGCTGCTTTTAAAACTTTTTACTTGATGCTGTCAACTGTCACATACTCTGAAAATTTTCCCCTCCTGGCATCCAGCGTTTTAAATTGCCCGCACCTGGTTGCCATGTTGCTCGCATGTTTTTGATGAAAATCATTGCAGAGAAGGAATGCTTTTCACTAGTCTCTCCGTAGAATAGCTCAGGGCTTTATTAGGGACCATACGCCTGTCTGACAACGCTCTCTCGATGTTGTGTTAAATCCCATATGCAGCTGTGCGTTTCTCTGCGCGTCTCACGATTTGCCCGTGTGTGTGTGTATACTGTTGGGTAAACGGCCCTCTTCAGCTTTATTACCTGGCCATGAATCATGAGCCTTCATTACAGCCAGCTCATTGTGCTCTGAAGGTTAAGCAAACCAATTAGAGTTCCCCACACGCCGTTGGGGTTCTCAGCAACAACTACATCCCCACGTCTTGCATTTTAAACAGGCAGATGAGTGTGGGGATTAACAATCAAAATAAAGTGAGGACTACAGGAGAGAGGTAGGTTGGTATGGGTTAATGGTTGGAAGTACAAGGGAGAAGACAGGAAATATGAGACAGAAGAAGCTACGGGGGAGAAGGAAACAGACTATGAGGAAAAGAAAAAGAAAGAGGCCCTATTAAAAGAAATGACACCGTCATGGTTCACTGAGTGCCTGTACCGGCGGCAGTACCCCTGTGTTTAATGCTCTCTGGCTGTCAGCGCCACAGTCAGCTGCACTGCCTGGATGCTCCCAGGGGGAAGCTGTGTTGCTCTATGCTCTCGATTAACTCTCCCGCTTATTAGAATAGATACCAGGGAAAGACTGAGCCAACCAGAAAGCAGGTCCGATAGTGGGAAGATGTGTGTGTCACGCTGTGATAATAACACAAAGTGTGACTCTGAGAGTTCCTTGGCAGGTCGGGTCTGAGGTTTAGATGTCTTCAGATCCTTTTTTGTCTTTTTCAAATTCCGACTCCATCTGCACCGATTCCGGCTGATGCACAAAAGCCTTTTTAATTGTCATCAGATTCATTTTTCGAGGATGAGTGAGTAGATGAGCCTGTCAGGAGGATGTTCAAGCCTGTGTGCATCTGCACTGGGAGGAATCTGGAAGCATGTGTTGAGAGCGTGAAAGCACTAGTCTGTCTCATCTTCTGTTGGACACCTTGAGGATTCATGTACACTCAAAGAACTGTCAGAGTAACATTTGAGGAACGACAAAATTATAGCTTTCATCCACAAGTAAAGGGTACAAAGCTTCATGTTGTGCACTTTTCAGATATCATAAAGAAAGGGGAGTGGCTGTCTTTCTTTTTTTTACTCATTTTATTTATTTTAGGGAATTCTTAATGCATTTCTTTTACATTTTTAGATATTTTATTCATGTCAGCACTAAACTCTGCTATTCTGTTTTTGTGTACACCTACAGGGGTGGAGATTGAGGGACAGACAATGGTAAGAGAGAATGATCTCGTGCACTAGATATAGAGATGTAAGGCTAGGAAAGGCTGACACTGGCACATGAAGTTGCCATATTAGCATTTCAGAGGGAATAGCAGACGAATCAGCTAGGAAACTAAAAGGCTGGTTCAGCACTGACTGACATAACCGAGGACTAATGTTCCTCAAAAAAAAAACAAAAAAAAAACAAAAAACAAAAAACCTATTCTTTCTCTCTTCTTCCTTCTGCTTCCTTCCAGCTCCAGTCAGCCAGAACACCAGCTAAAGATGAATGACTGCCGGGGTTTCATTGTGTCTGGTCCTATTTAGCTATAATCAAGTTAGTGCAAAGACTTATTCACATTTCTGTAGACTTGCAGCCTCTGTTTTTAGTTATAGAAAATATGTTTAATGGTCATTCAAAGTACAGGTATTGCAAAAGTGAATGTAAACATAATTGAAATTTTTTTTTAGTTATATTAGACTTTTATAAGAAAATGTTGAACTTTTTATTCCCTCACATACAAGGTGCTTCTTCCCAGATTTAAGCCCTGTTTCCACTGAGCAGTTTGGTTTTCACTGGTATTGATAAATAAACTAATTTGTGTGCTGATGTCATAAAAGAGACCCTTACAACCATTCAACATTTCTGCACACCTTCAGTTGTAGGTCCATAGAAAACAGGTATGGTATGGTTAAAATGGAGATGCTGGCATGACGCAACACAATCCATTAATTAGCAGAAAGAAAGACGTTTGTTTCCATGACAACAGCAAGCACAACAACAATCACAACAGTGCCTTGAGTCTATGGTTCAGTTGACGCTGGGAAGATATCAGGAAAAGGACGCCTGCAAACAACGGAAAGTTCTGGTTGGCTCTGGAACGGCAAACTTTCCTGGCTATAGTTGTTGTTTTCCATTGTTTTTTGTACCATCACGTTTGTTGTTGTTACACTAGTATGATGCCATACTAGGTATTTGGTCTGAATCCCGTGTGCATATTGGCTTTCCGACTTGTAGTGGGAATGCTCACTTAGCAGGACCATTCTGAATACTCTTAAATATCCAAACCAATCATCCATTCACTCTGGACCGCTTAGTTCGATTAAGGGCCGTGGAAAGCTGGAGCCTATCCTAGTGAGAGGAAGGATACACCCTGGACAGGCTGCCAGTCCATCCCAGGGCACCTCGGAACCATGCCAACCAGAACTGAACCGCTCAGTGCAGTGATTTAGACAAAATATATCATTATCAGTTGAAATGCAAGGCACTTTCAATTATTAAGACATCATTCTTAAACAGCATTTGATGCTCCCTGTTCTTGTGTCACACAGGGACACCTGGATGACCTATACAGCGAGCTAACAGTCTTAGATTAATGTTCTTCTGGCATTTCATGGTCTTGGTTTTGTTTCGACTGGTCATTAAACTGAAGGTTATGCATATAACCTTTGCTATCTGAGGGAAGGAATCATGGTAAAACACACCAGTATGGAATGGTGTTCTCACAAGACTAACCTGAAAAAGGATTTTCAACATGACTGTTAAAGACACATTACGCAACCTTCTGACCTTAAAACTCTGTGTTCCGGACTTGTTCAATGACAATTTTCAATTCAATTCAGGTTTATTTGTATAACGCCACTTCACAAAAATGTTGTCACAGGGCACTTTACATACACATCATTTCAAGTCAGTTCATACATAGCCTATGATAGAAACCAACTGATTGCATCGAATCATGACTTCCATCCAATCCTCCATCCTGAGAATGCACGAGGCAACAGTGGGAAGGAAAAAACTCCCTTTTCATAGGAAGAAAACCAGCATGACATCTTTGAAGTGCATTTCTGACTCACCGAACTGTCCCACTTTTTCAAGCTGCGTGACGTTGCAGCAGTGTTTTGCTTCACACTAGAAAACACTGGCTGTTTTGACCGTGCATCGTCGCTGAATCAGCAAAGAAACGCAAAACGATTAAAAGCGAGAAAGGGAATAAACAAGAGTCATTGTAAGTTCGTTGTTTGCTGGCTGGAGGGACTTAACATGTCAGGTAGGATGCAAGATGGATGCTGAATTAGCCGTTAGGGGGCGCATGACGGGGAAAATAGCAAAAGTTCTCCAGTGTGTCTTTAAGACCAATGAGACTGTTGCTGTTGAGGAAGGTCTTGCCTTACCAAGGGATTTAAAAAATCATTGCACAGTCTTATTTTCTTAGTCTACACTGCACTTCACCAAGTCTCTCAATCGTGAGGGCCTGGCCGACGTTGTACCTGGTATATGCACAACCTCCAGCTCCCTTCTTGTCTGCTGAACTTGGTAAAACACTTTAGTCTGATGATATATCAACACATCCTAAAACACTTGTTGCAATTAAATAAAGTTAATGCCTCCATAAATAAGTGACATTGATGACCTCTGTCACCTCTCTCTAATAGCACTTCCTGGTGATGTCATAAGCTGTCACTGTGATGTAAAATTTAACAAATGTGTTTGGAGAAGCCCGGTTGAAAGATTAGAGCATATCTCCTCCACCAAAACATAATTAAATAGTGCTCCAGAAGCCCTGGGCGTGACATATGCATGAGAAATTCACTTCTTAAAGAGCATCTTTTCTGCTATTAGACCATTGAAAAAGATAAACTGGGATCACCAGTGACGATGAATCGAAAGTGTATAAATTTACCCCATATGTTTTGCAGAGTAAAGCGAGGAAAACATTTTGTATGAAAGCATATCAAAATTGGCAAACTCAGGGGACTCAAATTGTGAAATGAAAAGAGACATATCTTTAGAAGGAATCTCTGATCTGCATGGTGGTTTCTTCCTCAGTAGATCTTTCATGGACTGAATCACCACTAGGTTAGACCTGGGAGATTCTGGCACATGACAGACCATTATTGTTGACAAATAATCCTTAATCATGGAAAAAATATATGTCCTTTTTCCAGCCATTTTTGCATGAAAGTAAGAATGTCAAACATCTAGCACAGGAGAGAAACACTTTGCTACTCACAGCTAGTTTAACAAACATGTTAGCTTGCTGTAGCTGCTCTGGCAGTGTCAGGAACGTTAGTACTGACTGGTTTCTCCCTCCGATAGGGGCCATGTCCACAGGTTTCAAATTTTAGAGTGCACCATGTCAGCAGGCAGCAGTTTGTGAGACTGCTGCCTGCTTACTCTTGTTTATTTGACTTGTTTATTTGAGCCGCTAAGCAGCTGTTGTTGCATCAACCATGAGATAGTTGGCTTGTGTTGTAGAAGTGTTTCAGAGGAAGACACCTCATAGCATATTGATACGCTATGTCTTCGACTCTGTGGCCATATGCTGTTTGCATCCTCACACAGAGTCCTTCCAGCCTCACTTCGGCATGTCTGTCATAACCAGTACAAGTGAGGAGACCTGGCTTAGTGGGGACCTCTAGTTGAGACATTGTATTTCTCCAAGGGGGGAGGACACTGGCAAGAAAGTGACTGAGTGGCAAAGCTGGTATCATGGAGGCTCTGAAGCCCAAAAGATGCTGGCAGTAATAGAGGGTAATTATATGATTTGGCTGAAATAGGGATGGACATTAACTGAAGGTGGGTATTCTCCTCTGGGACAGCTGAGTGTGACAAACAAATCAAGTTCCAGTCCCAGAAAACAGATTTTCTGGCTTGGTGTGAATGGCTCTACTCATAGCGATTTTGCTTTAATAAACACTCAAAGAGCAAGAAGAAAATATAAAGATAGAGCTTGATATTTCTATGCTGTATCCTCAAAGACAAAGCACAACAACTGTGTTTTTGCCAAACTAATATGCAGAAATATTTGATATAAGGTTTGTTTAACATTCTCCAAGCCAGTATGAGACCTGCGTCTCTCTACGGCATCATAATGCAGCTGTAAAACCCATCTTAATATTCTTATTTACTGCTGAGCGGTGAGAAGATCTCTTTTCTCAGCACTGCAGTGGAAACTGATTGCATTTTTGACAATCTATTACTCCTGAAAGGTGGTACAGAGCAACAAGCTTCAGTTGCTCATGACCAAGTGGCTCATAACTGTGCTATAGTATAATATATAATTAATCAGAGCAGAACTATTTATACTTAAAGAAAAGAGCTAAAAAAGTCCCAAAAAAATGTCTAAGACATTATTTGACCAAACCATCCAGAGCCGACGTCATTTGGTCCTTCCCGTAGTTCTTTTTCCGTTGCTCACCACAAGCTAGGAAATAATCTTGAATTCCAATGAAAAAATCAGATAAATATTCAATATATCAGGGTCATTGGTGTTTAGTGTCTGCAAATGGAAGCACGTAGCAGGTTGCTACTGCAACAATGGCTCCAAGATGAAACAACACACAAAATGGCCGTCGGATTAGCTTTAAATAACCCAGAAGGCTATTTTCTAGTGAAGCATGTATAAAACCCCAAAATAATTACAGATTTATCCTGGCAACCTCTCTGAAAATCTCCTGGTTCCACCACTGCAAACCGTATGACAGAAACAGTGCCAGTAACATTCTGCTGAGCTCCAACGCCGTCTGTCAGATGTTCAGTGACTTTTACTGAGGTTTTTTGGACCATCTTTTGGACCATTAGATGCGAAAGATGCTGCGTACCTTCGTTAATAAGTACTATACAATATGGAGACTTACAGTATCTCTTTTTTATTATAAAATAACAGAATTGTTCTTTTGTCTGGTGTGCATACTCAGTGTTCCGATCCCTGTATGTATATTTGGCATGCTGCCTTGTTTTCTGTGTGCGGTATAGCTCCAGGAGCTGGTCTAGCAGTTACACAGAGGTTGTCCCTTCATTCAGTTAGACTTTGCTGAAGCCGGTTGAGGAACAGGGGTTGTAACTGTTGCCCTGTCAGCTTGACCTGCTTTAAAACGCCACCATCATCAGAGGAAAGGAGCCTTGAAACGCTGAGCTTCGGATTCCCATTCACAGCCCTCTGAAAGCCTCACTTACTGCAACCTGATAACAGCTCCAGGTGTCTGGGTGACATCCAAATAGCTGCCTGTAGTCTTCAACCGCGTTAGAGTAGCTCTGTTTTCGGAGCCCATGCTTTTACTGTGTCTCTTTTTCACTTTGGTTTGAGGCTCTTCTCTTTTTACTCTCTCTCCTACTCTTCCTTTCACACATCGACTCGTTTTCCCTTTACTTGTTCCCTCTGCCCGGGAAAGTTTTGTTAAAGGTTTTTTTTCTTTTTTTTTAACAGAGTGATTCTGCATCGATAAACATGCTTACTGACTTCTTTGTCAAAGTCACTTCAGCCTGTACAGGTTTCTGCTCAAGGCCTTTCAGCTTCAGTTAAACTGCAGCCTGGAATCGTATTTACTGCAGTCAGCAAGTTTATTATAGCTTATATTGCTCTGGAAGCTGTGGGCTCCATATAATTTCTTTGTAATGTCACATCTCTTGGGGTAGTTTGTATAAGACTAGGTAAAACCATTAAAGTTCTTTCCTGCCATTGTGCGCCTTTAGTGCATTATTTATGTGCAGGGTCATTTTGGGTAAATTACTTTGGGGCATCCCTGTTCTCATATCCAACCTCTGCAAAGTGTATATTTCTCATATTTGTGCTCTGTGTTTACCTCACCACAAAGTTTTGTTACAGTTGTGAGAATTTGATTTGATGATGCCAAAAGTCTCATGGCGGAAAATGCTTGTAACTTTTTCCCCTCTCAAATTCTTTCATACCACCAAGTGGTCAGATGAACTCCCTTACGGCACAAGGAATGTAAACTCACTGGGGTCGAGTTAGTCTTTTCTCCTTGTGAATTTACTGGCAGAAACTAATCTATATGGAAAAAAAACAAACAAACGAAAAAACAACCTAAACCTGCTTTGGATCAAATGGGACAAAGTAAAAAAACAGAGTCTTGTTTGTTTGTTTCATCTCCTGAAGGGAAATTGGACATGTGATCCTATTCATTCTGACTTGACATTGTAGTCATTGAATTAGCAGCTTTACTTTTACCCACACGAATTGGATAAAGAGCTGTGATGGGTTTGGATTCAAAACCAAATTAATGAGCAAAATGACGCATCGCATCTCAGACAAGTTGAAGGGGAAACGTACGGCAAGGCCAAACAAAAAGCAGGAGAAATAAAAATAGGCATTCTTCCAACTGCTCTGATGGGGAAAGTGAGGTCTTTAGCTTCCTTTAGTTTGGGGATAAATGTAAGTGGTAAAAAATGTGGTTAATGTAGTATGATGTGTTAAAATAAAATGTTAAAAAAAAAACAAAAAAAAAACGTAGAATAAATACAGGAAATATGGATAATGTAGTATGTTCTGAAATAAATTTGTTAAATAAATAAATAAATACAGAATAAATACAGAAATATAAATAAATGAATAAAAAAAATCAACAAAATAAATAAATAAAATAAAAAAACAGATGAAGATACAAAGACTTAAGACGGTATGAGCAGGTTAAGACAGCAAAGTTATGAGAAAGCTGGAAGGAGGAGGACCTACAGTACTGTTTCTACTTGGATATATCATCATAAAGAGATGCATGTGGGGCATCAAGCTATTACCAGTAAGTTGTCATAGTTATTACTCAAAGATCAAGTGTGAAAAAACATTAGAATTAATATATTTTTAACGCATTCATTTGTATTGAATTTCATTTCTTGTTGCATTCATAATCATTATTAAGTTGAATAAATGCTGGTTGTTTTGATTGAAAATGGAAAGTTAGAAAAGATCAGACAGTTTTTACAACTAACTGTTATTTTCCATTAACAAGGTATTAGGATTCATTAGCAATCGTGTCGACTCAAAATTCAAAGGATCCCGTTTTTTATCACCATAAGTCTACCAGGACTTATCAAGAAAGAGTGACTCCAAAGCAAAGCTGTTTGTTGTGATTATAAATAAGCTGTTAATCGACCTTCATTTTCAATGGTAAGTAATCTGGTTTCAAAGATAATCGCAAAAAATGCAATCTTTATCATATTCTACACTAGTTCTTGAACACAAAACAGATTTTTGAGCATTATATTTCCCTCATCTCTAAATGAATGTTGTGATAGCAGAAGTTAAGTTTCCAAACTGTGAACCAACACTTGCAGTCGCAGTAAAAAGCTTTCCCTTCTCCGACTCTGAGGCCAGGATGTGTGTGACAGTTTGACCCAGTTTTTCTATTATCACAAAATGTTTAACATGCAAAAATGAAACGATGAGCCTTAAATTGAGAAGTATGCCTGAGGCACACCACTGGAATGAAATCTACCAAGCCCAGTCAGTCCAGTCAGGCAGTGTGTTTGCCAGGGAAGATGACATATTCAGCTCTTTCCTTCATATATATCCTTCATACATAAATACATATTATACATCACATATATATATATATATATATATATATATATATATATATATATATATATATATATATATATATATATATATATATATATATATATATATATATATATATATATATAAAAATAAATATATATATATATATAAAAATAAATATATATATATATATATATATATATATATATATATATATATATATACATTTTATATAGATCTCTCTCTCTCTCTCTCTCTCTCTCTCTCTCTATCTATCTATCTATCTATCTATCTATCTATCTATCTATCTATATATATATATATATATATATATATATATATATATATATATATAGTTTGTTTAATCAGAAAAAACTAAGCTGTCAATGTTTGCATTTGCATATTTTTAACTGACCACTTTAAATAATGCTATTTATTTAAACAAGGTTGTGCTGCGATCACGACTCAGTAGGTATTTCATGTTCAATGACTTTTTATGTCAAAGTAGTGTGAATTGTGATTTTCCATCTTTGCTAGAAGATAATACACAAATGACATTGATTAAGTTCTTATATTTTGAGATATAAAACTTTTCGTGTCTGAATAATTACTGCAACGTTTAACATACAAGCGCATGATCATCGCAGCTGCTAACTTTGGAGAAACCCTTTTATGAACTGCACACTGACATGTCCCATTGCAGGCTCATCTTGTTGCAGGGGTAAATGTAAAAGCCACAAGCTTGCCTTTTAAGGAAGCAAAAACTTTATGCATGAATTCATCTCCTGCATAATACAGGGCCTTCTGGTCTATGTTGGATAGTATAGTTGACTTACAGTAGGTGCTGTGGAAGATTTGTTTAAATGCAAAATACAGCTTAGCTGTGCTCTAAAACGACCAAGTATTACAAATGAACGAAAAACCTTATGCTCTGCAAAACAATCCCTTTTCTGCAATTGATTTTTGTTTCTGAATGAGTCAATAGTAAAGAAAAGCATTCATCCCTGTAAATGTGAATAGCTTTTTGCTACAAGGTGCTTTGTTATTTACGAGTGGATTGAAGGTGAAATACTAAATAACAGGTAAAAACCAATTTGTTGCTTTATTGTCAAACTTAATATACAACATATTGTCATAGTTAAATATTTACAAGCCCACTTTAAAACTGTAAATAATTGTTAGATTTAAGATTCATAAAGGCAAAATATACACTACAGTAGTTCACAATATTTATATATAAATAGCAGCTTTTGCAGTTATTAGTAATAAATCTTGCAGTCTCCATGGCTACAGCCTATATGATTGAACCTCTTGAACAATTGTAGAATTGTTAATACTTTCATTCATGTTTGAAAGATTAATAAAAAGCCATCTTTAAACTTGTTCATTCTGGATAAAGTTCCAGCTCATTGAGGTTCTGTATGTATGATCACAGTGTTGATTCATGTTATTACTCAACCTTTTATTGATCTTCAACAGATGGTCATTAATTCACCAATATGTCGAGATATTTCCCAGTTTACACAGAAACATATCAATTAATTCCTTGCTACTAATTGTTCAATTCTTATTCATGCTCTATAAAGGTATTTGGACACTCACCATTCTGGTTCACCAACTCACAAGGAGGCATGGTCTACACCATGGCAGGATTATATGGATTCAGTTTAGAACCAAGAAATATACTGTATACAGTAAACTGAGGAATTACTATTAAATAAGCTTAATAATATTATAACTAAAGATGCTATGTGTGTTAATGATAAAGGGAAGTTCCTGTGAACTTAAACTTCTCTTATCAAATAATTCCTTTATTTGATTTCTTTTCATGTATAAGATGTTTTAAGTTTATTTAATTGTAAATCAACAAAATTTTCACAAAATGTTTGTCAACAATAAATTAAATAGAAAGCCTTATTTAATTTTTAAATTTATATTTATCCTAATAATATTAGGATGGCTATCAACTTTAAAAAGTTTTTTTGAGTGACTTAGTTGCTTTGTTTATCAGGCAAGAGACTATTTTTGATCACTTTGTTTTCTTTCCTTTTCAGCATAAAACAATTAAATTCTGGGTTAAAAGTTTAAATTTTAAGGTATTTCATTGAGTGCCATATAAAGGGTTAATTACAAACTTAACTTTAACAGGAGTTGTTTGGAAATGATGAGAGGTTGATGCTGGCTAAGAAAAAGATGTCAAACATCTAAAAATACCAGCCTCATCCTGCTAATTTCACAGCTTTAGACACACACACACACACACACACACACACACACACACACACACACACACACACACACACACACACACACACACACACAGTTTGCTTCCTGTTGCACCAGCTGTGGGATTCAGTGTGTATTTTTGCTGCTGTTTATTCCCCCCCTCTCTAATCGAATGCCTTTCACTGCAGATGCTTCAACAAACAAACTGCAACCATTTGATTCATGTTTCAAAGAGGCAAGCCAATTATTGAAAACACATTCTTTCACCCGTTTCTGTGAGTGACGTAAATTAAAGCATTTTGGAGCCCGGCTCTCTTTGCATCATAGCAATATCTATCTTGGGGTCCAATTTACAACACGGTGAGCCAATGGAAGCATTAGGCTTTCTCGCCACAGTGGGAGGGTAGTATCATGATTAATTTAGGCTTGTTTTGTCAGTGCAGGAAGCTGCAAAAAAAAAAGCTCATTACAATCAGCTGGGTTTTGTCACAGTCTGGGCTCCCTCTTATCTCCCATGGAGAAGCAGGACGATACAGCTTTCCTGAATAAGCATTGATGATGATTGCATGATTTATGCATGAGCATCATAGCACCTTAAGTCTATGCAGCTCAACAGAAACCCTTCAAACTCTGCAATTAGAGTTTTTGTCACAGTATTTTTTTTTTTTTTTATGTTTGTTTTTACTCTCACAGCTACATCACTCACAGGCCATTTTCAACTGTGTGGGAACACAACGGAATAAGTGGAAGTGGAAGATAACAGTGGCTTGTTTGCTTTCATATTTACTAGGTGGTTGTACAGAGCCATTAGGAAACATGTTGTAAGCTGTCATGTTCCCTTGCAGACAACATTCAGTATTCAGTTTGTTGCATGCCTCTGTTTGACTTTGGGTTTTCACTGATTATTACCTGCAAATTAGGCTGCCATAACCACATAATTGGCTGTTAAAACGGACTTGCAAGCAGCGGACTCAAATCAGGATGATGATTGATGGTTACATGAGAGTCACGGGAGTGATGTGGGTATTGACCTTCCAATGAGCTCAGCTCATGTGGGTGTTGACCCCTTGATAAACACAGACAAGGCCTCCTAGACAGCCTGAGTGTGTGCGGCTGTTGCAGCATGCCCCAGGGTGTTGCTGTTAGCTCTGATAGATGACAATGCGCTGGGCTGCTCACTCTTCCTGCAAAGTTTTCCGCACAGTTGCCTTTTATCAACAACACGGTGTGAGAAGCTTGTCTGAAAGGAATAATCCAACCTTACCTTTACAGACCAATTTAATTAAAGCCTTTAATTTATTTAAAATGCTGTTTAAAATGTTTAAAATATCTGATTGTTTGTAAAAGATAATAAAAACAAAAAAAAACTCCATTTGAATTTGATTCAATGGAACAGGGACAACAAAAAAAACTGAATTTATGAAACTGTTTGAAAAAACAGAAAAATGAGTGAATACACCCCCCATGCAACCTTTTAAAAACTAATTTACTCAGTTGGAAATAAATTAGTTCCATGATATAAAAAGGTGATAAAGAAAGGATCCCAAAGAGGCTGACTGTTTCTAAGCTGGCGAGGGGTTCAAAACTTTGTGAAAGACTTTTACTGTAAATTGACTGACACTAAGGCTACGTTCACACTACGGGCTGAAGTGACTTAAATCCGATGTTTTTGCCCCTTTGCGACCTGTAACCAATCTTTTCTTAACAGTCTGAACGACACAGATCTGATATTTTCAAATGCGACCCAGGCCGCTTGTATAAGTGTTCCTAAATCCGATATGTATCTGATCTTTTGCCATGCGACTTCAGTCTGAACAGTCAGGTTGCATTAATCCGACCAATGTGTCATTGACACGCAACAAACGTCATTATTCTGTGTTTGATGTTTATTGATAAATGCTCTCACATCACTCTCTAACCAATCCTGACTGCGACTCCGTACCCAAACGTTTCTCTCTACAGTTGTTGCTGCCACAGCTCCACAAAAGGCCTTGACCAAAACTTTAACTTTCTTCTTCCGTAAAACGTCTCCTTAAAACGAACCCATTCACAATGTTGTGGCTACGGTTGGACAATACTTTAAACTTTTTTTTTACTTTTACGGTTGGACAAAACTTTTAAAATAGCAAATGCTCTGCTGCCATCCATATTTACTTCCGCAAACACAAAGACGTCACACGCATGCTCACTGCACGTCGCTGTGTCTTCTACGCATGCGGGACACTTCTGGTGCACGTGAGGTTCATACAGGAGATCACATACAAGTCACATTTGATCGGAAATGTGAACGGACTTTCAAAAAATTTGGATTTCACAAGAACATTCGATATGAGGAGCAAGTCCTGCAGTCTGAACGTAGCCTAAAAGAATGAGATATTCCAAATAAATGTCTGTAAAAGAGCGACAAAGCTGAACACTGTGCAAAAAGGCCAGAATCCTCCCGCCATCGCTGCACTGCATTAGAAACAGATATGCATGGTAGTTGCAGTTCATTGCATCCAATACACGTTGGAAGAACTCAATAAAAAAAAAGAAAGAAAAAAACATCTAATGGAGGAATCCTGCTGTCCTCTTTGCATTGGTACTCATTCAAAATACACCGAAGTAAAATGAAAATGAATGAGGCAGGATTTGAAATCCTTTCTGGAAATCATGGATACTACAACTACAGGAAAAGGAAAACCATTAAGCTTATTTTCAGCTCACAGTTCAAAAGCCAGCATCTGTGATGGTATTGCGTGGGGTGCATTAGTGCACATGGTGTCTGTACTCACACATCTGTGAAGGAACGATTAATACTGGGTGATATATACAGGTTATGTAGCAACATATGCTTCCATGCAGATGTGTTTCTCAAGTAAGGCCCTGTTTATTTCAACAAGTCAATGTTAAAACACATTCTTCACATGTTGCAACAGCACGGCTGCTTCGAGTCGGGGTGCTAAACTGGTTTGCCCTCAGTCTAGACCTGTAAGTAAATCAAATTACAGCATACAGCGATCAAGCCCAAGTCAAAACTTCACTTTGAGTCATAGCTTGACTTCAAGTGTCAAGTCTCCAGCTGTGTCCACAATGTGAATAAACAAACAGGCTCTGGCAGGCACATACATAAGTTACTGACAGATTAGAGAACATTGATCATTGCAACTGACAGCTAACTCCCAGCTCCGCATGAAGGATGGATGGAGCCTTTCCTGTCATATACTTAAAAAAAAAAAAAAAAAGTGTTTAGCCTCTCAGGTGGTGTTACTTCCATCCAAATATGAGGCTGCTTCGGTTGAGTTGATGAGCAGCAACACACACACAAAAAAAAAAAATAGTACAAATCAATGTTGAGCCTTTGATGTCCATTTGCATGGGAGCTCTCTACTTTCCTTGCCAACTCTCACTTTTCCTGCCGCACGTTTATCCCCTCCCACTCTCACTTTGCTTTCCAACTTTCTTCTCCCCACTCTCTCTCATCTCCCTAAGCTGAGCTAGATCTCGTCTATATTCCTTTTGCTCAGGTCCGCGGGCTGAGACAGACTTATTAACAAGCTCCTGGCAGGCTGGGAGGTGGATGTGGCAGCTGTGGAATAGAGGTTGATATGGTCCTTCCTTCCACAGGAGAGTGAATCCCTGGGAGGGAGGCTCCAGATGGGCTCGGTTTGAAGCAGTTCACCCCTGGTTCTCGGAGATGAACACCATACGGAATAAAACTGCATATCTAAATACTAAACGCAAGCTGAGCGTAATTAATTACCTGACTGCTTTTAGGTCTTTTTTTACATTTTGCACCTAAAACTCGAGGCAGAATTTCTTCAGGATTGTTCCTTATTAAATGATACACACACACAAACACACATACATACATATGTGTATATATATAAATATATACACACATATATATATATGTTTATATATGTATAAGTACAACAGTCTTCTATTTGTGCTTCCTCTCTCCTCCAACTCGTGCTTGCTGCTGGTATTCTCCCTGCGTGTTGCTGTGCTGACACTGCTTTCCTCTGCATCCCATTGATTCAGGAGCCCTGAGTGATAGATGGGTTTAATAAAGCAAGGTGCAGTTCTCCCAAATAAATGAGCAAATGCAGGATTTATTACCAACATCTGCATTTTAAGGAGAGTAAACAGGCCTTAAGCTGGCAAAGTCCGAGGCCAGAACATTTGGCTATGAAGGCAGTCGTGCACATCATCACTTTCATGCTTTTTTTTTTTCACATCTTTTGTCTTTTGCTGCCTCTGATTCTCAAGTCTTTTGCCATTCATCTTTCTCCTTCATAAAAAAAAAGGAGACCTTGGCTTGTTGAAACTCTTCTTGGAATCTCTCTTCTCAGTTGCACACGTCCTTCAGTCTTCTCTTTTGTTTCACTACTCTTATTCTCACAGACATTCCCTCCTTTTGAAGTTGCGGAGCCGCTTTTCTTTGAACTGTGGTGCTCATCACAAATTTGTCATTTTATATTATGGTCTTTTTTGTCACAAACAGCAACCCATTTAATTTGCCCTCCTCTTTTTTTTTAATTTTTATTTATTTTTTGCAGATGCAGTGCTACAGGCTGCTTTGTGGCAGTGATTTATCCATTCACAGTGCCAGTGGAGCTAAATCTCTACTCCCCTTGGCACAGAAATAGTGGCGTGCATGGTTTAATTTCAGCTTTGAAAGACTGCCGTGCTGCAGTGATAATGCAGGCCTGCTTGCAAGTGACTGGACTAATTAATAGGCTCGCAGATGATCCGTGCCTGACTTAACCAGTAACGGTGGAGGATGGTGAAAAAACGAAGAAAGTACGTTTTACCTATGAACTTTTTGAGCTCTTTTAAAGATGATAAGCTCACACCTTCATGCTTGCAGGTGGACAAATAAAGAACTACAAAATGCTAAAGACTGCATGTATGGAAGCCTTGCATTTTCTCCATGCCTGTTTGTTTGTTAATGACATCTTAACTGGTAATTACAAGCATGTTAAGCAGGTCTTCCACAGGGCACACACACATTTTCACTGTGCACTCCCCAATGCTCAATGCAAATCTGTTACCCTAAAATGTGTACAGAGGACGACAGCCCCCCCCCTCCCTTGCTGATGACATACTAAAGCTTTATACAACAAGCAGTTATTCCTTTGTGTAATTACTAACTGAGCTGCAACTAAATGAAAGAAATGCTATGTTTGCCACACATCCATTAGTCAGCTGTATGCTTCACATTGGGGGTGTGCTATTTGAGTGTAGACTACTGACAATGATGTATTGCTTGAAGGAACAACAACTGTGCAATGTGCCCCAAGCTGTAACGTTGCAATCTCAGATTTAAGTGCCGGCTTAAATGGTATACACAAATGTACAGTATAAATACACACAGATAAATACACACGTGCAGAGAAACCTTTTCTAAACTGATGGACTTGAGCTTATTTGTCACAAGTGTCATACACATGCTCCCGGTCTGTTTTCATATAAGCTCTGTATCTCAAGAGCACAGTAAAAAAAAAAAAGAAAAAAAGAAAAAGAGAAGTATGCACTTCAAAGAATTGCTTTTTAAACAAAGCCAGCAGTGGGGTGACAGTGTTTTTACAGAGGGCACCATACTGCAGTGAGAAATCTTCAAACATGTGCTGCATTGTGTTTCATGCTCATTTGATTAGCCCAGTTTATGCAATGTAAAGGCACGGCATGGAGGCAATGTGCAACAATGCAAGTACAGATGCACTCAATTTAAGCTTGCTTGTGAGATATGTGTTTATCTTTAGTCAGTGGGGACACCAACACAGTTGTGTGGGTGTTTTTAGCAGGGCTGTCCTCGTCTGACATCCTGTACTGAGAGAAAGACACCATAGCCCGCTCCTCAACATGTAGAGCTTGGACTGTTAATGAAGTGGATTATATAAATTATTGCTGAACCTGTTGGCTTGTTCGTCTTTTATCCTAATTACAAAACCCATCAATGTTTTAAATGTAGTCCTTAGAATTTAGTTAGATTAAACAACATTTTTTTTTTACATATACAGTTACTTTAACTAAGAGTAATCTGATCTGACAAAATTTAAATACTGAATTATGTTTTTTTTGTTGTTGTATTGATTATGTTTTCAAGTTGAGGAAGTAAATACTTTGCTGATGGATCTTATTTTTAGAAAACCAGCATTTGTCAGTGTCTGTTTCTGCATCGTGCTGCCATGAAGTGTGACTGAGTTGTTCACCACCACCTAAAAAAGCCATATTAAAGTCTGACTGTTGCTGTGACAATATGCTTTTGTCCTTATTTGATTTGATTCCAAGTTTTTGGGTGCGGATTTTATTTAAATTGCGATTTTCACAAGTCTTTGAAAGAGTTTTGTAGACTAAAAACAACAACACGAAATGTACAAAAGTTTATTTGCTAGTTGTTTCTTAATTTTCAGCCAGACCATCATTCTGCTGCTGTAATGCCCAAGAAGACAATAAAATTTTATAATGGATTATTTGTGGTTTTTTTTTTTTTTTTTTTTTTTTTTTTGTCTTGTCCAGCATTGAAGTAGGCAAAATGGATTTTCTGGATGCTCTATTCTGCTGGGCAAATTTACTTTGCCAAGGGAAGCTTCATAGATATGCTCCCCTTGATATTCTGGATTTTAATTTTATTTTTCTATTTATTTAACGTAATTGTTTGTATTAAAACATTTGTAGTACTGGACCAGACTGGAGAGGACAGAAGAGGTACAGAAAGAGAATCGAAAGAAGAGAAAACAGAAAAACACCTTGTAGAGAGAAAAAGAGAGAGAGAAAAGGAAAAAAAAAGATTGAAAAAGAGAACAACCTACATACATTTGCATGTATATAAGCACACATACACACCCACTTATATATACACACATCCATACACCTATACACACTGGAGTCATGTTCCTCCTGCAGGAGGACGAAGCCATCAGGAAAACCTAGAGCTCACAAGCTAAATTAGACACACAGGAAGAAAACCAGCCAATGTTAGTAAATGAACCTGCAGGCGACTCAGTGACTGTGTCACATGCAGAACATACAGAGTGGAACGTGTTCAGAGAAGAGTGATCATGCCAATGTGGCCCCGCCCACACGCAGGCAAGAGGAAGGCTCAGAGAACCCCGAGGCTCGAGCAGCTGGTGGCCATCCGAAAGCACAGATCCCAACTACTCCGCTCCAGAGCCAGCCATGCATCCATCCAGGAGGTGGCAGAGGGAGGGCCCCAGCAGAGCCCCCCACGGTCAGGCGGAACAGGCCCCAGGAGGCCCGGACCGGCAAAGCCTGGCTCTGCTGGGCACCGGCCACCCAGGGCAGACAGAGTGCGGGCCCCAGGACCCCAGGAGCCCGAAGGCAACCCCACCACCCCCGCAGGCCCAGCACTATTAAAGAATCCTTTAAAAAAAATTCCTGGATTCAAACGGTGATCCGGATTACCACCAAAATTAAATCAGTTCTTCCTTTTCACATTTCCAACAACTCCTGAAAATTTCATGAAAATCTGTCCAGAGTGCTTTGAGTTATCTTGAACACAGACAAACAGATAAACACTTGCAAAAACATAACCTACTTGGTAGTGTTAATGATACTCATACCAAGATTACAATCCGTATCCATTCATGTAAGCATGACCTTATCTTTTCTTTTTTATTGCAGAAGGTATGGGGATTTTAGCATACTTATGAAACTGTTTATTCATAAATGAACATGACAGCAGAAAATGTCTTAATGATGTCTTCATGTGTTATAATGACCAGTTCTTTTCAAACTTTGATCCACATGGTTTAAAAGCAGATCCAAAACAAATAGAATGTCCATTTGCTAACATTTCTGGTCAGTATTAAAGTTGTCTCCATGACTACATCACGGCCATGAGTTAATTATATCGTTCCCATGCAATAACAACTCATGGCCACGTCTTAATTATGTTGTTAATAACTCATGTCCATGAGTTAATTATGTCGTTCCCACACAATAATAACTCGTGGCCACGATTTAGTAGCTTGTTCCCACGCAATAGTAATGCGTAGCCACGAATTTTTCAAAAAGTGTGATTGATGTCACCAGACAGGCTCCATACAAGCGTTACATCGCGCTATGATAACGTGCATCAGAAGGACATAAAAAGTCTGCACATAAACACAACAGATGTCCTTACAGCTGCCTCCTAAATAATGTTGTGGGTACCTGTTGCACAGTCACACTTCTCAGCCTCACCGGTTCCGCCATGAACAACAAAAAGAAAATAAAGAATGGAAGTTCTGGAGTTGACACTATTTTCACTTTTTAAATAAATCCTCTTGTTTACTGTGTGTCTGAAAAGAAATTTATTCTCCAGATGCTAATTCACCATGTTGTTGTTCTCTCTGTGATGCTCCGTCATGTCCCAAAATTTATGTTACACACCATATGAATGACAAAATGACAAAAGCAGTTCCTGCCAGCAATATTACAGGCTTAAAAAGGGAGAAAATTGACTTAAGAATATCGGACCGTATAATGTAACTCAATGTCTAAAACAGCTTAAGAAATCATGTTATAATTTTAACTTCTAGTCTCAGAGGTTCCTGGTCCATTTCCTTGGATCAGGCTGCAAAACAGGTTTATGAAACATACTTTTACCTCAAACAACTTGTCTAAACCTGGTCAAAGTCATCATCAAGGGAAGATAAGTGCAGCTAGCTCTGACCCAAAGAGAAACCCAACCTTTGGAATGAAACCTGTGCAGTGCAGGCTTAACTACAGCATTGCTTCTCTGGAGGGACGTCTGGGGTCAGCAACATTTTGTATTCCAGACCTGCTTGTTCAGGGTTGCTTGGGGGGAGTTAGAGAGCACAGCAGCAAGTTAGCAAGCTGTTGGAGCGAGGCTGTAAATGATTCATATTGTACGGGCAGGCACATTCATGCCAGTGTAGATTTTAAAGCAGCAGCTGAATGATGCCCTCTAACTCAAGGTCTGGGGTCCCTGAGCAGATATTATGCCTCAGGTTAGTCTTATTAATGAGGAAGAAGTGATTCCCCCCCCTCTTAGTAATGTTGTTCACATATGTTTCAGGAGAGTTTAGATGAAATGTGGCAGTGCAGGGTCATTAGTCCAGGCATGCTAAAGTCACTGCAAAGCTGATGCTAATCTGCTTTGGGACAATCTGTCCTGGCACCATTCCTCCCACTGGGACTGTGTCACTCTGCTAGTAGGGAAATGAACACCTCTCTTACTTTAAATTCTTCTCTTCTTCCTTACTCGAAGGGCTTATTCTCTCATTTCCCCTTATCTATTTCTTTCTCTCCTCCTTCCTCCTTTCTCACCCTTCCTCTCCCTCCCAGAGCTCATCTTTTAGCCCAGTCAATCCCTGGGAAGATGAAGTAGCAGGATAAGGTCGCAGCATCTGTACCAGCTCTCATTGAGGCTAAATGAATGCCATTAATTCAATCGAGGGACGTGTTGGGATGGCCATGGCCTTTGTCCAGTCATGATTAAGCGATCCTATCAGTTATCAATCGTAATGAGCTTTTGTGGCTGTGGGAGGCGAATGCAGGCTGCTGAAATAATAACATCTTAGTCTTTTTGATAAAGCGGGTAATGCTAGACACCTATCTCATGCCTACCTAATAATATGAATGTGTGAGTGGAAGTTAATATGGATCTAGAGGATTTCATTGCTTAACAATTGTCAGATAAAATTGTCAGATAAAATACAAACAATAAAAAAAAAAAAAAAAAAAAAATCAGCATGTTAATGTGTTCTGTGTTGAGATTATGTTGATAATATTTCACGCAAAAGCCTTTTGGATAAAGAAATTGGCAAATTAATTTCCTCAAAGAAGCTTCAATCTGTGTTTTTATGAAAATAAGGGATTCAGTGTTTGTGAGAGGGATTGCTGCAACTGTATTCCAGCAAGCGCTTAGATCATTATCTACAAAATCTGCAGCCCGCCTTGGCTTTATGGAGCTTTACAGTGAGCTCCAGCCTGGTGTTAGCAGCTCTTCCAAAAGTTCCAGCTAATTATCTCAACTTATGCCTTAGTGTTTCTTCCAAAAGGTTCAAGAAAATATTTATTCTGTCTCCTTGATAAATGGCATGGAGGTGAACAGTTTTGATCAGCTTGCAGCCAAATAAAGCTGCAAAGAGTTTATGTTTTAGTTCCATTCATTCATTATCCTAAACGCTTAGTCTGATTAAGGGTCGCTGGGAGCTGGAGCCTATCCCAGCAGGCTTTGGGTGAAAGGCATGGTACACTCTGGACAGCTTGCCAGTCCATCACAGATATTTTAGTTTATTTCTACAAAATATATCTGTATAGGTATGTCAGATGGAGAGACTAAGGGCAAGATGGGATGTAAAATTTCAGCCAGTCCTGTCAGAGATAAAATTTATAAATAAAATATTCAGAAAACTAAGTTTAAAGTTTGTTTTTTTTAAGGATCTTATTTTTAAACTCCATAAATCAGACTTTTTACCAAGTTTTCAATTAAAAAAAAAAAAAAAAAACCCCATAAAATTCAAAATATGAATGCTAAAAAGTACTGACAAAGATTCCCATTTGAATCTGCTCCAGAAGGGAACTCGGCTGGAATATGTGATGTCTGTCAGAGCCACTGAGGTGGAGATTTCTGCTTTCAGTAGTACACCCTCTGTAAATGTTGTTAAAATAGTTAGATCAGAACTGAATAACATGACTGACAAGAAATCAAATCCTGTCTGCTTACTATTTACATCAAGGCACCTATTATTTATATAAATTGTTGTTTTTTTTAAAAGTTAATTATGTATGTTATTTTATTTCTTCATTAAATGCATTACAAGGCCAGATGGATGGATGGGTGGATGGATGGATGGACGGTTGGTTGAACGTATGGATGGGTGGATGGATGGAAGGATGGACAGATGGATGGATGGATGGATGGATGGGTGGATGGATGGATGGACGGTTGGTTGAACGTATGGATGGGTGGATGGATGGAAGGATGGACAGATGGATGGATGGATGGATGGGTGGATGGATGGGTGGATGGATGGATGGACGGTTGGTTGAACGTATGGATGGGTGGATGGATGGAAGGATGGACAGATGGAAGGATGGATGGAAGGATGGACAGATGGATGGACAGATGGATGGATGGATGGATGGATGGATGGATGAATGGATGGATGGATGGATGGATGAATGGATGGATGGACAGATGGATGGATGGGTGGATGGATGGATGGGTGGATGGATGGATGGATGGACAGATGGATGGATGGATGGATTGAAAGATGGATATTATACATGCCAATATGCACAATGTGGTGCTTGCAGAGCTGAACATTTAAAAGCTATCCATTGTGGAAGAATGTGTTTAATGTTTGTCAGGTTAATGTTTCTGTTGCTTTTGTGATGTTCAGACAACAAAATTACTTGGTAATTTCATGAACCAGACAGCCTGAAAATGACAGTAGTTGCTGCTCATTGTCGTGTCGAATGAATGACGTGCATGAGAAATTCCAGAGGTTTTGACTTGTCTCAGCAGGACAATTGAAGACAGAGTTGTTGCTTTTTTTCTGGCTGGCATGTCCATTTAAAATGTTTGCTGCCTTCGCCACATGATTAATGGCGACGAAGCAAGGGCCATTTTCTGTATTTCTGTGACAGCAGGACAAATTTAAAGTTACACGCTGCCATTTTAAAGATGTTGGCGAGCTCACTGACTTTATATGCTTCATATTGCTCCCTGTGAAGAGATAAGCAGTTGCTGCAAACACAGAGTAAAGAATAGCCCAAATCTGGGAAAAATATTCATTTTAAAAGGATTTTCACTTTTGCCTTTTAAGCAAAGTACATAGAGACAACCAGAAGTGCAAAGCTGGCAGGGTAGTTTGAAGTTTATTGGTCTGAGATACACCTCCAAGCTGGCAGGGATGGCAGTGACTGAAACAGATTAGATCCATTTTGGGCGGACAGGGCGGTGTCCAGACAATACAAGCAGACAATACAAAACTCACTTTTTGAATGTGTTTAAGGACTGAACTTAACAGCAACATCTTATTTTATTTTTCTGATTTAGAGGTTATGTGACAACCAATACGCTTTCAGATAAAATATCTTCAAGGCACCAAACTTCCAACCTTAAAACTGCGTTTCCAACTCATTTGGTCGCACAGTGAAGCAACTAAAGGTTTATGTAATTGTTGCATTATTAACCAAAGTGGAAATAAAACTTCATATGATGGTCTTGAACATGAATCTAAAAGAAAATGAAAGAGTGACAGTGCTGTGTGTGATTGCACCATTTTACTCCCTTACTCTATACCTGGACATTACTTTTCTTTTAATTTAACAGACCTGGCGATATTATCTAGTCATATTGACTGATGGGTTTGTTGGAAGGAAATGTTGAAGGACAAAAATGTTTTCTTACCTCCAGAGGATATCTGAACCCACCTGTCTGTCTTTTCTCCTCATAATTCAAATCATGCAGCCTTTTTTTTATTCAAAAGTAGTGAAAATGTGTTTGTCAACACTTATATTTTGTTGTAGTTTATCAATATGGCTTTAAAATGTTTGTGTTGACAGTGGGTTTTTTTTTGGCAGTTGTTTTGTGATGGTCAGCATTATTATTATGTCACATGACAGGAAGTGCAATCATAAAACATCTGTATAATCTGTGATACTACATGGGTGCATTTTTAACTGATAATCGAAAGCTTCAGCAGGAGAGATGGCCATTCCTGGTCCAGAAAGTAAAAGTCCTGCCATGTTTTTGGATCTACCTGTACATTTAGAGCAGGTGTTTTCACTAACAGGCTCGTTTACCTGGCAAATAAGCTCTGCTCATTAAATTCAGCTCGTCTGGTGACGAGCTGAATTTAATGAGCAGTCGGAACAGGACTTTTACTTTCTGGACCAGGAATTGCCACCTCTGATCAACAGGTAGTAGCGAAATATGAATGTGTGCGATTGTGAAAGTGCAGAAGTGAACAAACTGAAGAAAAGGTGGTGGAGGACAATATTAGCACTTTTAGAACCTAATGCCAATCACCACTCCAACCAACATCCCTTTATGAACACAAGCATGTGGAAACGGCAACGAGATGTAGGCATGATATTATAGAGATTATGTCTCATATTTCTCCACATTTCATGATTTGTTGGAAGATCATGTCTCAGAATGTGCTGGACTCCAGTTTTTAAATGAATTTAAAACAACCGCACCCAGTCATTTGACTCATTTTTACCTCAGGCCATGCAGATGGAATGCTTTTCTTTCTTGGCCAGAAGAGTCTTTTCCCTAATGAAATACCTTACATTTAACTTTATATGATATTTATGGTATGAATGCAGCAATGTCTTATGCTATTTTTTTAAATTTTCAGACAATGACAACTAATACACCCTTTAGACTACGTACGCCTAGTTAGATGTTTTCAAACTGCCAAGCCTTGACAGGATTTCCACCTATCACACCTCTAAATTTGTGCCTTTCTTGTCACGTCAGCAGTGATGTCCATTACCATATGTGCTCATTGAGAATGCAGCATCTGTTCGGTTTTTGCCCTCCTAACTTAAATTATTCACACAAAGCGCAGGATCCATTCAGTTTTTATGAGCCCCTGGTGGCAGTTCAAGGCTGCCTGTTTATATCGCAATCTCCCTCATGTGCCCTCATCACAGTCGTTCTTAATTTAGCATTTGGTTGCAGCCTGGTGAAGCCTATAACCTCTTTGTTCTCTTCTGGCTTTTAATAACAAGCTTCGCATCTACTACAAGGAGTGTGTAGCCATTACAAAGAGCTACTGTCTTTGTAAGCACCTAACACCACTATGACTAATGGCACTTATTGTTTACACACACGTTTTAAGACAAAAAGCCAAGGGCACGTTCCTGGATGGCTCACAGAAGAATCACAAACAAACAGGCCATCATGCAGGGGCTCCAACACACACAGGACAGCTGAGTAGAGCTGCACCAGGCCTGGAGTGATGCGCTATTCTCATCTCTCTCATAACGCTATTAAAAGTTTGAGCCTGGAGGCCGTGAAGGTTTAGTAGAGGATTATTATTTCAAGCTCCCTGAAAAATAAATCAATCCGTTATCAAAGTCCGCAGTCCCCATGAACTGCGTAATCAAATTGAACAGTGTTCTAGGCAAGTATTGCGCTACTCTTCTATTAAACTGAGCTATTGCTGAGGGAGATGGCTCAAAAATAGCCCTCCTCATAAGACATGGGTGTTACGTGCAGACAATTGAAAAGTCCCATAAATCTGGCACTGTAAAACACTTTTCCTAAAGGGTTCTTTCTTTGAAGTTTTCCGCCTCTTCATTACTCTCTGAGCACCCAAAATGTGTGATGCGAGGGGAAAAGTCCATGCTGTGTGCAAGGTAAAGAGGCATTTTATACCAGAGCAGCCTGAACATCTCCAGCTCTCCTCACTTCTTTGCATGAAGTTAATGCTTCTCTGACATTTAAAGGGAATCTTTTGACCAGAGGGTTTTCTTTTGTTGGTGACTTCGTGTAAAGTCATTTCTGGGCAACAATATCTCCCCCCTCCCCACTGCTCCATTTCGCTCTCAGAGTGGTACGGCTGTCCGTTCACTGCGATTGGACGCTGCTGTCTTGCAAGCTCGGCACTTCTATTGAACAGGTCCCTTTTGAATAGCTACCATCAAGCCGCGGAGCAGATGAAGTGTTTTTGCTCTTACGGCCAACGACGGAAATGACAGTCAATTTGAAAAACATGCTGATGACACTTGAAAAAGCAATTTCTTTGAATCTTGATGAGGCAGCGTCTTCATGAAACACACCCTACCTCGTTAGAGGTCCCCATGATGTTGGCAGGGATTTTACTATTGAGATGATGTAAAACGATATTGTTGAGAACAATGAATACAATGCATAACTGATGCCTGGATATCAGGTTATTTGCATTTTTTTGGTGTTTGTTTCTGTCAGATCCCAGTGTTGTGTGGGAATTCATAAATATAAGGATGTAAATAAGTATTTTACAGGTAATAAACAACATAATGCTCTTGCGTCTGCAACACAAAGTGTATACACTGAAGCTATTTCAACACTGCTAGGGAACCGAGTCAAACACATAACAGGGAAGATGCTGGAACGCTAACATTATGACTCCCACAAAATGTGCATCAGTGAAAATTTGGATACAATAAAACAGGAACACATTCATTCATCTTAACATTCAACAACACTACTATTTGCCTAAATGCTAAAATCTCTCATTAAAACACTGTTGCCACCCTTGCAATGCAAATATTTGTGGTGAAAATTTTGGAATGCATTCACAGACATTCCTTCTGATCTAACTTTCTTCCTCATGTGTGCGCTAACAATGACATTCATTAGAGACTATAGTGTGTGCCGGCTTTTGTATGGAAAACATGCTGCATGGCTGGTATTTGTACTCTAAAACCCATCTACTGTAACCTCACACATGTGATTAAAAGGCAGTGTGGAAAAGCAATTTACTGGCAAGCTTTGATATAACTTTTGATGATTGCTCAAAGGTGTTTTGTGGTACATCTTCACTACATACCTGGATGACAAGCGAGAACAGCACTGCCTTTTGTGCTCTAATTAGGTTGTAGACAAGAATGTGTGACGGAAAAGCAACACTTCTTGTTCAAAGACCTGGACTATGTCGCTCATCTACTGTACACACACACTTTTGTTTTCAGCAGTAATGAGTTGGCCACAACTGATCTGTTTGTCTCACGCAGGGTTTGATTTTTTTTTTTTTTTTTTTTTTTAACATCCTCTCACTCAGAGGTTACATTTTACGCATTGTGCTTCAGGGCTTGTCAAATTTAAAAAGCATCACTTTTATGTTACTGTCAGTTGTGAATAAAAACCATCAAACAGCAAGAATATTATCTACTCTTTTCTTCTTCATCACACACTCGCTCACAGACACACAAATGCACGTTTTTTTTTTTCTCTTTAGATGCTTCAGTAAGAATTGAATTACTTGATTTACTTCCCTCACTCTGCACATCCTTGTTATTCATGTAACATCTCGGCCTGCACTTTGTTTGACTGTGTTGCATTTGCTGCCTGGTATTTTAAGATTGAGACTGAGACTGTGCCACACTGCTGTGGAGGTAGAAACTGAATTGCTTACTGTTGATGGACTGATAGCCTAGCACATCTCTAATGCAAAGAAAAATCAGGCCTTATTAACTGAGTCCAAGAGTGTGAAAGCTAGTACATCGTTCTTTTGTCAGATGGCTAAAGGAGTCTGAAATAAAGCAACTCATTAAGACTTCTTATAAACTTAGGGTTTCTTAATGTGTTAAAATATAAATTTTATAATCAGTCTTTCGGCAACATTTTTAAACACAATAGTTGTGTTAACATAGAGCACTTTTGATGTGGCTGAACAGCCAGTCAGAATAAACATTCATCTCAACTCTTCATCTTATCTGATCTGGCTTCGATTGGAAAGAATTTTCTGTTTGATTCAGTGGGATGGTTTAAACTTTTGCATGACTGAAAGACAAAGAATAACCATATATACTCATTCTGATCATTCCTGTGGTGTATTTACTGTCTGCGCATGCTTGAACCACATGGAGATTCTGGGGCATGATGACTTTCAGGAAAGACTTGAAAATTAGTTGCAGAAAAACCAAAATAGACTTTACAAAAGTTATAGGTTTTAGCCATCTTGATGACCCAAATGTTCAAAATAACAAATTGTTTACCCAGGTATTTGATCAAATTAAAAAAAAAAACTTCTTCTGCATTACTACTCGTGTCAAAAGTTTTATTAATGTCGTTTTAAACTGTTATGAATGTCGTTATAAATAATGTTGTGACGTGATTATTAAATCAACAAAAGTGATCCGGATCAGACCACTTTATCTGGCTTCCATGTAAACATGCCAGCTGAAATATTTGATCAGACTCATTTGAAGTGGATGAAAGCAATATTTATCCATGTAAATGTAGTTTTTCAACTATTTCTTGTCTGTACAATGAACTCCCACGGAGAAAGTTAGAAGTGGCAAAATGTGGAGCATTTTCTCTCTCACGCCAGCGTATGTTTTCAGTGCAACAGTGCATGCAGTTGAACTGAGGTTATAGTTTTATTGTAGCTGTCATTGATGGCATGATTATGCAAAAAGTAGCAACTTGACTTTCAGAAACTTTGGTGGAGAAGTGTCTCCTGCAAAGGAACAAGGCCTCTTTTCATTGTTTTGGTCGTCGACCGTGGAACAGCCTGCCAGAGAAACTCAGGGCCGCAGAGACTGTAGATGTTTTTAAGAAGAGGCTCAAGACCCACCTCTTTAGCTTAGCATTTAACTTAATTTTACTTTATTTTGCTTATTTTATTTTATTTATTTATTTATTCATTTATTTATTTATTTTAAACTTATTTTCATTTTAGGTTATTTAACCTCTTCTTTTTGGGATATCATTGTGAAGTCCTTTTATATGTATTTTCATTATTGTTGCTCTTATTTCTTCTTACTGTTTCTTAAGGTTATTTAAGTTCTGATTTTTACTCCAGTGTTTTCCTTATGGGGATCTTCCATGCTGGGGGGCCCTGCCAGTTTGGTCTGGGGGCTGTTGCCATGGCGACCGCTCCCGTTTGGGTGGTGCGGGGTCCAGCACTGCAGCTTCACGGCTGCGGGGTGTGCCGTTGGTTGCCTGGGAGTTGGGCGGCCGGTGTGGCGGAAGCCCCCGTGAGCATGCGGGGACTGGTTCATGGTGTGGATGGATACCTAGATATCGTTTCCTCTCATCAGCATCAAGTTAGACGTTTATCTCTTAATTCATGTTTTATCTGTTTTATTAACTCACCTGTGTTCAGTTAAAGAGACAGTATTCGGTGAATGATGTTTTAATATGTGTGTGTGTGTGTGTGTGCAACTTGCATCTTTTTTGGTTTTAAATGTCTTGTTAACTGTTTGTTTTAATCTTTATGACTTGGTTTTATCTTGTAAAGCACCTTGTGTTGCCCGTGGCATGAAAAGTGCTCCAGAAATAAAGTTTGGTTTAATTTGATTTGAACAACCCAATTAGATTATTTTCTTGGATCCTAGAAACATTTTGATGTTGTTAAATGACACCAACACCTTGTCAATGTCATGACACTGCAGCTGCTGGATTATTGCTTTAAAACTTCACCCCCCTCCCACTTAAACTAGGGGAAAAGTTTAAAATGATATTTACATAAAATATCTTATAGTTCCATATATTCCAAATAGAGCACTGTGCTCTCAGACTGCAGGTTTATTTGTGGTTCCCAGAGTCTCAAAGAGTACTATGGGAGGAAGGGCCTTTAGCTATCAGGCTCCTTTCTTATGGAACCAGCTCCCACTGTGGGTTCGGGAGGCAGACTCCCTCCACACCTTTAAGATCGAGCTGAAAACCTTCCTTTTTCATGATTCTTATAGTTAGGATATGAGCATCTCCTGAGTTGGAGTCTGCATGTACGGCACCCAACTATCCAGGTTATGTTCATTGCTCTTATAGTCTTGCCAACCTTTACTTATGTAGCAATGGGGATGTTACCTGATGCACTGAGAAGTACCTCGCTCTATTACTCTAATATATTAATGTATAAATATATTCCAATATTGCCGTCTCTAATTATTTCTCCTGTTAAAGTGGAGTTTTTTCCTTCCCACTGTCGCCGTGTGCATGCTAAGGATGCTGGATTGGATCGAAGTCATGACTCGATGCAATCAGTTGGTTTCTATTATAGGCTATGTATGAATTGGCTCGCAATGATGTGTATGTTGATTCGTGTATGTAAAGTGCTCTGGGACAACATTTTTGTGAAGTGGTGCTATACAAATGAAGTTGAATTAAATTGAATTGAATTGAATATTTCAGTCTGAAAAGTCAGATTAAGAAAGGATTATTTTCCACAACAGATGCACGCACAGACATTACCAAAGTGTAGCCACTCTTACCTGCATGCTCCACCTCAGATTATACAGACTTTTAGTCTTTTTCTTAAGCCAGTGGCTCAGGTGGTACAGCTGCTTGTCTTGTGACCTATTGTTTTTTTGTTTTTGGTTTTCATCTCATGCACAGTTGGCTCTCCTGCAGCATGGAGATGCACAAATTGTTCTGTATGTCAGCAAAGAGTCTTGGATACATCCTCTGATGACAAACGTCATGCCACGCGAGCCTTCAAGCACTCACAAATAGGGGGAAGTATAATATCTGCATGAAGGGGCTCATCACAGGGGGCTGTGGAAAAGAACTTCAGCTGCATCAGAATGTGCGTGTGTGTTACAGCCTTCAAACTGTGTGTTGATATTTGATGTTACTCTTCAGTTGCTGCTCTGTGGTTAATGTGGGTGACACAACGGTGTAGCTGCTGGAACTATCACCTCGCAGTGGGACGGTTTTGAATTCAAACCTTTATTTTATTGTGTGTTTGGGTGTGTGTTGCAGTTTGGATGGTTTGACTCTAAACTATCCTTGCAGTTAGGTTTGTGTGGACATCCAGAGTTTGGTTTTGCACTGTGTTAAAGCTGAACAGAACTTTTAAAACACACAAACTCGCAGTAAAGCTGATGAATCAGAATATTTGCCTACATGGAAGTCTGCATCCTTCCATTTAAAATGCTGTATCTCTACTTTCTCTCTATACCATTTTCTCCTAAACCACACTTTCAGAAATAGTGGCTCTCCAGAAGAATACATGAAGCCTGGAGGATTTTTAAAGATATAATTTGATGCAGTGTAATCTGGTTTACACATCGCAAAAAGCAATAGTAGAAAAGGCCGTATCTCGGTCAAACAGCAACAAATAAGCCATCAGAGGCTGTAATTGAATTCCGCCTTGGGCCACTGAATGGAAGTTTAAAAGGTTTATGGTGAAATGATGCTGACTGTGGAATGCAGCTGCGCTGACATCACTTTAGAGCAAAAACATGAAATCCACTGAGACCAAGACACAGATGTTGGAGTTTAAAGTACCTAAATAGTTAAACTGCTTTTAGTCACAGGGCAGGTGTCTAATCCTGGACAGTTTACCGCAGATCCTCTGGGACCTGTGAGTTCCAGGGTGGAATAACTGTGAATCAGACGTCTTGTGCTGCTTCTTTGATTGATTTAACTGGACTGGGTCCTGGCTGTGGCCATTAGGGATCCCTGTTGCCATGGTCTGTCACTGTGTTTAGGTTGACGCTTGTGTGTGAAATTACATAATAATGTGAAAAATGTTATTCAATTTTCCTGTCAGTGGTTTTAATATCGTGGGCGATCGGTGTGTGCAGTCATTTATTTTCCTGGAAACAGAAAGTGTTTTTATGGACTTCATCCAGGATTGATGGCTACTGCCAGATGTCAGTTGTCAGCTTGCTTTATGGTAGCTGTTGCTTTACCTGTCATTCATTCACTCATTTATTTTGCCTGAATGTCTGTCGAAGGTGAAAACGGGACGGAAATCAAACTTATGAGTTTTGTTTTCTCGAACAGTTTAAAAATGATGAAAAAAAACTAAAGTAGAACTATTCCTTTAAGGCATCACTGATGTCCAAAATGCTTTTGAGAAGTCCAGATCAATCTTGGCTGTTTTGACTCCTAGATGAGTTGGCTATAAAGCTATAAGCTATAAAGTGGCCTTTTGAGGGGATTATTATGATTATTTTTTTTTAAATCAAAAATATTTTTATTGTTTTTCAACAGGAAAGATTTTTACATCATCTGTCAGTTCACAGTAACAACAAATAAGAGATTGACATGAGAGTCTCTGACAGAGGCATTGTACATTATATTGTAGCAATGTATCAAATTTATGCAAAACAAAACAACAACAAAAAATAAATAAAAATAAAACAATAATATTATTAAAAAAAGAACAAAAAACAAAACAACAACAAAAAAATTAAATAAAAATAAAGCAATCATAATATTGAAAAAAAAAAAAAAAAAAAAAAAAAAGGAACAAAAAACAAAACAACAACAAAATCCCACCCACCCGATCACTACCAGAGTAATGCATTCAAACCAAGACCTGGGTTTTGGTCGCATGCAGCTATACTACTACCTTTTGGTCACAGAGCTGGAAATGAACACAAGAAGGGGCCCCATGTATCTTTTGAGGGGATTATGAGTTTATTTATGAATTTGTGTGAATGTTGTGAATGTTTCTCACAGTTAAGTAAATATCCATCACCGGTCCCTTCAACAGGACGAACATACATCGCTGCAGTTTGAAGAGAAAACAGTGTAAAAGTGTCATCCACTGCTAATCGCTGGTTTGTGGATGAATGGACCACGGCTGAGTCAGACCCCCCTTTTGTGTTTCATAGAAGCAATCATGACAACGTAAACAAAAGCAAAAAAACTATGATGGTGATTGGATTACACATTGCACACTACCAGCCAACAAAATGGAAACAATGACTAAATCAAGTAGACATTGGGATATATTTTTCTTTTAGAAATAAAACAACGTGCCGCATTTTGGCAGCTGATGACTGATAATATAAATATGGACTGATAAAGTGTGAAATATATCTGGGTTAGCATGAATTCTGTTTGAAAGGGTGTGTTTGTGCAGTCAGCTGTGTGCCAAAAGCATTCCTGTAAAAGCCTGCTGCCCTTAGCAATAATGAACAAGTGCAATGTCCAGATGTGCTGCCACACAGAGCAACTTGTCAGCTCTACTGGAGCTATTAACGAAGCTCTGCAGGCCTTCAACCCCTCCTACTTTTTTTTTATTTTTTATTTCTGATCTCTCTGATCCGACGCTACACATTCTCCACAGTGCCTCTCTCTGTCCTCCACATGTTTATTGAAAGTACAAAACTTCACACGCGCGCACACGCATGAGCAATCAAAGCTGGCGTAAATCAGTTCAACACACTGCGACTCACGCACGCTCCGCTGGTGCTCAGGACGTTACGTTTACGCCCTGAACAGAGGGATTCATCAAAGGATGAATTGAGTAAGAAGTACTCTGCAGGGATGCAGGTCCATGCTGGCTGCCAGCGCTCCTGTATTACCTGCAGATTTTTTATTCATGTTCTTTCATCCATGTAGGAAGCCCTGCAGTGAATTTTAAGAGGGGATCCACCTTTAGTGTGTTCAAACCCCTGATGAGAAGACTGATAGCCTCCCATGTCTGTTAAACAACTGCCCTGGCTTTATTTAAGAATTAGCATCTTCCAAATCCACCAGCAGCTTGTCTCTCTATTGCATACTCCTTTTACACTTACCGGCCACTTTATTAGATACACCTTGACCCTCTTTTGGCCTCAGAACAACCTGAATCCTTTGTTCCATAGATTCAGCAAAGTATTAGAAACACACCTCAGAGATTTTGCCCTGAACTGACATGAAAGCATCGGAAATGCTGCAGATTTGTCTGCTGCACACCCATGCTGAGATTCTCTAGTTCCTCCACACCCTAAAGGTGCTCTGTTGGATTGAGAGCTGATGACTGTGGAAACTGTTGAAGTACAGTAAGCTCGTTGTCATGTTCATTCAAATCATTTATAGATGATTTGAGCTTTCAATCTCCAGAAAATTCATTTAGCCATTTTGCCTGCTTAAATGCTGGACAACACAAAAAAAAAAAAAAAAAAGATTTGAGCATTGAGACATGTTGCATTATCCTGCTGGAAGTAGCTTCATAGCTGTGGTCATGTAAGGGAGGACATGATCAGCAACAATACCCAGGTAGTAGGGTTGAAATGATGCTGATTGGTATTAAGAGGTCAAGGAAATTATGCCACTAGCACTGTACTGAATGGATCCAAGGCTTCAATTACACAGAGAGGTTTGGGACAGCCGTTTTTTTTTTTTTTTTTTTTTTTGTCTTTTTTTGTGCATGCATTGTGCACAAATATACTGTATATTACTAATACAACCAGAAAGATGGACAGAAAGATGTTTTAACAACCACCAAAAGCAGCAAATAAAGTAATTGTTGTCTGAGCAGCTCACAGCACACAACGAGCAACGCTTCTGTCAAAGCTGATGAAATAAACCTAAACGAATCACCTGCATTGTTCTGAAGATTCCATGGATTAAATGAATGCTGAAAAATAAAAGCTATTGTCACGGTCAGAGACCGGGGGTGGAGGGGTGGACCCAAAAGCAGAATGTACAGATGAAGAGGTAAATGAAGTATTTATTTAGTACTCAGATCCTGTTGGTCTGGTCCAGGGAAGAACTTCTCAGATAATTGGAATTCTGATGATAGTGGAGGTTGCTGGGGGGGGGTGGCCTCTGGTTGTGGTGGTTGGCCTTGGTTTGAGGCAGAAGCAGGCAGGCATAAGCAGTTGGGGAAGTTGGCTGAGGAAAAGGATCTTGATCCAGGAGGATGTCTGTAATGGTCTTGACGTGCTGAGGAGGCAAAGAAAAACAAAATGAAATCTCTAGCGATGAGCCACAAGGTAAGCACTAGAACTGGCCTGATTACCACGCAGTAAAGAGAGACAATCTGGCGAAGACTGGAGCTCCAGCTTGTCCTTAAATAGCAGGATAAATCAGGAAGATGAGCTCCAGGTGGTTGTAATTGAAGCTCCAGACTCCGCCTTGAGTCCCCATGGCAACCTGCACAGACTCAAACAGCAAACCATGACAGCTATTCTTTTAATCCCAGAAGCATCGGGAACCTTACGGAAAAATAACAGGAAATACTACCTGAAAGCGCTTTGGATGAAACTCCAGTGTGGGTGCTGTGCTGAGGTATGATGATCTTCACCTCAGCCTTACATTTATCATCCAACTGTTTACTAACTGTAAACCCCTGGATGGATGAACTGCAGCTGTAAACACTTAATATGGTAATAGCTGTGCAATTTTCTTCTTCACTGTTTGTTTACCAATTGTAAAAGCATATGGTCACACATTTGCTAATGAACTCAGTTAGATAGATAGATAGATAGATAGATAGATAATCAAAGTGCATTTCCTTGCTGCACTCATCATATTCTATCAGCACTAATGCAGCAAAATCCACTTGTAGGAGAAGAAACCTTTTCCTTCATGGAGTTTTAACAATCAATAATGTAACGCAGCCCCAAGATATTTTATGTTTTGAGCAAAGGGCTCAACATCTGCTGTAAAATGTCCCTGAGCGCAGTCTTTAATTTTGGAGGAGAATGAAAAAAAAAGAAGTAGGAAATCATGACCTGAGGTGTCACTGAGGCAGGCTGGGGAACAACACTGACAGGGTGTTCAGGCTTTTGGAAGATTCTGAAGACTTCTTCTTTGGTCTGCTGTCAGGGACCTGGAGAGGGTGTTATTGTCCACATGTCCGTCAGTGTGGGGAGGGCTGCATGGTGTTGAGGTGTCAGTAGAAAAAGCAAGGCTTTTTGTGGACTGTTGTATAAAGGGAATGTGTTGTGACCATGTCAACATGTCAGCTCCCCAGAGGATGCAATAATAACAATAACAGGTATGTGCCCTGGTTTTAAACAGGTACATCCATGTTAAAATAAAAGAAAAAGATTCATTACGTCTAATAAAACATTTTATTTATAAATACATAACAGCTTTACTAAATAAAAACAAGTGTTCACACAGTAAAAAAAACAAAAAAAAAAACAAAAAAAACTTGTGCTCTTTCTATCTCACTCACACACACATTATGAGGAACTAATTGATAATAAATAATTAGTTAATTAGTCCTTCCTGATTCAATGTTATTAACTGACAAACAATTTTTGTAAGACAAAGTTAAAAAAAATATTTGTGACTTAATTTCTGTAGACAGGCATGAAATATAATATTTTAAGCTTTGAAAATACAATCCCAATGCCGATGAAGTTGGGAAATTGTGTAAAGTACAAACAAAAACAGAAAAGAGGAAAATGCAAATCCTTTTTAATTTATGTTTAATTGAATACAAAATTAGTAAATGGTATTTATAGCTAAAACTGACCATTTTTATTTTCTTTGTGCAAATGTTTACTCTTTTTTCAATGCTTGCAAAATATTCCAATAAAGCTAGGACAAGGACGTCTTTACCACTGTGATTCATATGATTTGTACTACAGTGTGACTTGGAGTCGTACACATTATGGTCCTACTAAACTACTAATCATGAAGTAAATAGTACTTATTTACAAATAAAATTTAAATAGTACATATAAACAAATATGCATATATATATATATATATATATATATATATATATATATATATATATATATATATATATATATAGTATAGTATAGTGTATGTATATATAGTCTGAACCTTGCTGCAGAAATGACCATTTCCCTGGACAAGCAGCCCAACCGGCCAGTTGCCAACCCACAGTCTTCTTATCAGCCTCAACAACTCTTGTCATTCCCATCTGACCCATCACTTTGAGGTGTTTTTGCTGTCAAGACTGTGTGTGTCTTGTGCACTGCAGCACTCATTCTCGATTAAGTGCAGACCTCAAGTGTCTAATGCACAAGTTTCCCATGAGAGTGGCTGTCTCAGTAGATGCTAGAACTGGCACATCTACTGCCAGCGATCAAACTGTGTGCAGAGTCGCATCATGAGTCTTGCCCACTCAGGTTTAATCAAACGGTAACCGGATCTGTCCTTCTTGTCGGCAGCGTTTCAGGATCACACCTGCATCACACTTGAGGTTTTGCATAAACTACAGACATGCCTGCAAAACATTGTAAATGTAATTCTTTCATACAAATTATATAGAAAAGTAACCAGTGTACCGCAGTTCAAGTGTAGTACGTGTGCCATTATCTTGTTAATATTATATCTCACTTATGTCCCTGCGACTCCACATATGAGCTTTGCGTGTTAACTTGCTACATCTATGATGTCTTTGATTTCATTAAAATCTGCTTCAGAGAGCTTAATGAAAACAAATGAGAATTTGCTGATGTTAACAAAGCTCAGAGGGAGCAGCAGTGGGGACGAAATTATGCCAACAAAAGCTTTATCTGTGCAAGAAAATTTAGACTATCTTCTTCAATAATAGAGCATACATCCTTGGGAGGCTGATAAATGTCAACTTAACATGTCAAGAGCAGATCTGCTCAGGTGCACTTGGAGATCGCCGAAGAGGTAAAGTGAAGAAAAGAGGGAAATGGAACGAGTGAGTTGGAATCTGATTTATTCATTGTGTCCTTGTACGGGGAGAGATGGGGTGAAAGACTGCAGTACGCAGCAAAGTGAGCGAGCCATTGAACCAGAAAAATGTTCCTTTTTTTTTTTTTTTAAAGCAGTATCAAAGTATCAGCTCCATACCATGTCCTCCTTTAGCCTTTTGGGTTAGCTTCTCTTCCTCTTTCTCTCACACATTTACTCTCCTCACAAATATATAACCATTTTCTCCATAGTGACAGAGCCCATGTTTGATCAGATTAACTTTCACTGCCACAGGCACGAAGAAGCAGTGAGCACCAGAAACCAGCTCCTAGGCTCACAGTTCCAAGAGTACGGCGACACAGTCGGGGGAAATGTGCCATCCTGCTCCTACGATGAGATTAACACTTCCCCTCCCCCGCCTCACTTTCTGAATGAGAGGCCTCATTCTAATGGCTTGTTGCCCCCTCGTGTTTCTCTTATTCTTGCAGGACAAACGCCACCACTGTGCCACCTTCTTTGACTGGTAGGTAAACTAATTCTGGGGAACAGTCTCATGAGCATCATGTACTGCACTGCAGTGCCATTCACGCACACACAACACTCCTCCCCTCCTGTTGTCTTATTCCTACTTGGTAGCAGTCCAGGCATAACAAAGGGGAGGAAAAAAAAAAAAGCCATAAAGGAGAGGCAGTGAAGCAAAGGAAGAACAAAAAAGCAATATCCTTTCATGCTTTGTCAGAAATGGCTTGTTTGGATTGTAGAGAAGCATTTCGTGCAGCCCAAGTCGGTTCCACAGGAATGGTGCAGTGAATAAATCCTGAATCGCAGTGTCTGCATCCAAAAATTGAACAAAAAAAAAAAAAGAGTAAAAGGAAAGGAGGAGAAAAAAAAAGGGACACTGGTGTCATGTTTGTTGGATTTGTTATTTGAGCTGTAGCAGACTGGATCTCTGGAAAGAGGAATTCATTTTAACCAACAATTCAGACTCACAGAGCAGAGAAGTGACGCAGTGAGCATGTGCAGGTAGCCTGCAATGAGCAAAGTTTATATGATTTACCGGTAAAGTGCCGTCTGATAAAAACTTCCTCCTTTGAATACGTAGTTGAAGTTGAGAAGCTGTGGCGGAATCATAAGCGATACACCATGTGCGTGCAGCGTGCTTGGTAAGCAGTTGGGTGGGTGGGGGGGGGGGGGGGGGGTTTGGGGGTTATAATACATTATTGATTCTGTCACAAACCATCTTATAAAGAAAGAGGAGGAAAGAAAGATCACATGGAAGATGAAGCTGTCAATGGAGCCCTCAATCAGTGGACACAAGGCTAGATAGCAGGATTGAAGCAGATGGTGCTCACTATTGATCCAAAACAAACACATGGACACACACCGTTCTACTGACTAACAGCTCAATATTGGACTATTATAGGAAAACCTCATCCCTCTGTGTCCTTGTCTACATGGTGTCTGCTCAGGCGACTGATCCTCCAGCAGCAGGATGCTTGAGTTAAAACAGTATGTGTAACTGAACTCATCATGGAATCTCTGCAGGCCACACAACCTTCTGTAGTTTGTCATTTAACACAAGCAAGCAGGAATAACACACACACACACACACACATGCACGAGTCTTTCTGTACATTTTATTTACAAAATGTATTAAAATTCTCTGTACATCGACCCTCTAACGAGGTTCAGTAAATTACGCATGCATCTTTTGCTCTTTTGTACCCACTATGGCTGGCGATTTTTTTTTTCCATTTCTGCAGAAGGTGATACGTACTAAAAATCAAAACAAAACAAAACAAACAAACAAAAAAAAAAGGTGAAACTGATTTACAAAAGAATGATCAGGTCAGGATTTCTGACACTAACCTGATGGGACAGTTTGTGAGTAGCAGAGCTCGTCAAGCATCACTGATTTCACATGCAGTTTCTTAGAAAAAAATAACCAAAATGGCAGAAGAAGGGGGAAAAAATCTGTCAGTGTCATATAAATAATTCTCATTTATCTAAATATACACATCCTTCTCACCCTGCTGTCTTTTTTCTTCACATTATCTCTTTATTACATTATATAAAACTAGCTGTCCATAGTTTCAGGTGATTAGATAAGCATCTTCCTAAATCCTATGGAATCACAGTCTCTATGAAAGAAAATAAATGTTCACAGCAATATGGAAATGTGCTAAGCTTCAGGACTCGCCCCGGTATAACCTATATAAATCTATTTTCAGTTGTATTCATGTATTTTTCATTTTTATTTACTAAGTGAAGTCACCAAACACTATTATTTTCAGTAAAGTAATCAAATTTAATGCAAACCACAACTCATCGAAAAATGTGCAAGTTTCAAAGAAAACAGTAAGATAATCTGGAAAACTACAGTTAAAAAGCCATTACTGTTATCCATTTATTGGACTGCAGTTAATCTACAATTAAATTACCCTTTTTTTTTTTGTTTGGTTTTCTTTGAAATTGAAGGTTAGATTCCTCGGAGCATCAAACCTCCCTTTTAAATTTTTACAAACTTTGAATCACAAACACATTTTTCCTTGTTGGGGCTTCACACACTCGTCATACATTACACACTCTTGGCAGTATTGGAAGTGCGAGACATGACCTGGTTCTGGAGTGTGTGTGTGAGAGCCAAATGGGGTCATGCTCTCATCTTCAAAAGTCCCATCAAAACTTTCAGAAGACAGCGACAGCAGCACCGGAGTCCAGAGTACAAACAACTCGCATCTTTGTTTTGGGCTGAATGGTGTTTCGCTCCAACGAGATCGATTTATCTTTTACAACAAGTACATGGTCATTAGAAGTGACTCACAGCAGTATAAAAGCTATTACTTAACCAGTGTCTTACAGTGCACTGAGTAGATCTAATAAAATAATTTGAACACAGAGAACCAGTGAAAATCTGGCAGCAGGATGAAGAGCAATCCGATCACATTGATAACAAGAAACCAATTAGATTTGTCGTCTTTCTGGCACTTCAACATGTGCTTAGGGTTGCAATTGATGGCTTTAGTTCTCTCATTCATGTTTAATATACATATATATAAATGTATATATGGATATACATGTTATATATACATATATTCTTTTTTTTTTTTTTTTTATCACTGCACCATTCTTTTGTTTTGTATGAGTTTCAAGCAAAAAGCAATATTATTGTGAATGAGTTGCATTGATTGGACTCAGAGTTCCATAAGGCACTGAGAGGAGGGAACCTCATCGGCTCTTCCCATGACCAGTCCAGTCGTGTCGTCATTGCAGATTATCGTGCCGTGTCGCCCAAGAGGATTTGACTTGAAGCGCAATCCCCCATGATCCTGTGCCTTTTTCTTGTTTTTTTTTTAGATGTTTAGTCACAGTTGTAGAGGACAGTGGAAATGTTTCGTAAATCTGTGGCAACATACAAAGCAGAGAGGAAACACAGGAAAAGAGGGGTCACTACAGAAAAGCAAAACTCTTCATTGAGTTCATGCTGAATTATACGTCATTGTAAAATTTTACAAGATCTACTTAAGAGTCAATAAAAATGCTTCAGTGTTTTACTGCATTATGTTTTTTTATAGATCATGACAGGCTACATTTAAAATGTCTTAAATTCACTTCAGTCTGTGCATCTGCTTGATCCGGACTGTGCGGCTCCACTTCGATATGATTTGATTGACAGTGTGGTGAACAAAAACAAACAAGTTGCTCAAATGACAGCAAATTTTGAATGGCTTACTTGGAAAAAAAATCTTTTTGCAAATAAGTTCTGCCTTCTTTAAAACAGTCACAACAACACAAAGGGGGAAAAAAAAAAAACAAAACATGACATATCTCTTTTATGTGAATAATAAAAATGTTTCTTCTTTAGAAGAAAGTCCATGTCAGTCGATTTTTTTTTCTTTTCTTTTTTTGCTGACTTCAATACGATGATTGAGAAAACATGTTCCTGTGGCATTTAAAATATCTGGACATGTTGTGCGCTTTGTTAAACAAGAACACACATGCAATCAATCCAATCACTGAGCCAAGATTTAATAGTGTCCTTTGTAGAGTTGAGTGCTGTGCAACTAGACATTTCTATGACTTTCCACGGGTCTCTAGTCATTTTTCCCAATTAGTTTCCATTGAAAGTATTGATTGCAATTAATCTGTTGAAGTTTAAGTTGAATGGTATGAAAACAGTTCATTGTGTGTTCTGTGTGATGTAGTTTTTGTGTCTTGTATAAACAATTTTATAAAGCAGCACAGCACTGATGTTGGTCCTATCAGAATCCTATCACGGAAAACTCCTTCAGCTGCACAGCTGTGCTGATATATATATATATATATATATAAATATTTTTTTTGTTTTTTTTTTGTAAATTTTATTGATTTATTGATCGTTTTACTTGTCTTCTTGGACATTATAGCAGCAGAACGATGGGCTGGCAACTGTGTTGTTTTTTTCCTAGTTGTAATAAAAAAAAATGCAGAGCAAAAAAAAAAAGTTTTATACATTTTCTTTGTTTTTAATTGACAAAAATCAGCGATATCGAAGAATTGTGAGAATCGCAATTTAAATCGAATCTGCACCCAAAAAATTCGGAATTGATATATATATATATATATATATATATATATATATATATATATATATATATATATATATATATATATATATATATATACATATTATATTATGTTATTCATCAACATGGTATTCTACAACACACTTGTTTGATCTAATAATATAATATCAGGCTCAGACACATTCCTGATAGAATATGTTATGATGCACTTAATTTAAAAAAGTTTGTGTTCTTTCATACAACAAGACACCACAAACAATTTTCCAAACAGCAAACATTCAGATGAATAATTTATACTCTGTGATATGAGAGGAATCTAAGAGGCTTGTACAGCCTCGTGCAGAGGGAACCCTGTGGACAGTCGGGAGAGGCAACATACCTCTAGATCTTAACACTCTCGGTTCCGTAAACGTTGTAGCCTTCTCTGTATGTGGCAAAGTTCTGGGTGTTGGTCGGGGGAGTCGGCTTAAAATTCTGGGCATTCTTGGCCAATTTCAGCCGTTTGGTTTCTTGTCGTGATTTATAACAGAATTCTATGAGAGCCACCATCATGGCCAGCCCCAGCCCTCCAACCAGAATATAGAAGACACCCGCCACATTGCTTAGGCTGAGAGCACTTGTCTTGTCCTGAGGGAAAGTGAAGAACAGAGTTAAGAGTTTTGCAGTGGAGCAAGGACAACAGAACAAATGACAGTCCTCACACTATACTCAAATCCTAACCTTTCATAGAAATAACTTGACTCAGCGCTAAATCTGACTTGGCAGTAAAACTAATTCTATAAGTAGAAGATTATAGATATTAGCAGCTAGAAGCAACAAAAAAAGCTGACCTCTAATGAGACTCTCAGGTTTTTATTTGGACTTATATGATCCTAATATAATGGTTACTAATGAATCAGGTAATATATACTGCTATAATCTCCCTGTAAGGAGAAAGAAGCCAACACTGTTCTTTCTGCTGGTGAATGTAGAGCTTCTTCTGTCTTAGGCTACATATACATATTTATATATATGTATATAAAATGGCTTCTGCTCTTGACCATATAAGGAAGCTGGTCAGTATCGCATAGGTCGACGACTCAGAAAATCCCTGTCTTTTCAATTCTCTTAGAGACATGTACGTATAACTCTCATATAACACTGTCATACAGTACAGTCAAGTTCATAGTAAATGAATGGTTCTATTAAAGTTAAAAAACACTAAAGATCAAACCATTTTGCTGCTGCTTACCTACCAAACATATTCATTAAAAATTTGTTCATTAGAGTTTTACTATTTGCAGTTTAACCCTATGAGCAAAGAGATGCTGCAAAAGCTATCTAGAAAACCCTGCACTGTAATCTAAAGCTTCGCCTGGATCTCAGAGGGTTAAATGGAGAGTTTATTACATTCCTCGACTTCTTGTAATGTGCAAACAAAGCCTCTAAACCTCGTCTCAAAGCAGCCACAAGATTTAGAGGACACCCTGCGGCGCTCTTGCCGCATGGAGAGGTTGAATTTGCGCAACTCATCACAATAAGAGGGTTTGCTTGTTCATCACACCACAGGAGGCCAAAGAATCTAATAGACACATCTCGATGCAAACTAGTAAGAACACAAATAAATCAAATTTTCATTAACAGTTTGGTAAATAGAAACAGCAGCATAATGGTCAAAGTATCATGAATGTCAAGAATGAAAATGAGCAAAAAACAGCATTTATCAACAAGTGTTAACTGCTGTGATTCATTTATGATAATATATGTGAAAGGCACTTGTGCAATTTCCCCGCAGTGTTAACATTACAGTTTTTACAAAAAAAAACCCCAAAACAGTTTCTACATTTGTAATTGTATAAAAAAAAAAAAGTCTTCTCTCTATGAAAGAAAAAAATGAATCTGGGGAAGCAGTGCCGTGTGTCAAACGCCACGTAGAAACTGTGTTACAGCTTGTGGCAGAAACACTACAAAAAAAAAAAGATAAAAAAAACATGTGTTGCAAATAAACAAAATGCAGACTATAGATGTTAGAGAAATTTTTGTCTTGCATATGAACAGTACGTCAAAATGCAATTTGGAATCAGTGCAAAAGACCTGCAGCGACTGACCTTACTTCCAGAGTCCTTGGTTCCACATTCACCCTTATCGTACCACCATTTGTTTTTCAGCTTGTCTAAGATGCCTTGTTCACTGAGTTTCAATACTGCAAGGTTTACAGGAGTTCTTCACGTGGGAAATAACATAAATAACATTATATTATGTTATTTTATGTTATTCAACTTTTAAACTACTACATTCTATACAAAGCGATAAAGCAAGGCACCTGGCTATGTCAACATCACAAAGAGCAGGCATTCTACCTATTACCTTTATAACCCCTAGTCTAAAGCCAGGACCTACCCATATCGCTTTGAGTAATCGGCAGACGCTGTTAACAGGGCGACAAGCAGGTACTTACAGTACAATCTGCAAGTCTATCAAAAGACCATGGTACACAGATTCAAGGGGGTCACAGGGGCTTCAGCAGCAGGTCATACCATCAGGAGCTTTGTCTTATCAAACAGAAAAGTCTAAATATTACAAAGCATGCCTTTTTAAAATCCTGCAGTGGAGAAAAACTCTAATGAACAGTCACTTCTGGAAGTGTTACAGCCAATTTCAGATTTGAGAAGCAATGCCCAAAACTGAAAGCTTAATTAATTCTTGCGTGTTCTGTTGTAATATATCACGAAGAAAACCTTATCTGCCAATTAGGGCAGATTAGTGATAGATGAGTGTGTCCAAGCTGAGCTGCACAGAGCTGCAGGATGAAGCTCAAAAACATGATTGGAATATTCATCTCATGTCTGCCTGCAGCTGCAGAGTTTAATGTGAGCTGCAGCTGTTGGATATGTCTAGAAGTTATATCATGACATATAAAATTGTATGTCAATATGAATTAGCATAATATTCTGGTGCACAAGATTACTTTAGAAGAAATAATAATAATAATAATAAAAAAAACAAACAACAAAAACATTTCCAACCTGACCAGAGATCACACTGGCGCATTACAACTGTGGCTCGTTTGTAGTTTAGGTCAATTTCTCAACGGAAGTGAGGCTTAAATTGGAGGCAAAGAAAAATAGTACGTCGATAAATGAGTGACCTGACTGTTCCTAGGGAACAATGTTCCCCGAGGGGATCCATCCAATGCATAATGCACTCAGAGAAGATTACAGCACTGTATATTCCTCATAGCCAATCTGGAGAAGCGGACTGTGAAGACCCAACTATTGTCTTGACTTGGAGAGACATTGATTAACAATGCAATTACCCTGCAACATGTTCTGTGTCTGAAACTCAATCTAAGCTGCACTGTGTTGTGCCTGAGGGTAAGAGTGGGCTCCATGTTAGCTGTGTGTGAGCGAATGTGCATGCAGCTGTGTGCATGTTTATGTGCATCTCGGGATGTCTGTCTGAACATGGACTTGTAAGCAGCACCCAGCCAAGCAATTTGCTGTATGAACACTGGGCTTCAGGCTGCTTTGTTCCACCTTTCCCACTGACTCCCAAGGAGGCCAGAAAAGCCAGGAAACACACAGGCATGGCAAATCTGTGCTGATTTTATATTGATGGTAGCACACAATTAGAGCTAAAGGAGATGCTTTTAAATGATCTGAGATGTGAAGGGAAGCTTCCAGAGCTCAGAGAGCACAGGACATAGTGTCATCGCGTCTTGATGTTATTCTAAATTGTTTTGTGGGGATTCTGTCTGATGGTGAAAAACAAAATATTAGAGCAAAGGGGGGTTAATCATCTGTTCTTGAATGCTCTGGTCAATTAAATTTAAACATCCACTCTTCATAAACAACTTAATATCTAGATGATAGTTACTTTCCTGACTTTTTCTGGAAATCTCCATGGCTTAAAGGTCCCCACTGGTTTCATCTGATATTTCAACATGAAATGAACGATTGTGGACTCCAAGCTGCAACTTCAGACGAAGAAGAAAGAGATGCATTTTTGATGTTAGAACTGTCACAGAGCTTTTTCTTATTCGAATCAGTTAATAGTTAATACTGAATAAAAGCTCAGTGTTTCACTGGAGGCTGCAGAATCGCTGAGTGAAATTTGGAAATTGCCAGGAACTGAAGAATTACGACTTTTGTCCTTTTCCCCCTAAGAAGTATAAGTAAATAAAGACAAAAAGTATCTATCTATCTATCTATCTATCTATCTATCTATCTATCTATCTATCTATCTATCTATCTATCTATCTATCTATCTATCTATCTACCTACCTATTTACCTACCTATCTATCTATCTATCTGGAATGAACTGTGAAAAACAATGTTTTACTTGAAGAATATTAAAAAAAAAGATTTACAATCTCTAATGTACAGACATTTTGTGTCCTATTAAAGCATATCAATTGCTGACATCATCTGGTGGTGTCAGTGGGCAGGAACATCATCAGAAATCTCCAATATAATCAGTTTAAACTTAAAAAACAAACAATATACATACATCTATATATCTATCTATCTATCTATCTATCTATCTATCTATCTATCTATCTATCTCTCTCTCTCTATATATATATATATAGATGATATATATATCATCTATATATATGCAATGATATGCACTGCTTGTCCATGCTCTGGTCAATGTTCAAAATATGCACACCATTTTTAGTCTTATTAAAAGAACATAGTGCAGGGTTTACACACACACACACACACACACACACACACACACACACACACACACACACATATATATATATATATATATATATATATATATGTATATGTGTGTGTGTAAACCCTGCACTATGTTCTTTTAATAAGACTAAAAATGGTGTGCATATTTTGAACATTGACCAGAGCATGGACAAGCAGTGCATATCATTTTCACATTCACTTGTGATTTCTCCATCACATTGATTCATCTTCCAAAAAAATTGAAAAATATCTTGGCTGATATTTCTTGAAATGTCCTATTAGGAGTGTAATGACACAATAGCACTTTGCAGCTTGTCAATAACCCAACCAAGTATGTGCTTAAAAGCATCATTTTTCATCCTATGACCTGTGTTGTAAGGAAATAATGTCATTTTGAGGAAATTGCACATAATCTAATCACATTCAGTTCTCATGGTTGACTGAGGTTTCACACTTTGCACCAGTAGAAGCCATAATGAAAAATTCATTGATCATTAAACCACAGAAAAAGATGGAAACATCTGATGGTCAAAAGGGTCAAAGCTGGGTTATTAGTGAAGAGGTGAAGGAAGTGCATGTAATCAAACCCCATGTGATTTATCAGGTCACTCATTAAAAGGAAATCAGAAGTCTTTTGTTTAATTAGAATTCTCACGTTTGCCTGCGATGCTTCGTCCCCTCAAGACGCCGCTGTTCCCCTTGCGTTCCTGTTGGCCTCAGCTAAGCAGCCATTTTGAGGGTTTTTCCTTGCCATTAAACAGAATTGGCCTCTAAGCCCATCAGCTCTAAAACAGAGTCACGGATGTGAAGCAGCTGTGCAGTGAAGTACTGCAAAGCCGTACTTTACAGGATTAGCAAAGCTCACCTGTGTTCTGAAAGTGTGGAAGGCTTTGGCCTTTTTATTGTAATGACACTGTCAATCTCCTCTTTAATTACACCTGCATGACTTCATCAGCTGCTCTAAAACATTTTTCTATCCAGATAAGGCCCTGTGCAACTTGGTGATCTGCCCTGCAAATGTGCAAGAGTGATTAATAAACGTCACCCCTCTCAACTGCAGGGCAGCCTCGCTCACCTCCAGAAAACACGACATTGTCAGTGATTCTAATAAAGCACATCACAGCCACTTCCAAGCTGCATTTTTCTGCAAGTTAAGCAAGTGCTCCTCAGTTTGATCTGAGCTGTTGAACCATCTGGTCAAACTATCAGTGAACTTGGATCATCTCTGCCTTGAGACAGCAGCACTTTGGTTGGGACAGTCATTTTCTCTGTTTCAGGTCGGGGTGGTTGTAACAGCCTTGCCGATTACTCTGCACTATGGTACCCGATTGTGGTGACATCGAGGCTGACCTTGGAGTCACCTCCCCCGCTGCCGCACTCTCCCTTGTCGTACCACCATTTGTTTTTCAATTTGTCCAAGAGGCCTTGCTCATTCAGTTTTAAAACTGCCAGGTTAACAGCATTTCTTGAAACGATAAAACATAACTTGTAAGAAAATGCACAGGTCCGTGAGAAATCTAATGCAAAGTAATAATTGTAGTAAGCATCATAATAATAAGTACTGGTAGTGAGACTACCACTGTCAAAAGGGGGGGCTGATGGGCAGACTGCTACCTGTTAATCAGAATGGTCTGGGAAAGGACAAATTGTTTGAGAATTTAAGGAATATGGAGAGATAAGAAAGGCTCATATAAGGTAGAGACAGTGTTAAATCTTGGAAAAGGTGGCATGAAGGGTTACGTAGTTTAGAACTGAAGTGTGCGGGATGGGGACACTTGTCATTGAGAAGAAAAGTAACAACAACAAACATCATGCAATTAACATTCGTCACAAGTGACAGCGCAGCTTTTAAAGGCTAAATTGAAAAACCATTGAACTGTTAAATTAAAAGTGACAACACAACAGTCAGGTAGGACAGCACACGGGTAAGGAGAGATCGAAGGAGAGAGAAAAGCAGCAGTAAGAAAGACATAAATATGAAATGATTGTTAGCTTAAGCCTTATTATCTGGATTTGACTCCTCTACCATAAAACAAGAACAAATAGGAAAAAACACAGATTATTGCTAAATAACCCTTTTAACCAAGAACATTTAAAAAAAAATAAAACATACTACCGTTACCTCTGTGCCCATAGATAAAAAATATAAATAAAAAAAAAAAGGAAGAAGAGACTGACAACAGGGGGACATCAGGGTAGGTGGAATACTATAACAACATAGGGGATATTGTTATATTATTCCACCCACCTTAATGCTGAGCCTTTGGGTGTCGCCACACCGTAGCCTTTCGAGTCGAGGTTCCCTCCCACTTTCATGGTGTCGCACGGCTTCCGCTGCTCGATGTACTCGTTCATGGTGGATTCGAGGAGAAAGGCGAACTTGCCCTTCGATTTTCGCACTCGGGCCACGCCATCAGGCGTGGTCTTAACAAACACTGAGGGCTCAGCGGATTTCATGTATGACCACATCTTCTCATACACTGCTATTTTGGATCGCTGTGCAGAGAGGAAAAGGAGAAGAAGAGTAGTTTAGAAATCCAAAAGATTGTTTCTGTGCGATGAGTTTTGTAGGATTTTTGTGCTTAATGATCACATCACTTAAAGCTTCTTTGTGAAGTATTTATAGACATCCAGGTAAGAGGCTGTGTGATATCTTTAAATACTTCAAGGAGTTATAGCTGATGCACTTGTACACGATCATGAAGTACAAGAATTTACAAAATCCATCTTCAACTGTATTAATATGCAACTCAAACAAGCAACAACTGAATGAGCATCAGCCACTCTGAGTAAGGTCATGCAGACTGAGCTTGAGGAAAAACTGATATTCGTGCACTCGTTATGCGGAAATATCCTTAATAGACCAACTTTAAAGACAAAAAATTATTCTTATTCATTTATTTCTTTTTAAAACTTGAATATTTTCATAAACAGCTGAATATTCAGCCTTAGAGAGTGAACTGAGCCTTGGTTTATTGACCTAATTTAACTTGTAAGACTTATTACAGTCATTCATTTTAACAACATGGTTAATGAAATATCTCGAGTGTGACTCAGAGGCGTTGTGCAGAAGAAGCGGGAGAAGCAAACAACACGGCAACCCGTGACAAAGTGACAAAGGCGAGCGCTTCTCCAGTGCCTGAGGTTGGGCTTAGAAAGACTGTAAAATCTGGGGGAGCTAGGCTCTATCTATAATAAGCATCAATTAAATTATTCAGTGCTGCTGGATTTACTTTGGAATAGGCATGCCACACATACTGGTGTGATCCTAGTCCAAGCAGCGATTAGCCATAGTTTCTGAGTGACATTAACACAGGAAGATATACGTTGTTTCAGTCAGGGCCAGAAAAAGGCATTAAAGGATCTACAGTCAATCAACAGGTTTGTGTGTTTCTTAAATGTAGCTTTGGACACAGCAGCTACATTCACATTTCCACATCCCAAAAATAGCTTACTTCCAGTCAGTTCTTTTTTCTTTCTTTTTTTTCTCAGCCTTACGGCAACAAGTTAATAGTTTAGCAATAGCCACTTAGTTATTGCGATTACTCAATTAATTGAACAAGACAGAAGACTTCAGGCAAAGTGTATTTGGAACAAAATGCTAATGTGTTTATAAGCTAACATGCTCAAAAACAATGCTAACATGCTGATTTTTTAGCTGTTAAAATGTCCCATTTTCCCAGTCGATATTATAAATTAAACACATTTGTCTCCAAATCAATCTTTTTTAGGCGTTTGAATCTGTTGTTGGAGTTTTCAGCAATGCAACAAGATTTTTCAATTAGCAAAAATTACTAGCAACTTGTTGAAGGACAGCAGGGGGAAATAAGGGTATGTGGAATACTAGAACAACATTGGGGGATACTGTTATATTATTCCACCTACTTTGATGCTGAAACTGTGATGTTTTAGCTTGTTATATTGTTAGTTTCTCAGTATAACAGCCTAAGTCATATTTAAAGGGATAGTCAATGACGTACAGTGAGTCAGCAGTATTTGGAGTAGCGGTAGGCAGATATGACCGTTTGACTTAAATATATATCATAGACATTTATGACATTAGATTACAGATAAGTTGCCTCAATAAATTTATCTTTTGGATTTTTTGTTTCTTACCAGTCAAATGCTCTGGCACAACTACCCATTCATTATAAAGTAGAAGATTTGTCTAAACTTTTCACTGCACATTTTGCAGGGCAAAAAGTACCTAGCTGTATTTCCATTTATGCTGCTTTTTGTAGCAAAAAAGAAGCAATTAGTGCTGGTTATTGTGTTTTTATACAGGTCAGAGAGTCAATTAGTAGTCATAGAAAGTCAGATAAGATCCTCTATTATGTAGCTCTTTATCTGAAGCTAAAAATAAAGTGCTCTTGAATGATAACACACACTGAGCTCTAAGGCTTTGAGTTCAGACATACTGATCATCACAGAGACCCATTACCGCCTAGAATTGAGAAAAGTTCTCATAACAAGAGCATATCCATCTCTAATGTGTTGCCATTAATAAATAAAAGCATTCACCTCAACCTAACAAAAGTCCTTTACTGGTTTTATGTAATCATATATAATTTGTTGCAGGCATCTGTCACAGTGTACCATGCCATGAGTGAGGTTATGAAAATACAAAATAAAAAATATAAATGAATAAATAAAATAAAACAAGCTGTATGACAAATGTTTTCCAGTCAAATGAAAAATGACTGAAGTTTGGGTTATAGCTGTTCTTTTTTAATTTAAATGCAACAGAAGGGGTGACGGATAGGCCGTTGAAGGTGATGTTTTTCTCAACAATCATATTTTCATGTGTCAGACTTCATGCAAATAACACCTCTTTCAGGGACATTTCCCCAAAGATGTGCAGCTCATCTGTTCAGCAGTGGGAAATCTTCAGGCACCTTCTCAAATGAAGGGAAAAGAATAGATCTAGGCATTGATTAGTGATGAGAGAGTGGGCTGCCTCTGTGCTTTATTAAGTCAATTCATCAATATTAGAGCGGGACAAAGTACAACCAAAAACCTTCCAGTGAAACTAAAAATCACAGCTAAGAAACTTCCAGCTGACACACAGAGAAAAAATATGAGAATAAAAGAAAGTACCCAGCAGGGAAAAGGGGATATTTGATTATTGACTGCTGGCACACTAGTATACACACTCACAAACACATACACACACATATATATGCTAACAGTAATATGAATACACAACACAGAAAGTCAACTCTCATCTCCATTAAAATGTTATCATTCACATTCTTTTGTAACCATTTGAAATTCAATTAGGGAGCGATGACTGCACAAGTCCATGAGCATGAATAGACAATTTGTTGAGCAATTAAATACTACCATAAATACAGCATTATACATATGGCCCTCCTCCACGTCGTATAATGGCCCTGTTAGAAAACACTGCTGTATTCTCAATGAGCTTCAAGCCAATTAACAAGGAGTTGCCTCATTTTGTATCTATTTGAAAAAGTTAAACAAAAAGAAACATGTTTTGTAACTTGCAAACATTTTATCCCTCTCCTGTTAATGTCTTCAGAATCATTCTATAGCAATCATTATGTTGCTGTCTTCATCATGGAGCACTTAGCCTCCTACCTCAGCGACAGTTACATCATCTGTGTAGGTGTTCGACCAGCAAATCTGCCTGAATCAATGAGTTTCCTGCTGTCTTGTAATAGTCATGAAGATAAGCTCGCGTCTATTTTTCAAACCTTTTGACCTAAGATGAGAAGTAAAATAAACAGGACTTGCCTGGAGCAAAGTCAGGTAAGGGGACACTGATCGTCTTTAAGCTTTGTTTTGGTATTTACTACCACTAGAGCTTGTGTGTGGGCTGTTTTTTTTTTAAAGTTTAAGTACTAGTGGTTAAAGGGGTGTGTTGTGTTCTGTGATATGGATGAGCACCAAGAGAGGGCGCTATAGAGTTGCATGCAATGGGCAGGAAGTGTGACTGTAAGAGAAGAAGAGAGAATAAACTGGAGAAGCGAGGCATGGAGAAGTTCTCTGTCTAGTTCTTACTATAAGCTCTACAAAACACCACATTTTGGCGACGAGGATGGCCGTTTCCGTACCTTTGCCTGCACCTTTCATGCCCTGCCCAGGCTAACCTACTATTGTTTTCACTACGTGGCTGAAGATGTTTGAGAACTACATTCTAGTTATTGGAGCTACCGGGGATAGCTGGCCCGACGCCAGGAAGCGCGCCGTTCTTCTCCATGCACTGGGCACTGAAGGACAGAGATTATTTTACACTTTGCCGGATACAGGTACAACTTATGCTTCTGCTGTGGAGGGACTGAAAAAACACTTTGTTCCTAAAGTAAACGTGATTGCAGAACGTCACAAATTTCGACAGAGGAAGCAGAGGCCTGGTGAGTCACTTAATGACTTCGTGGCTGCATTACGTGAGCTTGCTGCTGCTTGTGAGTTTGGGGACATGGAGGATCAGATGCTTCGTGATCAACTGATAGAACGCGTTGCCAATACACGAATACGCGATAGACTGTTGCTGGAACCGGACTTGAATCTGGCTAAAGCTACTACACTAGCTTTGCAAATCGAAGCCGGACTACATCATGCTGCCGTCCTTTCAGACAACACTGCTACTACTGCTACTGCACCAGTGAGAGCCGTTCATTCTCAGCCGCGGGACAACCGGCAGCGGGAAAAGAAGAAAATGGCGCCCGCAGCTCGACCTTGTGGTAAACGTCGCTCCTGCTACCGCTGTGGGTCCGCCAATCACCTCGCTAATAAGCCATCATGCCCTGCGGCCAGGGCTACATGTAATTCATGTGGTAAAATGGGACACTTTTCCAAAGTTTGCAGATCTGGCCAAAAGGAGGTGCGTGAGGTGCTGATAAATGAGCTGACTGTGCTTTATATGACTGATACTGTGCAGGATAAAGTCCTATGTACTGTACAAGTTAAAGCTGATGAACGTTCTCGTGATGTAGACCTGATTGTGGATACAGGTTCATCTGTTTCTATTCTTCCTGTGAGCGTTTACCGAAACCTTTTTCCAATGTGTGCTCTTGCTGAACCTACTATAACGCTGTGCACTTACTCTAAGGAGAAAATACCAGTTATTGGTTGTTTGCATGCTGTAGTGACTTATGAAGGACGTTCAGCTGCATGCTCATTCATGGTAGTTGAGTCAGGTGCTGCTTTGCTAGGGCTGAATCTCTTCACTGCCTTGAATATGTGCATCAAGGGTAACAAAGTAATGACAAGTCAGCAAAGCTCCCCTGGCTGTCAACCGCAGACCCTCTTAACACGAAGTGAGCCAGAGGTCTCAACTACACCACTCACTGCTCCACAAGCCCAGGTACGGGAAGTTGGATGTGCGAAAGGATTTGTCCACAAAATTAAACTGAAACCAAATGCCATTCCAGTGCAACAGAAGCTGAGGAGGCTTCCATTTTCTGTAAGGCAAGCTGTTAGTGAGGAGCTTGTAGACCTGCAAGACAAGGGCATCATCGAACGTATTGATGCATCTCCATGGGTTTCCCCCATTGTTGTCACTCAGAGGAGAGGTGGTGGAAAACCCCGCATGTGTGTCGACCTCAGGGAGCCTAACAAATCAATAGTCTGTGACTGTCATCCTTTGCCTCACATGGATGAACTGCTTACTAATCTGCGAGGGGCTACCGTCTTCTCTACCATTGACCTAGCATCTGCATATCATCAGTTGCCCCTGCACCCTGATAGCCGCGACATCACTGCTTTTATTACTCATGAAGGCCTTTTCCGTTTCTGCCGAGTTCCATTTGGCCTTGCTTCAGCCCCATCGGCATTTCAAAAGATGATGTTCTCCATACTGTCTGGCCTCCCAGGTGTGCAAGCCTACCTTGATGATATCATATGCTATGGCACCACCCAGCAGGATCACAATGCAAACCTGCAGAGAGTGCTGCACGCCTTGAATGATGCGGGACTTAAACTGAATATGGATAAATGTAAGTTCAACCAGACGTCATTGTCTTTCCTGGGGCACACCATATCCAAAGATGGACTCCATCCTGACAAAGACAGAGTCAGCGCAGTGGCACTTGCGCCTACCCCACATGACACATGTTCTCTAAGATCATTTCTTGGTCTCGCCTCATGGTACAGTAAGTTCATTCCTGATTTCGCTACAGTCGTTGAACCACTTCGTACCACACTCAAAGATTCGACTGATGTGAGGTTTCACTGGACTGCTGAGGCTGAGTCCAGTTTTGCTGAAGTTAAAAGACTGATACTGGCGAGTCCTGCTCTAGCGCTATATGACCCTTCTTTACCAACCCAAGTGACCACTGATGCTTCTGACTACGGCTTGGGAGCCGTACTCACTCAGACCCATCCAGACAACTGCGAAAGGACTGTTGCCTTTGCGTCCAGGACACTCTCCCCTGCTGAACGAAAGTACTCTACCGTTGAACGTGAAGCTCTTGCTTGTGTTTGGGCGGTAGAGAAGTGGAGAACCTATCTGTGGGGGCATCACTTTGTGCTGCGTACTGACCATCAGGCTTTGACCTCTCTTCTCACATCTAAAGGGACTGGTCGAGCTGGCCTGAGAATTGCCAGGTGGTCGGCTAGACTGCTTTGTTTTACATATGACGTGACATACCGCCCTGGTAAGCAAAATGTGACAGCCGATTGTCTTTCCAGGCTTCCACTTTCGGTTACAGAAGATGCTTCCGAAGTACCTGACATGGTTGCTGCCGTCTTTCAGGAGTCTGTGCATGCTGTGTCATTGACCGAATTTACCACAGCGTCTGACGTATGCTCTGAACTGTCACAACTTAGACATCAGATTCAGGCAGGTTGGCCAAGAAGCAGGAAGGCTGTGTTGCCTGAACTGGTTCCATACTTCAATATCAGACATGAACTGGCTGTGGATGGCTCTCTTATCATGAGAGGCACAGACCGCTTAATTGTTCCCATTTCACTCAGATCTAGAGTGGTGGACTTGGCCCATGATGGACATCAGGGCCTGGTCCGTACAAAACAGAGGCTGCGTGAACTCTATTGGTGGCCAAAAATGGACGTCTCAGTACAAAACACGATAGCTTCGTGTCCGTCATGCCAGTTTACTGACAAGTCTGCCAAAACTGCACCTGCACCACTCATGCCAGTGGATCTTCCGAATGGTCCATGGGAGAAGGTGGGCATTGACATCACGGGTCCTTTTGAACATGCTACATGGGACTGCCGCTACGCCATAACTCTCACTGATTATTATAGTAAGTGGCCTGAAGTGGCATTTGCCCCTAATGTCACGACGGATGTGGTTATTCAGTTTCTCACCACTGTGTTCAGCCGTGAAGGAAATCCTTACTACTTGGTTTCGGACAATGGATGTCAATTTACTTCCCATGCCTTTTCCACTTTCTTGAGGGAGAGAGAGATAAAGCACCTGTGCTCAAGTGTATACTATCCAAGAGCTAACGGAGCCATTGAAAGGTTCAACAGGGTGCTAAAAGAGTGCCTACAGACGGCTGACAAAATGCACAAAACATGGAAACAAACTGTAACGGAGTTCTTGCAGAACTACCGTGCCACACAACATGCTACAACGGGAGCTACACCGTTTGAGTTAATGAGGAACAGGAAGATGCGCACAAAACTACACATACTTCCTGTCTTACACAATATAAAGACACACACAGAAGTGAAAGAGACAGTGAAAAACAAGCAACAAAAGAGCAAAGAGTACACAGACAGAAGGGTTGGAGCAAGAGTACCAATGTTCCAAGTAAACGATACTGTCCGTGTCCGGAGACCTGACCATGTTCCGAAGGGAGTATCCAGGTTCACAAAACCCCTGACTGTGATCGAGAAAGTGGGTTCAAACACTTACCTGCTTAGTGATGGTCGGAAATGGAATGCATTTGCGTTAGCATTCTTTCCTAAAGAGAGCCTGACCTCTACTGATATGAACAAGGACACTACTTATGATGGATTTATGTTGCCAGAGGAGTTACAGCTTAATGCACCAGAAATAGGTCCAAGACGAAGTCAGAGAACAAGAAACTCACCTCAATGGTTAACAGGTTTTGTTAGGTAAAGGAATACAAGACTCAGTCTGAAATGTTTGTTGTAATTAGAAAAAAATGGGTTCTGATTAATGTGCCTGACTACAAAATAATGGCAAGTGTCAGTGTTTCATAATGTTACAATAGTTTGGTGTTGCTAATCCATGTCATGATGACAGTTGAATTTAAGGTCATATACGAGTACAAAAGAAAAGGGATTATGTTCTTTCCTGTCATTTGAAATATTCTGTGATCTACATTTTCATTTTTCTGTTATTTGTTATACCTAATGCTGTTGATCTTACATAATTGCTGTTTCTATAGGGCAATGGTTGATTTAACTGTTTTGCAGAGGTAAGATCTTCAAGGAAAGGGGAAAATGTTGTGTTCTGTGATATGGATGAGCACCAAGAGAGGGCGCTATAGAGTTGCATGCAATGGGCAGGAAGTGTGATTGTAAGAGAAGAAGAGAGAATAAACTGGAGAAGCGAGGCATGGAGAAGTTCTCTGTCTAGTTCTTACTATAAGCTCTACAAAACACCACAGGGTGCTATCATGGTATTTGGAGTTTTCTGAGCTTTCTACAGTGTTACAGTGTTGAATCCTCATCAGATATGTGAACGGCACTGTTTTTTATCACCTAAACGCATGTTTGAGTTTGAGTTTGAGTTCCAGCACGCTCTCCATTCGGTTTCCATGGCGACGAAAAACGCGTCGTTTTAGAGAGTTTTTTCTAATTCCAAATCCTTGTGACGTCCCGGGGGATAAGGTTCGGTGATTGGTTACCTTCTACTGGTTAACAAGGGCATGTACAAATACATCAGGCAGGTAGAAAACGTCTGATAAAGTTATTTCCAACGATGGCTGCTGAGTTTACCAAAGAGAGACATCCTGCTGCATTCGTTGCTGTGGGTTACTGTTTTCCACTTCGTTTTCAGGGTCTGATTCAGGTTCCAACATGTAGGGCTGTATGCTATGTATTGACATTGTATTTATTTTATTTTTTTTATTGAGTTCATATGAGCCTAATCCTTCTGTTTATGAGACGTGACAATGACGGCGAAAGCAGTTGCGGTGCACGCTCCCGATGTAGCGCGGTGGCGGGGCTTAATGCGGAAGACATGCCCACAGGCTGATCTGACAGCTTACGGAGAAGGTCGGTCTGAAGTAAATAAAGTGATTTGTGACAATAACTCGATCAATCCCAGCCATTCTGGGCTCAGAAATAAAAATAAATTAGCCTGAAATGCACATAATAGTTCCACTTTAACTCAAGTGCTGACTCTTTGTGCTATAGTAAGGCTACAGATATAATTAAAAACTATCCATGCACAAAAGATGCTTTTACTGTTTATTTTTGCATAAACTTATTGCTAATCTTTTTTGATTTATAGGTTTGAGACTTCATTTATTATTTGTCTTCCATAAAACTTCCATGTCTGACTCATCAAACTTCACAATTATACTGATGTATTTCAATGTAATCCTAGTCACACATGCTGTAATTTAAAGCCTCTGTTTCTACTGTTGCGTAAAGCATTTTCAACAACAAGCCTCGTGCCTTCCTTTATGTTCTCAGATACTGGCTGCATTTTGGTGCTTGTCTTTAGCACATTTTTGTCATTGTTGTGATGAACATCACAAGTAAACAGAAGTGTAAAGTCCACAGACACTGGGTTGAGCCGAAGGATTTCTGAGATAACAGCTAAATACAAAAAGCTGGATGTTGTGAAAAACAAGACAGCAAGAATAAGTTTGAATAATAAAAAAAAGAAAGACTTTGAAAGAGCTGTTTGTGTAAGGCCTATATCATATCGTGGTAATTGCCTGTCTTGCTTGTAATGTTACCTCCCTCCACTTAGGTTTGATGAGAAAAGACAATCTTTATAACTATTTTATTATCTGAAGGAGAGTTTGGAGAGTCCTCCAGAAGAAAAACTCTACATAACAAAACCAGCTATTTCTCTTTAACGGCCTGAAAAAAGAAAACTGCTTACACTGGAACACGGTTTCTTTCAAGTACCTTTAAAGCCTGAAAAAGTCCTTTAAGTCTTCTGTGCAGCAAAGGACAAAAAGAAGACAGAAAGGTTTTAGAACTCTGTATTTAAAGAGATCATTGGTATACCGAGCAATTGGAGGAGTTTTGTTTGAGACTCTCCGACCCTGTCATTAAAATGTCCAGGAAGAGACAAGTGATTAAACTCTAAAGTCAAAGAAATTGACCTCTCCATTCTAAATAACCACTTAATCTGTATTGATTCTGAGTTACGCAGCATTTCCAGACCTCTGCCCAGTGCCCTTCGAACTGCAGCCTGTTTTTTATTCTCCCTTTGGCGTCGCACGGCTGCTTTCATTATAGCCTCTTCCACATATGCTCCACTGCTTGTGTATCTAAAAGCCATCTCCAAAACACTCCACTGCTACATTTCATTCGACTTAACTTCCTTTACATTTTGCTTGTAGACATCCCCACTTCCTTCCAATATCCTGTATGCCAGGACTACCTGTATCTCAAGTATGCCGAGATGAAAGTTGAGGCTCTGGGTGTGCACTTTGTCATTGAAGTACAACCTGATACACCTTGAATACCAATTGCGCTTCTTTGATGCGTGTTGCTGGACTCCAATATCTGCTCTCCAGCGCCTGCTGCTGCTGCTGCTCATCTTACAAGTTTGACGAGGCCCTTGGAGAAGACTGCTTTTTCCTCAGAGGTTATGCCTATCTTGCAGTGAGTGCTTTTGTCAGCTTTGCTTTTATGCAAACAGGCTCTAATCTTCACAGAAGCTTCCCTTTAACTCAGCACTGTACTGAAACACAAAGTGACAAGAACTCTGGGAGTTGTGTTACAATGTGCTTCGTATGATTGCAGTGGCATCCTAAGAATTCCTTGCATAAATCTTCCTGTTGGCACTTCTTCATACAACCGTGCTCTAATGCAGGTCTGCTCTGCATAAAGCGCTACTTATTAAACATTGTGTTGGACCATCCTGAAGCGATAGTGTGTGCCACAAGAGCTGAGACGTGAAATTGATTTTCATGCTTAGTAAAATGTATTGGTGTCTGCACCCAAGCTGGTGTCCCCCATCGCCACCACACCTGCAGATCAGTAAGATGCATGGTGGTTGCTGTTGAGGGTTCGGGTGATGTATAATCTTTTGTGGGGAGAAGAAAAGTATGCTGTGGTCTCATTCTGTGCAATTATCATTCTTTCTCTGTTGCTCTGTTACATGAGATGCATGAAGGGACAGCGGTGCGGTTGTCTTTGATGGTCTCACCCCAGTCTTTACACACAATTAAACAACCACATAAGCTTATTTTATCATCCCAGCCATTATTCTGATCCAGACTCCTACAATGTATGTCTCAAAATGTAAGCGAGCCAAGCCTTTTGGCTGAAACAAAACCTCATCAAGAGGCTAAACATGGCCTCACTGGTACAACTCATCATTTTCTAATCACCTAAAACACAAATATCCAACTGACTGCATGAGAAGATCCGTGACAAGAATTAAAGTGATGAAGCAAGCCACAGTGGTGCAGTGGCGCATGACAGCTGCAGCATTGAGGAAGAGCAGCATAGTGCTTGAAGCTATCCCCCCCACTGTCTCAAAATAAAGCAACAGACAGGCTGAAGACTGGGGAGAGGAAGGAGTCCAAATAAGCAAGGTAGTCGGTGGGAAGAAGAGCCAAGAGTTTGTGGGAAGGCAGTGCCAATTGCCTGAAGTGATTCAGACTTCCACTGGGCACGTCAGAGGACTCCCAGCCCAGTTGTCCTTGTTGGTTAGGAGTGTCAGAATCTGGGCTTTCTGGGAGATCTACTTCAACACTTTGAACATTTCTCTACAGCTTCTTTACATTCCCAAATGAAGACACACACAGTGAGGGAAGTATTTTCTCTGCCAGGTAAGAAACCGTATGTCTAATCTGTCAGTTTCATGGGAGCTAAAAAAATAAAAACCAAAAAAGCTTAGACGAGATATTTTCAACCATAGAAGACCATGGGCTATTTTAACCAAAACTTATAAATCAGAGTTAGAGAAGCTTAAAATATTTTTTATGGAGTTTAAAAAAAAAGGTAAAATGACATAAATGTAATTTATGATTAACAGCAACACATTTATGAATGTTATACATTTGACATAAATATAAAAAATTATGCAGAAGCCCTTACTGCTTCCAGGATTTCAAAGGGCAAGTAGCAGCCATGTGCTGCTAATTAGATTGGATGAATTGCCCATCAGTAAGTGTGACTTCATCTATAAAAGCAGAAGTTTTGACTGTCCACCAGTCGGGAACATCGAGCTGTGTGTTAAGACAAAGCCAAGGAGGAAAGACATCAGCAATGATGTGAGAGATGGAAATGTTTCTGCCCATTGGTCTGGAGTTTGACGATTTAAACTATCTATTTAAAATCTGAAAGCATTCATTATAGTTTCCAATTTCCCCAAAAGTATATCTCAGCAAGTTGACCCCAAGAGCAGACTGCGCAATAGTCTAAATAAAGCTAAAAAAAACAAAACCAACAAAAAAAATCAACATACATGTCAGACTCTTCAGGTCTGAGTTAGCATGCAACATCTGAGAGTACACAACAATGCAGCAACAAATATGGTTGGAAAAAGCGTGATTTGTTTGGAAGACTGACAAAATAAAGCCTCATCTTTCTAAGGCACACAACACAGGCTTGTATATTTGCATCTGAACAAACCACAAGACTTCTGGAATAATCTCTGAAAAGGTTAAACCAAAGGAGAGCTATAACACATACACATCATGTTTAGCAAAAGTTAAACATTGAATATGAGTCCAAACACGTCATGTCAACTGTTGGTCACAGTGGAGAGAATTCATGCTTGTTCTGCAGCCACAGGACCTGTTAGTTTGCTGTCAAACACAAACTGTAAATGTGTTAAATGTGAGCCATTTGTCTGAAAGCTCAAAGTGATTCATGCAACAGAACAATGATCCATAAACACAGATGCAAATCTACAACAGAATGGCTGAACAAGAAAAGAATACAGATGTTGCAATGGCCCTGTCTGAGTCCAGACTATAACCTGATTAAAATGCTGTGTTGTCACCCGCCTGTGATTGGCCCGATCGTCTGCTGTCCAGCTGATCTATCACTGTGCTTCAGTTCGGTGCAGCTGGGGTTCAGGGCAGCCTACCAATTGTGGTCTATTGTCTTGACCTTGAGCTTTGGGCTTTTAAACTTGATCAGTTGTAAAGTATGAGAAAAGCCTCAGGTGGGTCCATGCGATTGTTAAAATCACTGTAGCAATTAGTGGTGTTTCTTTTGTACATTCTAGGATTTTTTTTTTAATTGGGTATCCAGTTTTTTCCTTTTTGTGTGTGTGTGCCTCTCCACTGACGAGGGTGTTTTTTTTCCTTCCCTTGACTGTGTTATATTGTTTCTATTAGTGATCTTTTGAATATAAACCAAGTGAAAGCATGAAAAATTACAGGCCAACAGTGTCAGGCATGATGACACGTCTGGTTTGAAATGTTGGACTTGATTTAAAATTTCCACCTGGTCGATGCCGAGTGAGTCTAATTAAGCTTGAATGTATTTTTTGAAAACAGATCTGAAATAGAACTTGAACTCCTATTAATCAATGTTTTTTTTTTTCCTTGTCAGTCGTCCACAGCTTTAATTAAAAGTTCCCTGGAATAGCAGTTCACACATGTCATTTCCTATTTGAAGACTTATGGGTGGAACTAGGACACTCATTATATGCCATACAGGAAAACCTGACTCTGCTATCGCTTCTCAGATTCTTCCACCACAAAGCAGACCTTCTGAAGCCCAAATACCAGGATGGAAACCTAATCTGCTGCTGGCATCCGTCAAGCCCGTCGCACAAAAATATACTGTATGGTGTACAGTATACTTACAGAACCGGTGCAGCATTTCTGATAAAAGTCAAAGCAATGACAAGCTTTGTGGGGTGTTCTATGGAGAGTAAAGCGATGCTGTCATACAAGCCATGTTTCCTTGAATACAAAGTGTTATCTTCACTGCATTCGCTCTTTTTTAACCAGCTTGAGAGTTAGAGAGTTGAAATAAAAGGATTTTAAGCTCAAAAGACACTATCTTATCCTCTGTCTGGAAAAAAAAACCAAAAAAAAAACCCATTTGATTCTGCATTTTGTTGCTGTGAGCAAATCAACCCAGGGGTAACTCAAATGAAGTGCTCTGTTTGCCAACAGGCTGCAGCTGTGAAACATATGAATTGTTTCTTTCCTGCTGATGAGTAATGAGGGAGTGTAAGATAAAAGACTGTCATACAGCCTTTTCGTCATCACAGGCAGAGTGCTGTTTCATTAATTTGTTTCCAACATTGGCCTGCTATCATGGCCACGCCACAAGCTAAGAAGTCTATGGATTTCACAGCAGAGGGTTGATCGCTCTGAGTACATGCTGCACTGTTTAACTTCTGCATTGTGAGCATGTGGTTGCCTCTCAGAGACTAATAAACTTTCGCCTCAGATTGAAGTTAATTTATAACTTAATTGCCAGGCTAGCCCCTCATGCCAACAGACATATTGCTTATTTCTTCGAAAATGTCTTTCAGACTGCCCCGTTTGACCTACAGGGCTCTTCTTCATCAGGTCCAATTTGCCAGCCTCAACCAGCTAGCTAATTATACTTCATGAACTGACCCTTCTGAATTTAAGTCTTCTGTGGGTGCTTTGATTAGCCTCCTGTTTTCATCACCTCCCGGTCTTCCATGTCGTTATCACGCTTTCTGCTGACAGCTCTAGTGCCTCAAGGTTGCACACTGCAGTACTGCTGCATAAATTTGACATCCATGTCATAAGAGTTCAAGAACTGCTTTTCTGTCAACATGTCTCATTTGGAGCCATCTTGTGTAGGTCAAGAGTGCTGCATTGAAGGTGCAAAATGGAAAAAGCTGCAAGGAGGATTTTTTTAAATTTTTTTTATCAAGGACGATGTGTAGAGTGGCTTTTATGATTCAATATTTATTTGCCATTCCGGTACAGATGGAGGGAGCAACTGGATAATTAGTGCAGAGAGTAAAAACAGTGTTCTGACACCACTCACCCTGAAAAATTCTTTAGTAGAGCCTGAGTCCAAAGTACCGTATGCTATCTCTGTCTGCTTTGCCAAATCTTCAGCACTTTCTATAGGTGAGACCATTCTCTCCACAGTCAAGAAGGCAGCCAGGTTGGCTGTGTAGGAGGAGATGATGATGAGGGTGAAGAACCACCACACGCCACCAACAATACGGCCTGACAGAGACCTAAGAAAGGGAGGTTGACGACAAGGACACACAGTATGTAATTATGGCGACATGTGGTGGCTATCAGGCTGCTAACATTTACCATTTGTGTTCATTGTATGGAACAGCCCCGGTCATCAGAATTTCTTTGTAAATCATTAAAACAAATCGGAACATTGTTGACACTCCTAAACAGCACAGTTCCAAGGAAAGCAGTGAAAGTTGTTTAATGAACGCTGATCTATCTGTCTGTCATAACGGACTGTTTAACAATTGTGGTCAAGGTTCGCCTGAGGAACTATTCTGTTGAGAATTTCTAACTTCTAAATTGTCAAAGTTAGCAAAACTTACTGTATGACTGCTGCAACACATGCAAAATGAGATGAAGCTGTTTGTTTTCCGACTGTAGCCGACCCACCTGGGAGAGATGTCACAGCCCTGCTGCATGAAGGCGCCCAGCGAGAACCAGAGGGAATTGAAGATGCCAAAGTCATTGGGAGGATCAGGGGGAGTTTGGGGGTCTTTGGTCTCATCCTGTTCCTCAAGGTTCCACTCATAAGGACTGAACCGGCTGACCAGGAACAGGACAACGCTCACCCCAATATAGGCAAACACTATACACATCCAGATTTCATAGGCCAGCGGGTCCAGGAAGGAGAAAACACCAGGCTTTGACTTTTGTGGCTTCTTTATCATAATGGAGATGCCCAAGCTCATAAAAGGCTTGGAAAAGTCTATCACCTCCTCTCGAACCAGAGTAATAGTGAGAGGTGCAACGGCTATATCTGCTCTCTGGAAACAGGGACATGCACAGCAAGCATTAGTCATGACCTGCATTAAGAAAATAGGTCAGATTAATGAGTGAGTGATTGGTGCTGTTTTTATCACTCAGTTTACATATGATTTTCATAAATAAGCCACAAGCTGCTACAGTTGAGGACGAGCTGGAAAAAAAACCCCAAACAGATCACTTACATAGGAAAAGCAGAGCTGCTTTGATTTTAGCTAATAAGTCTGAGGTGATAGCAGTAAAATCAATCAAAAAAATTTCACAGGGAAATGTCGCTACAATTACAGGAAGGAGAGAGAAGGAGCTGCAAGGTGCTGCAAGTCACTCAGAGAGCCAGCTTGGAAACAGTCCACAGAGATGGAAGAGTATTTGACTCATGTTTAACCAAATGAAACATAAAAGAAAAAAATCTTTTTCATTTTGTATAAATAGATTGCTGAAGTTTGCATTGAAATAATAATAATAAAAAAAAAAGTGTCTCCAGCCTAATTAAAAGTGTTAAGTTTTAATTTGCTGAATGCAAAGGCTTTGCCGTGTGTATATATAGAAATCAGAAAGCCCTGGCAGTGTTACACTTCATCACATGCCATACAGAACTCCGGCTTTCCCAAACACAGCTTATTCTGGCATCATCTACCTTTTTTTTTTTTTTTTTCCAAGCTGTTTCTCTTTATCTCCATCCTTTTGCTCTGCTACTTCAATCACATTATGCTATCAAAACACATCCACGGAGGTGGGGCTGCTTCTCTAGAAATCACAATGGGTTTCTCTGTAAAAGCAGAAGAAAATAATTAATCATGTTAGACAGTGTTACTGCAGCCTGCGTGTATGCGATTAATTAAATAATGCTCCTCTTCAAAGGAGCCACAGCGCTAAAGACAATGCTTTGTATTGTTGCATTGTGCCGTTTTGCCTTTTTAATGTCAAAACTAAGACAACATTGGTTTGAAGCGGCACAAGGCAGAAAGTGTTTCTCACAAGGTCAGAGTAAGAACTACACAAATAGAGCCAATAAACATGATTGTTTTCTTTACCCTGTCAACACAACACGGCAAAGGGTTAGAACCGTTTAATCCTTGTGCAGGCGTAAGCAGCACTCAATCAATGGTGCGGGAAACAAAGCAATAAAGAGCAGCCGCGGGCCTAACCTTTTAAAGACACCCAAAATCAAATTAATTTACCGGTCAAAAGGTCAAAAAGTACAAAACTATTAGCGCTGGCCAACCTTCTGTAAAATTACAAGCCTGCAATGACTTGACAGAGATGTGATGAGAGTGTTTTATTTTCCCGCCTTCCGTCTGCAGGGAGTGGACTTCTCCCATTTGAAAGACAATTTGGTGGCGATTGCACATCAAACCAAGCAATCTCTAAGGCTGATAGTTAGGATACTGAACAAGTGAGGAAGCCTTACCCTCATGCATTTTGTATTTGGCCTCTTTTCAACTACCCAGGCGTTGGATAAAGGCGAGAAAAGGGTCGAGGAGGAGGGTAGACAGGGTGTAAGTGTGGGGGATAATTTGGAAATTCTTAAGGTATTGCGAGAGCCCAAACTCTGTCAGATGTAAAACACACCATGACCCCCTTTGCTAATGTGAGAGGTTCAACCTTTGTGGAGCAAAGCACATATGGATCTAGTTGTTTCAAACCACAAACCGTCATCTAGCTGTTGATTCTAAAGCAGATTTTCTCAGCTGGGAATGTGGCATATTCATCAAATGCATGAAACATTGAACATAATTACACAATCACTTCAAAGGCATACAATCTTTCATTCATCAAAGTGATTACAGTGTGTTTGCCATATGGAGTCATTGTTTTCATGTACCTACCTCTGTTTCGACTGTAAGAAAGAGATTTGTCTAGGCTAAGCAAGAAGGATTAATTGCAATGAACAGCACTGAGAAATGATTTCATTTTCTCCGTCTCAAGATGATCACCAACTCCCCAATGCTTGAGGCCGCATTTGACAAACTCACTCACAGCTGAGCTTCCTGAGAGCATCAGACTTTGAACTGGCCAAGAGCTGACTAGTTCACAATGGGTTGGTGATAACCTTAAGACAGAAAAATGAGATCTCCTCTCATGTTGAAGTTCCTTGCAAACTGTCATGTAATCAGTGAAATCGAGACTCCCAGTACTCACCCCATAGACCAGTTCACCCACCATCCCGTTCCACGTCTTGGTCTCAGGGTCTCGGGCTCCGTATTTTCCATCCATTACTATAGACAGTTTGTACTTAATTCCAACATGTTTGGCAATCTCAGATGCTAAATCGACGCAGTAGCCTTCATATCTGTCATTCCCCTCCAGATGCATATAATTTTTCTTGTACATCACATAAGGAGCTTCCTGTTGATTCAAACACACGCTGGTTTATTCACACCCATGCATTTGCAGACATTTCATTTAATACAGAGTTATGCATCCATGCACTCATATTTGTTCATGCACAAACACTCACCCAAACACACACAAGTCATATTTCCATCACATTAATTGCTGCACTTTACCCCCAGTCTGTACCTTTAATCTAACATCGCCTAAACGTACTGTAATTGTTCCCACAAACAACTTTTTCTCATCGTTAAGGAGGTGTTAAATATTAATGCTTATCTTGGTTATTTAAGGCTGCGGTATGTGTTTGAAAAGTTACAAACTTCAGTGTCAGTAAACTGAAATGCTGACAGTTTGTGCAACAACGGCAACTTGTTTATTTTAAAAGTTCCTAGCTATGAGGGTGATATGATTTATGATTTCATTTTATTTATCATAGTTTGATTTCTTCTTTCTCAAGATTTCTTGTCCCCGGAAAGGGCCTCCAGAGAATACACTACAACATCTACAGAGCCAGTCCTAGCTGCAGCTGGCCTGGGTTCCAGTGACAGCTGTTTGATCCATACCACTTCCCTTTTATAACCCCTTATTTCTTGTCTGCTTTAACTGTTGGGATTAAAAAAAAGGCTGGAAAAACTCCTCAGAGAAAAGTTTAATTGTCTGCACCTTTCAGAGAATGCTTTGACTTAGTAAAGGTTAGGACTCACACACAAATTTAACAGTGGGCTGTTTAGCACATCTGGACTGTTAGTAAACATCTGTCTCTTTTGGTGTTTTCATTAAGTAATGCGTCATTGACCTTGTCATTATTCCGTAATGTGTTTTTTTTTATTTTTCCCCTAGAAAATTTAATGTGTTCAATGAGCATCGACTCTGTCATCAAGAGAGAGCACTCACTGGGTGTTGAAAGAAATGAATGAGTGCAGGAGAATAGAGGCAAGCGTGACAACAGAAAGCAAGTGGCTAACTTAACATGTCACATGGAGTCTCTCCCCATTTGTCATTCTCATTTCTCCCAAACAAGCAATGCTTTTCACAACACTGTGACCATTAGTAGTGAAGAAACTGAAGATAAGCTGCCACTGGTGATGAAAAAAAACAGTGTTATTAACTTTATTATAAGTGAATATTTATTATAAAGTGAATATATATACATATATATATATATATCTATATCTATATATAGATATATAGATATAGATATAGATATATATACCGTTTCACTGGTGATGAAAGAAACCAGTGTTATTAACTTTATTATAAGTGAATATTTATTATAAAGTGAATATATATACGTATATATATATGTATATATATATATATATATATATATATATATATATATATATATATATGTATGCTGTCAACATTTTCAGGTCTGTGCTCTGTTATTTTCACCCTATTGCTTTTTAATGAAAATAATTCCACCCCTTTGGCAATGCACAAGCCATCTCATGTCCAGGTGTAGATTATACGTTCTGAGCAGCTTTTGGTTGGATATTGTCTTTGCAGTTTTTTTAGGTGTTATTTTCCTTTTTGTTTTGAAAAATGCTTGCACTGAGCGGCGAGGGCCTGTGGTTCACTGTGGTTTCTTCATGTAGGTTCTGTGAAGAGGAGCCTTTCAAAAAAAAAATGTTTGGCTTAAAATAAAGAAGATAATGCTTCATATTTAAAGAGCATACCCCCCCGTTACATCGTTACATCAGAGGTCCTGACTATGTGACTGACTTTTATCCCTGAGCCCTAAAACAGATCCTTTATTTAGAATTTAAAGAAATGTCCTTAGTGCTTTTCGCCCATAACAGAATTCATCATTATGCGACCAGACATGGGTAATACACACACACACACACACACACACACACACACACACACACACACACACACACACACACACACACACACACACACACACTCATACAAATTCAAAATATTAATAACTGCTTTAACTGTATCCATGCAGTCGTGCATACACAGATGATGCCCTGCGAATGCACACGTATGCACCGATAACAGCAGCATGATCATGTGGTCACGCTGCTCTCATCAAGCTGTGGCAGCCAGCAGACACCAGGCCTCATGTACCCAACTCATTTAGAGCTCATGGCATAATAAAAAAAGGTTTAAAAGGAAGAGACAGTAACATCAATTTGGGATATGGGATAATTTATATTAAAAAGAAAAAAATGTTTTAATTTCTTCAGGAGAACATTAAAAGGCCACAATATGCTTTCAAAGGGCTGGGTACAGGCAAGGTGTGGGTCAGCTCAGTGGTGGGTAGGTGGGAATGGGGATGGGGATGGGTTTCACAAGTAAATGCTAGTGACAGGAGAGGGATCAGAGAGTGCCTTTAGTATCTCAACATATTCAAGCACATTGCACTAATGCACAGTTGTAGGCTAGTTCATTCCCAAAAAAAAAAAAAAAAAAAAAAAAGAAAGTATAAAAATAAATAAAGAAAAGAAAAAAGAGCTGATATTTTCTAATCAGAATAATGCAAACTAAAAATAGTCCATAACATAAATAATTACAACAGGAGGGAAGGAGCGTGCTAGTGTTCCTCTCCTTATCAAAACACTGCTGCAGCTCGTCCATTTCTCTTACTGAGCACGCCATCAATACCAAACACCAGGACTGCTCAGGAGAGCAGGCATTGTCATTACAGCCATACACAACTCGAGTGCAAGTAGGAGTGCAATGGTTTGTTTGTTCTGTGTTGAATGTATCCCCTCACTTTGGATCCATTGAGTTAACATGTGTTAACTTCCCTGTTATATTTCTCGCCTAGAGATGTTAAATGTTTCCTTTTGCTACTGAGTGACTCGTTTATAGGAAGTAAAATCTGACTGTGTGTGCATTCCAGAGATGCTTATTGCTTTCTAGACACATTTTTTTTCTCCAGCTCTTCAAAATGTTTGTTGGCAGAAAATACGGGTACAGCATGCCGGATATTACAGTGTATTTATGCATTCATAAATACATTTCCCAAGGAAGCCATTTGCTGATCCTGAAAATATCGAGTTGAATAAATATGGTTAACATAAAATTAATCTAAGACAGGTTGTTTATCATTCTGTGGTTTGCAAAAAAAAAAAAAAAAAAAAAAAAAAAATTCAAAGAAACTGACACTCTAAAAGGAAGTCATGTATACTTCAACACAGAACACATGGAGGAGCAATGCAAAATAATTTAGAGAAGGGATGACGAGGAAAAATACCACCCCCTCAAATACAGTTTATTTTGCTTTGCCCAGCTTGTAAAACCATTGCAGGATCATTCTCCAGTCATTCTGAAGCCAGTCTGTCCCATGTGTCATCGAACATTTACTTGATGAGGACAGACAGGTCTACTTACGTATGCGTTTGTATGCTTTTTTTGCAACTGATGGAGTCAACCATTCTATAACTTATACCATTTATTGTGATGTCACTGCTACGACAGGCCACTGAAGTATGGAAACTCAAAATGCTTTGACACCCACACGGATACAGTTGAAACACTCCCCCAGCGTGGACCGACTGTTTCAACATGTAGTGAGTGGATGGAAAGCAACACAAAAAAGATGTGGTTCTACCCGCCCAGGACAGAATGTATCACTCATTGGAATCAACACCATGACCTTGAGTGGCAGAATACGTGAAACATTTAAAACTGCGTGGAAAGTGTACCATAATAGTAGTGACCACAATGGTTCGATTTTCCACTGAGGAGTCGTTGGAGACCTGCGGATCCATAATATTTACAAATCGCGAGTACTCGTTCCAGTACCCGATCTGCGAAGAGAAAAAAGCTGTTAGTGATGCAACAGTAGCTGATCCAACACGCTGACAAGATAAATGTGAGCTCATAGATGGTACAAAATATTACTGGTGAACTACAGCGATGCAGATTCATTAAAACAATGCAGCTGTTCCCAAAGGCATACTGCTTCTGCCCTGAGGTCCAACTAAAATAGCAAAAGAGCTGTTCTAATATGAACTGAACAAACATACATGTTACTAAAACATCCAAGCACAGAGAGGTGAGTTAGTTCGTTTTATTCAAAATGCAGCTGAGTTTCAAAATTACAAATATGCGACTGACTTTTTCTGGATGTGTGGAGCTGAACTGCTTCTGTGGAATATTTGAGCATATGGCAGACAACCCAAATCCCTCCCACCTTCAGCTTCCCAGGTTTTATGGTAAATAATTGATATTCAGACCTGTGAACTGCATATACAATTAATAATTAAGCATTACATTCCAGTGGCTTCAAATCTTCTTCTGCACAGTCCTGCCATAGCAGTTCCTCTGTATTCTGCTGTGCAGATGCTTAAGTCAAACCACTGTCAACTGTTTGTTTGCCCATCTGAAATAATGGCTGCTCTGGCTCGTGATGAAACATGTTGCATGTGTTGTTGCCAACAGTCTAACTGTTAACTGTTGCTGGCTAAGAGTCCCCCCACTGCCCCCCCCCCCCCCCCCCCCCCCTCCCCTTCACATGTGGTTTGCATTTCTTTTTGCCTTAGATCTTTCAATGATCACGGCAAACAGGTGTACAACGCTGCATTAAGTTTAAGAACCAAGAGGAGGTGCTAGAAAGCAGCTAACCTCTCAAACTGGAGCGGCATATTGTGGTTACAGCTGTGTGCTTTGTGAACTTGTTTTTTTTTTTTTTTTTTTTGCCTTTAAGTCTTGTCCGACAGCGATATCTGAGAGGAGCTTCTAGTAGTGGGACAGGACTGTTAGGTCCTGTGTCATGGAGTGCCGCTCCAGAGGCTACATCCTGATTTCACCCCAAGCAGCTGGGAAAGATATCAGCCCATACATCACCGGTGACAGTCACAGGTAAGAACCCTCATCCTCTAACTGTCACCGGGGTGGCAGGGGCTGCAGGTCCTGACAAAGTGCTGCCCGTCTTGTCTCATCTTCCCCCGCTCCTTCACTCTCTCCAGCTGACCTCCTTTCTCCCACACTTGCCATCCATCTCCCTGCTCTCCTCTGTTCGGCTGAGTGGGAATGACTGCGAGGGCTATGCAATGCTAATTGAAGTGTGGGCTTTAGACGCCTGCGAGGCAGGCAGCATAATCACACATCATATCAGACTGAGCCCACACTTATCCAGCTAAAGAGAAATTCACAGCTGTCTCTTGGAACTCGGTGAGGTTATGAAATAAAACCAGAGGTCACCATATGGTACTGCTTATAAAGTGAATGTTCCATTGGGAATTACCATTTTGAAGAGGATCCAGAGAAATTCTTGGATACCCTTTGCAGTAATTAGTTATGGGAATGGTAATTACTGTCAGGAGAGACCAAAATATTATCTGCACTACCCCACAGCAACAAAAAAGTCTTATGTCACTCTTTTGATACGAAACCTTTTGTTATAAGATCGCAGTCTCTTTGTGATTTGCAGATGTTGTAAGGCTCGATTATAGTTCATCAGCGCTGCTAACTAACAGCACAGAGGTAGAGAAAGGCAATCAGCTTTACTCTAACTTGACCTTTCAGACCTACTGGACCTATACACAGACTGTATACAAAAGACAGACCTGGCCGCGGTCATGTTTTTTCTTTTTTGGCAGCGAAATTCTCATGTGATTTGCAAGTTCATGACCCAGACTTCAAGCTGTCCACTCAAGGCCAGAAACAACTGTTTGGACTAAGGGCACTAACACACTAAACCAATGTCAAGAACCGGAGGCGACAGCAGGAACCCGTGCTTCGTCTCCACATGTTGACAGTGTCTAGGAAAAGAAATTGTGCATGAACATACAGTAGATTACCTCTAACCAGCAGCTGTGATGTGTAATTTACATTTGCACAAAGAGGATGTCAAAGTCCCTACAATTCCACATAATTTTAGACAGGTTCATCAAGACTGAATGAATTTTGTATATGCATTAATAAACATGTAATGTGAATTTACTGAAAGATAACACAGTTGATGTCATGTTGTTGTACAAGAGTGTTAATTCACTTTGTAAAACAGAGAGTTTTCTCGGGACAGTTCAGCATGTTGAATCAACCCAATAAAACATCAACAGTGTCTGGTAAAACAAAGACAAAAGGGGCAGACATTAAAATGTTCCAAAGGCTCATTGTTGGTTTGGTGTGTAAGGCCCTTAATCCACCTTCTGGGTGGGCTTCACATGTAACGCAAGCAGGGCTTTCCCTGCTGATCAAAACATTTTTTTTTCTTAAAATAATATTTGTATATTTATCATTCATTACTGTGTGCTAAGTAAAAAAAAAATAGCACTACGGAGCAGAACACAAGTATAAGATTGTGTACAACATGTTTTTAAGCAAAGTTTTTACCATAAAATAATGCAAATTGTCTCATAAACTGGATGGTTTAAATATGTCGTGTTATACATGTGGAATTACTGGGGTCATTGACAATCATACTTTATAATGTAGATACAACAGTTGTCTACTGCTGGTCATAGGATCCTTGCACCAGCATCCTTTATAAATAGTCTATTTTCCCACATATATGCAAAAACTTCCTTATTTTTGTAAATTGATTAAAAAACATTTTAAACAATTGTGTGTTTTTCTCAAAATGAGAGTTTATTTATCACAGAACATGAAGCAAATGTCACGTTTTTTTACAGCTAACGAACCTAATTGTGGATTACGCCTGTGGTTAGATTGGTTTTGTGAAATGTCAGACTGGTTTTGAATGTGACACCTGGTAGATAGGAGCTGACAGAGGACTTACCTTCCTTGGTCCACCTATTTTCATCTCATAAACATCAATGGTGTAATTGGTTCTGCGGCCATAGTTGTCAAATTGGATGTTCCCAGTCATACCCTGCACTTGGACCTGGCGAACAGACAGACATACAGACAAAGGGGACATGTGCAAAAGACATCTTTTTACATATACAGCTTGAATTAAGGTGCCGTGTCCTTTGAGTTACTAGAGCTCTGTCAGTCTGTTAATCAAATGATGAACTGGATACGCTTTAATAAAAGATGTAGTTTTATGCTAATGAGGGCCTGGATTTAAGTGAGCTCTGTGCTGAGATATCTGGAGGCAGAGAGGGGAGCATAGCTGTGCACTCTCTCCCCTTTCTCTATGTCACTTTCCATCATTATCGCACTCACTTGCTATCTCAGCTTCACTTCTCCCAGCCTTTTTCTTTGGGTTTCAACTTGCCACTCCCCCCCCATCACTCCTTACCGTTTTAAGAGCTCTCTCGATATCGATGCCCTGGCTCCAAGGTACAGCGGGATTGGCCAAACAGTCTCCGGCGCTACCTCGGCGGGAAACGTCCACACGCTGGCGCCGCAGGTACCTGAAGGCCTCTGCTATCACCAGGATGGCATCGTGGGTCAGCGCTGAGGTGTACTAAAAAAAAACAGAAACAGAAATAACTAAAACAGCCATGAACTGTACATGAAACATAATTACCTGAGAGTTTCCAGCTTTGACGCTTTGCCTCTAATAAAGCTGATTTTATTTGACAGATTAAAAAAAAAAAAGCCCAAACTTCTCTGGGTCAGGACCTTTTTCATAACTTTTACATTGAGTTGAAGAGTAAACCGAGAATTAAAGTGTGATTTCATCTCTTCTCCAACTTCTCTTGACCTTTTCACTACTGAGAGCTAAGCCACTTGTTTGTTGACCACTGCACCATGGCAAAACCTAATTAAATGGCATTCAAAATCCATTTCTTCCTTGATCATTGTTTAATTAGATGTAAATTGAAGCTGCAATATAACCTTGGCCCACACTGCCTGTCAATATATTGATTCCTCAGAAAGATGCAAAGCAGAGACGGCACAGAAGACGTGGGGTGGAAGGGTGAGAGAATGACAAAGGCAAATGGGATGAGAGGGGAAAAACTGATAGAAAACAACTTCAGAAGGGACGATTGCTGTATTCTGCAGGCACAGTGTAAGGCCTTTCAAAGACTTGTACCTTCAGAGGAGCATTTCGGGCTTCTGGGAATTCTCTTTCATCTAGCCGCTCCCAGCGCTGAATGAACTGCTGCACAATCGGGTTCTCAGGGTTGACGATCTGAAACCCTGAAATGTTGGCTCCACCGGCGAAGACTTTGTCCAGGCTCACATTCGAAAATCCCTGACATGAGACAGGAGGGAATGGGAGAGGAGAATGAGATTTATGTAGCTTGTTTTTCTTTGAGGATTTTTAAATATTACCTGAGGCAAAACACAGCTAAATATTAGCAATTACATGGGTGGGTATTTTTTTATTTATTTTTTTAAAGAATCTTATGATGTGAGTGGAGACACCATGTTTCCCAATGGATATAAGCAAATATTTTTCTTCACTTGAATTTATTTTCAGATAAACAACCAGGCGGGTTTCGGGCTACATCCTATAACAGCTGTAACAGCCTGTAACAGACTTTACTCAAACCAGGAGGTCTACTTTTATTCCCCAAAAAAACTGTTTCAAACATGTTTCAAAAAACCCACGCTGCTGCAGCTGCCTTAAATTTCCCTCTTTACCCCAGAGCCACCACAGCTACTTATTTTTATGGTCGAATTGCTATTTTTCTAAGTGCAGCATTGTGTCGTGGTGTGCAAGGACATGTTTCCGACTGTTGCATAATCACATCTTCTACAGCCAGAGAAACAGCAGCAGGAGGCCAGCAAGTGAGAGCATGGTTGGCCTTCAGCTTATAATTCCCCATGCTAACACCAAGAGTAAATGAGCAGTTTCTGTCACAGAGAGTAGGAAAAATGGTTTAAAAAAATAAAAAAAGCAAAGTTGTCTTTAACTGTTTTTCTAGGACTAAAATATAATGATCTCAACTGAAGTCATTAAACAATGTAAAATAACTGCATTGAGTGTTTTTTTTTATTTATTTAAAAAAAACCCACATAAAAAAGTATATAGGCATGTCTTTTTTTTTTTCTTATTTCATACAAAAACCCATATACTACCTATAGAGTATGCACTTTTACTCCATCACATGCAGCCAAAAGCGGGTTCGATTCCCTCTCAGGGGAGCAGCACAGTTATTACTTACAAGATTGGCCAGAATGTAGTGGTAACCACGGCTGTTCTTCCCTAGGGTCACAACCTACAAGAGGAAAAACATCAATACTGTAAACCAGCCATGAGATGAGAGCTAAGAGTCATGGCTAATGTAAGCAGCTGCAACAATCTCTGTGAATTCAGCCAACGACCTGCAAGCGCTCAGGATGTCACGGAAATTTAAACAAAGCAAACTCTTCTAATGGAATAACAGGGGTGGGAGCAGTTAGAGGAAGTGTTCGTTAAAGAAATGGTAATGAGAGAGAAGCAGGAATGATGCTGAACATCCTTGGATATTTTGCTCACTTTGAAGTCATTAACAGTGCAGGGACGAGTCCTCCACAACTGCTGGACTGAAGGCAGAAATTGGAAAAAATATTTCAAAGGAACTTACAGTGAGATGGAGATTTAGATCTCTCCATGCTTTGAAAATATCACACCTTTGTGGTAGAACAGCATGTTTCAACCCATGCAGCTTGTCTGAAAATAGTAAGTGGTGTTCTAGGCCATTTCATCACTGTGATACAAACCATACGCTGCCTTTTATCCCAGATTTTATTCTTCATTCTGGTCTGCAGATAAACCCAACAGCTAAATGCTAAATTGTCTTGGCTTTCTGCGCATTACATGCTGGACCAGCTTTTCGACTAGGCCTTGTGAGGTTTGTTATTTATGAGTTTTCAGTCGGTTGCGGATGGACTTCTGAGCGGCTGCCATGCAGAAACCTGTCAACCATGTCTCGGTTTTCATCTGCGCTCTACAAACACAGCAACAAAAGTTTACAGCAAAATCAGCATGTTTGCACATGTTCTGGCTCTGGCTCTGTCACAAAAACAAACTGTCAGTTTATCTCTTTTGTGTGTTTGTCTGTGTGTGTGTGTGTATGTGTTGGGCTGGGGACACCGGATATTTGTGACTGTGTTTCATTTATGACATTCCAGCTGAGTGAGGGAAAGCACCTATGTATCCTCACATCCCAGACTGCAGAAATTTTTCAAAACTATTTCAAGTTTTACTCCTCTGCTACAACAACAGCAGCGTGTTTAACTTTGCTCATTTGAACTGATCCTGCTCTACTGGTGTGCAGTAGCACATAACACTTAAACAATGCTTTTGCTTAAACTCAAAGCTCTTGTGGACATAATTAACCATGTTTCCCTTCTTAAGGATGTAAGGAAGTTGTTAAAAATAAGGAAAGAAGCTGTCTGTGTTTCCAACAGTGAAGCAAACATGATGGGGTAGGATCACTAAGAGCTCTCCAACTATAAAATGTATGGATAGGACAGTATTCTCTTCCAGCTTCTCCATCAGGCTTACACCTTCAACACTGCACAGGGGCAGGCTGAAGGGAACAAAGAAGCTGACACTAAAACAAAGAAGAAATGAGGTGAGTACACAGCGGAAACAGCAGGTGTGGGCTTTTTGTGAATAAGTGACAGGGAGCATGAAATGAAATCTCTGTAACACTTTAACTGGAATGGTACCAAGGATACACAGAGGGAGCTAACTGCACACACTTCTTTTTAAACTTGAAACATTTCGGGTTTTCTTGGTGAAACTGCTCACACCTCCACACTTGGTCACCGTGCACTAACCTTGACTCTGGCTGTAAGCCTCCTAACACCTGCCCTGGAGCCAGGCAGAGAAAGACCTTACCACCTGCCTTCAGCCTGCAGCTCACAGCCAGCCTGGCATGAGCTACAAGCAAAAACCTCAGGATGGAGCACAGTAAGATACCGATGACACAGATATACACATAACCTCAAGCCAAACACACACGCACACACACACACCTCTCCACTCAAGCTCCTTTATTAAGCAGATGAACACTCTGACCCCAGTTGGGATGGACAGATTTCTTTGTTCCTTGGTCTAATGCATCACTGATTGTCTTGTCCATAACTTAAAGTGTGATGACCATCTCTGCTAATCATAAAACATTCAGTCTTTTTCCATTATATCAATTTCAGTAAGAACAAATCAGTACCACAGATAATATCAACTTAAACTAAACATACAAAAATAAATAAATACAACACACAAACATGCATAAAGTATTAGCTGGTATACTTTATATAGTTTTATTTGCCATGTTGATGCCAAATCCTAATTCTTCTCATTGGTCCTCCATCTCTGTTTTTCATTATTTAAGACCGTTTGATTTCTGTTTTTGAAGGAGAAAAGCAATGTAGTCATCTAAACTTTAAATGATTTAAAGCTGGGAAAGTGAACAATGAATGTATGAACTTTAATGTAACTCTCAAAACAGGCTAATGCAGATGTGCATTAAAGTACAAATAAGTAAAAGTGTTTTGATAGATGAGCTTTAGAAGTTCTGGCACTTTAGTCACAGCTTGATTCATTTTCCTTTCATCAACATGTTTAACTTTGCTGCAATCATTTATGAAGTCATCCTCAGCTGTAAGTCGGTATTAAACAGTTTATTTTGTGTTACCTTTTAAAAATATTCAGATGGCTCAGATTATCATCATCCTGCTTTATGTGATTTTTCACCTCCCAAGTGGTTTCTCTTGCTGCTGATCATCTTTAGATCACTCACATATAAACACTAACCCACTAAAAAGTCATTCAGCTCCCAGTGAATGGTGTGGTCTCTCTTTTTTATACACTTTTTTTCTTCCTGTACATCGATCCACTGGCTGACTCGACCACCTTTTACTCTGCAGCTTAAGGAGATGGTGCAGTTTGCAGACTGGAGTTTCCTTTAAAGCCTGATGGGGACGGACAACTAAGATGACCTTGACTTTACCCTCATCTCGCCTCGCTTTGCCTTGGCCTCACCACACAAAGTTCTAAATGTAAAACTACAGCTTCACTTTTTTATTTTTTTGAGAAATGTTTTCCACAAAGTATGACCTTTCCACTGCAAAGCTTGCCATGACACAAGAAAAGGCAGACTAGAAATGATTCCCAAGAGCTTGTAAATATCACTAAGGCGTATGAAAGATGAGCAAATAATGATGCAATTATTTTTAGCCTCCATTTGAAATGTGAAAACTCAGAAGGCACAACTCGCCAGCTCCCTGATAAATTAAAGAAAGGATCCTTTCTTTTTTTTTTGCATTAGGGCTTCATTTGATTTAATATTTTTGTAGATAGCTGATTATTGGTTGGTGGCTTCACTTCCAAAACAACAATAATAAGCTATGAACGGCATGTGGGGGGGGGGGGGGGGGGGGGTGCAGTTCAGCAGGGCACAGTCTCCATGGTAATTTGATCAGATAATGTAAAAAGCATGGCTTTAGGAAAGGCTAAATAAATGAATACATAAAAAAAAAAAAAAATCTATGGTTTTGCTCTTTTGAGGGTCTGTGTGTGTATTTGCACTAATTTAGAGGAAGATTGGTAAAAAGGGTGTACTAAGAAAAAAAATGGTGAACCCCATAGAGAGAGTCCAATAGGTTGGATCATTTAGATTAACATGAGAAATTGACACCTTGAACCTAGGAACTCAATTGCTATGATGACACAGAAAATTTAGTTTGTTTACAGCTGGTATATTAACAGATATTAGCCAAAACACACTATTACTTAATCAAGTGGCAGTAATGGGTGAAAACTTCCATTTATTTAGTGATTCATCAAGATGGAGTCCAAAGGCAATGTGCCACGAGTATAATGCTCTGAGATCTTAAATCTGTTTCACAGGAGAAATCTCAGTTGGCTGTGATGGACAAATGCTTCTGAAAAATCAAAAGTCCCACTGAATATTTTGATCAGGAATTCTGTAAGAGCTCGTTCTTAAAAAATATATGAGCTCTGAAAAAAATATGCCTGTGAAATACAGTCATTTTTTTTTTTTCCATTCAATATATCAGAGAAAACTCAGTACAGTAGAAAATGAAGTAAAACTGTTACTACCTTTCTAACAATGACAAGGTAATAAATGCACCTTTTAGTTGATTAAGTAGACTTACAATGCAGTCAAAAAAGTGCTGATACATTGCAGCTGATGCGCTTCACCGCACTAAAACCCTAGCCGGCACCATGAGTACCTGCACTGCATTTGGCGCTACAGCGATACATTTAGGTTGTCTGAGATGTTGTCCATATGTTAAGTCTGACCACAAGAAAGGAGACCCAGATATTTCTTTCTATCAGTTACCAAAAGAAAAAGTATGCTGTCAGAGATGCTTTCAGCAATCAGGAAGGCTAATTGGACGCTGACTGAAAGCAGCTTTCTGTGCAGTGTACATTTCGTATTAGGCGAGTTTACTGCAAGTTAGGAGAGCTAGCTTAAGCTACTGCTAACTGGGTTTGATGTCTTGTACAAATATGTGAGAAAATGAACTGATTGGAGTAAATGTGATTAGACACCTTGGGTAACAAATGCACATTATCAGCACTGAATATGAAGATCTTGCTATAGAGATAGCAGTTGTTAGCTTGGCTTAGATATCAGTGTACAGCACCCAAAAAAGCATTTTGTCCCTAAGATGCCATATTTTCAGGTCAACCAGCCAAGCATGAAAGAGCATCTGTGCTTTTAAAAACTTCCAAATTTCTCGTGTGTATGAAGACGGGTTTTGTATCAGGTAGATGTAAATTTCGTAGAAGGAAAAATCTAATAGCTTGTCAGTCGATGTTTGTTGTTCTGCAGGAACTCTGTAAGGATCACATCCAATAACAGCCAGTTTACAGTTCTTGGGGGTTAAAATGAGAAGTATCATTGAGCCTTACATTGTATCTGCCTTTCTTTAGCTTGAATAAGGCAGCATTCCAGTCAGAGAGGATCCATGTTCAGTATTCAGAGGTAGTAAAGTAGAATGCGTAATGACATCTCACTCCTAAAAGGCATGAATAGTATGTAAAGTAACCATTTGGCTCACATTTAGTGAGATGTATAATATCAGTCAGCAACAAGCTCAACTTTATAATGACTTTAAAAAAAATTTGCACCTAGTATAATCCCTCCTGATTTGAAGTCTCACAGTTTACAGTCATCTTGGATTCTGAATTAAGTCTAATCAATAGTTTGAATTTGCCAAGTGGGAAGCCACAGCTCATTTAAATACTGATAAAATATTCCTTAATGTATAACTAATGAATTCAGAAAATCTTTCACAAAAAGAAAAAAATTGAAAACATGTGTGTGTTCATTTACCTACCGCTTCATTAAGTTCATTTGTTCAAGCACGTATTAACACAAATAGCTAATCAGCCAATCACATGGCTTAAACCCAACACATGTAGGCATGTAAACATGATCAAAGTACTTGACTGATGTTGATGTTCAAGCAAGCACCAGGAGGAGGAAGAATGGGATTTAAGTGACTTTAAATGCGTTACGGTTGTTGGTGTCAGACGAGCTTGTATGAGTATTCCAGAAACTGCGGATCTACTGGGATTTTCACACAATCATCTCTAGGATTTACAGAGAATGGTCTGAAAAAGAGAAATATCCAGTGAACAGCAGTTATTTGGACCGAACTGCCTTGCTGATGTCAGAAGAGAATGGGCAGACTGGTTTGAGATGATTAAAAAAAAAACCAGGAACTGATTACAACCAAGGTGTGCAGAATTTTATCTCTGAATGTGAAACACATTGAACCTTGACGCAGATGGGTCACAGCAGCAGAAAACCTCATTAGGTACTATTTCTGGCAGCTGAAAACAGCAAACTGAAGCTATAATTTGTGCAGGTTCACCAAAACTGCACAACAGAAGATTGAAAAGAACAAACATTCGCTTGTCTAATGAGACTCCATTTCTGCTGGAAAATGCAGATGGTAGGATCACAATTAAGCGTTAACAACAGAGATCCATGCCTTGCATCCTCGGTCCAGGTTCAGGTCAGTGGCAGTGGGGTAACTGTGTGGGGGAAATTTTCTTGGCACATTGTGCACCCCTTAGTACCAAATGGGTGTCGTCTAAACACCACAGCCTAACTTGACAATGTGCATCTCCCTATAAGCACAGTGATGGGTACTTCTGACAGAATATTGCATCATGTCACAATGATCAAATCATTTTGATCTGTTTTGATATTATAACCATGAGTTTCAGTGTCCTCCACAGTCGCCAAAGTTTAAGAGCCTTTTGGATGTGGTGGAACGGGACATTTGTATAATGGATGTATGGATGTGCAGTCAACAAATGTGCAGCAACTGCATCAAGATATCATGTCAATATAGACAAACATATCAGAGGAATCCTTTTAACACCTTGTTGAATCATGCCATCCAGACTTGAAGAGTTCTGGAGGCAAATCCTGCTTTTACATTCTTGATTTAAAAGGGTCATTTCCACAATACTGCCACCGGAATCAAACCCTTTGAATCCAAAGTATGAATTAAACTTAAATTATTAATCAGTCTTCAGAACATGGTTGGTTGATTGTTTGATATAGTTTTTTTCCCATGCAGTGAGATAGCAAAGTGGTCCACTTGACACAGTTTGGGACAATGGGGTGAATTTGATCTCTTACATGCTTGCGATGTAAAAGGGCTTTCCTCTCTTCAGTCTCCATTTTTACTTCAGGGCTCTTGTAGAGGTGCTTTAGGTTGAGCACCCAGTAATTTACAGCCATAGCTGGCTGTAGCTGAGATGCTTTTCTTGGCAACAAGGATATATGACCCTGAAGAGAGTGGCAGAAGTTGCGCCCCCCCCCCCCCCAAAAAAAAAAAAAAAAAAAAAAATAGAATTTAGAAACACCTGACTCACATTCAGATGATGATGTATTTCACTTGCTCAGAGACACAAGAGCCCTTTGAAACTTGCAATCTTGAGAGGAATGACTCACTGACACTTCAGTGAATGCTTTTGAACCAGAACTTTGAGATTTCTAAGCTAGCCTATCTTGTTTTTCCTGAAAATGATCATGGCAATTTAGCGTGATTGATAAAGAGTTCCTCCGGTTTACAGCAACACGCAGCTCAGAGCTGTAAGCCTCTATTTCAGTCGCTGAGTCAGCAGGTCACATTCTATATAATGATAACACTTGAATCCCATTTAATTCCATAATCACAGTAAGTATAAGCCCCTCAACAGCAAAGGTTGGTGCTGAGGATTTGAAAGCATCATGCATCTCCAGATTTATATAGCAGGAGGGACTCCTCCATATTGACTTGAACTCCTCCTTTCAGTAGACTAAGAAGAACAGGATGCTGAATGGCTTTAATTTTTGCAGATTATCTCACTATCTTCCCCCTTTACTTGTCAATTTCTTTACCTTAACTAAATGACATGACAGGTATTTGTACTTAGTCTAAATTGATCTAGTTCGTATCAGTTGTATTTTACATTTAACACTCCTGTTTCCATCTTTGTTGGCATCACAATATGTCATCATTTGGTTAACAAAATGCTGAGGCTGCTCGCTGTTCTCACCGTGTCATCCACAACATTGATTAAGGACCTAGTTTTTATGGCTGACAGTTTTTTTTTTATCTTGTGCAGTAAATCTATCGCCCATTCCCTGCATCTCCTGTGACTTCTTATCTGCCGTGGTCAGATTTCCACCCATTTCTCAAATTTCATATCACACAAAGGTGTTGATTCTGTAACACATCCATCTGTGGATTTTCTCAGAGTTCTTCATTCAACAGCTAAAAAAGAATGGAATCAACAACCTCCAGTTCTGCATGGGGAGGCAACATGGTCACCGTTAATGCCTCCACAAGCGGCAGAATGTTGTTCTAACAAATCCCCAGATGCATCTCTCTTTCTTTACGCTTCTTGGGTGAATTCAGTTCACTTCTCATTGTCTTTTTCCCTGCATGCAGCTGGCAGAGTGCTCATTGCCTGCCTGTCTTTGAACAGCTTGCTTGCCCTGGGCCTGTCCCAGTATTTTGCCTTTTTATTTTCCTTCTTTTTGTCTGCCTCTATTTACACTAGTGATGAGCAGGTTGTTGCTTCTGAGAAGACTCCAGCACAGAAATCCCATGAGGGAAGAGGGCCAGCTAGGAGCGTCTCAACGGATATGAGCAGTCTCATAGATGCGTCAGATTAAGCCTGACAATACAGATGGTCAAAGAAAAGAAAATACACCCGGAGTCTGTATGATTGCAAGCAATGTTATGACAAGTAGAGGCAGTGCGAAGATGATTAACTTATACACAGTTATATTTCTGGCTTACAGTACTTCTTTAATGTCTTAAACATTCTAATCCACATCGAACATCATGAACCTAAATGGTTCAATGCACGTTATCGATTGGATATGCCTGAGAAAGCAGAGCAGGCAGAGGCTCCCTGAGTTTTGTTGTTGGGGAAGTATTACACAGGGTTAATTTATCTGCAGTGCAGTATTGATGGAGGAGTCCTATAGGCGGTAAATCCTGTGTGGTTGTTACAGCATGAAATGATAATGGCGCTGGTGTAGCATTCTCCTCAGGATCCCAAAAGAAATTTGCAGAGACGTTCACTCTGCTCTTAAACAAAACTTGACCTGATGCAGCAGTATGCAAATATTTGTCTCGGTGTGTTCGTACATCATGTCCAACTAATGACATAGAGCCATCACAGATGACATATACCTGGAGATACAGCACATGTTGTGTTTTATGGACACTAGGTATGATTTACCTTTTATTCAGCATTGTATAGAGAATTGTATAGAGGGGAAAAAAAGAAAAAGAAAAAGAAAAAGCTTTCTTATCTGGCTGGTCAACTAAAAAAAATCATCAAGCATCAATTTTGATAACAGTTTAATAATAGTTATTTAATAAACACAAACAAATCTATAATTAGTGTTCTGCAGTTGTAGTGAAGTTCATATCCATGTCTGTCCAAACTCATAAAGCAAATGTTTTGAGAGATTTCCATGACAAGGTATTAAGTTTATCTATTTTTGGTCAATAGAGCTGTTTCACACACAACGCAAATTCAAGCCCTGACAGCAGCCAGTGTTTCAAATGTGGATTTTGCTGCAAAGAAGCTACAAATTCTCCAATGTGGATGCTTCGCATAGATCGTCAGCTGGGGGTAGGATGGATGATTTATAAATACAATTACAGTTTGAGATTAGGCTACTAATTCTTTCCATTGCCAAATATGAAATATGGTCACAATCTCATCCCTTGTTCCTGAGTTATATGTTCCTGAGTTATAATGCAAAGTAAAATGTTATAATATTAAGTAATCACTAGAGGCAAGCTTTTTCAGAGCAATATGCTGCCAAAATGAAGTTAACCTTTGACCCTTACATATGAACTGTTAACACAATTTTTATCCCTTTTTTTTAACCTTTAATCCTCAAATTGAGAGTTAATGTTTGTGCCAAGTTCGAAGGAATTCTCACACAATGTGTGTGAAGTTTTGCTTTCAGAGAAATCAGAATGTTTGCAGTCAGCATAAAGCTTCTTGTGTTGGTTATTCAAATATTTGCAGCTACGTTGGTGTTATTTTCCTTTGTGTTACTCTTGGCTGCTGAAATAAGCTAAACATAGAGGCTTTTCATATCATAACTTCAACATAAGCAATTCAGAAGAGTCCTGTTAAACTGTTAAATCATGACATCTGCGTTCAGTCATACTTAAATCTAATTATGCAAAGCATTTTTTTTCTCAAGTGAAGCGAAAAACCCGTTTCTATAGCCTAGTTCCCAAAATATTTAGCCATTAGGCTAAACTTTTTCTTACTTTATAATATTTATACAAGACGTTTGTATTACTATATGTTTAGTTTTTACTATTTTACTTTATTTTATAGTGCAATGTACCTTTTTTAATGTCTTTGTATTTTTATGTGCAATGCATGTCTGTGTTATCAGGAGTGCAGGCAGAGTTTAGCTCAGCGAGCTTCAATGAAGTACAATTTGCATTTTCATCTAAGATCAATACTGCTGTACATGATCTCTATTCTATCAATTAAATTAAAAAAGATTTCAAACCTTGATGTGTTAATTTACAGGATAATCTCTTTGCATTATTGAGTTAATTTTGACAGCAATAATAAAAAAATGAATTTTCTTGGGACAACTGTGGGAGTAGGTACCTCCAGTTTGGGAAAGTTTGGCCTACCGGATGGTAACTGAACATAACTCTACAACCTACTGCTGATTTGAAAAACCACTGATGTTTTCAAAAAAGCTCTGGTCGCAGAAGTGAAAAAAAATTAAATAAAATATAAAACAACAATCTCTTTCATGCTTATCTGTTACGTTTTTCTCACAAATGCTTATGGTTTCAATAAGTAGGTCCACTGCAACTCATCAGTGTGCCAATGATTCTTCTGCAAATAATACCCCCAATGATATAAACCCCCCAATGTAACTTTAGTCAGTCTGTTAAGGATCACTTTGCATTTTAACCCTCTTGTCACTTTTTCATTCAAAAAGACCAACATGGCGACAACTGAACTGTGAATTAGAGCTTTAAAACCTTCAACTTGTGTCAGGATGCGTTAAAAAAAAATTTAATATAGCTAGATAGATAGATAGATAGATAGATAGATAGATAGATAGATAGATAGATAGATAGATAGATAGATAGATAGACAACATGTATTACGCTACTGATAAAAAAAAACAAAACACTGTTTGAAAAAGGTGCTAATGAAAAGCAGCAGCTTTTTTCTTCTGCAGGGCAACTACATCAAATTTTGCAAGCTCCTTACTTGCCTTTCAAGACAGCTCCACATTCCATGAGCCTTATTGGCAAGTATAAAGTCATACACTCTGCAGTGGGATTACTCAGAGTGAAATAATAAAACTAAGCCACTGAGCTGATTCCCATTTCCCCCAGCAATCAGCTTGCTGGATCTGCCCTGCTTCATGATCCGTTCTCAACAGCCAGTGACCTTGACGGACCGAAGCAACATGCAGACATTATGACATGCACACGCAGACTGCTGCTTTTCGAACTCTCCCACCAGTTCGTCACAAATGTATCCGTATCTGTCTACAATCGTCACTTAATGGAACTGCACCAGTTGGCAGAAGCAGTGGGCTTCCACATAGCTGACAGTAGGTGCCATTTTTGGTGTGATTGCCCTCATGGGAGACAGTCCATTCTTGTTTCGGTGTATAATAGCGTTGCTCAATAGGGGGGCAGCTACAGAGAGAAGTCCAGCAGGTTCCCTGAATGCCTATGACTCACTCATATTGGCTGTGCTGGCCAGATTATTCCAATTAGCTCAGAAAAGAGAAAAAAAAGTCTCCCATGCTGAGGTTGTCACTGAAACGAGGGGCAAACCTGAGGATGATGCTGCTTTGAAGGTTATTTGCTGAAAAAGCATTATTTTATCTTTCTGCACAAAATCAGTAAAGATAGCAAAATATGTGATGGTGATTTAGGAGACTGAAGGGTGAAAAGAAAAAAAAATAATTACGGTAAATCATTAATGAACAACAGGAGAAAATCAAGCAGATTATTGCCCTGGATCCTTATTGTTTGCAAGGGAAAAAAAAGCGATTAGAGACAAAACCATTATGCCTCACATACGATTTGCAATAAATATTCTAAGCTATTTTTTTTAAAAGCTGATGCATGTTGTTTAACAGAAACAGAGAATAAATTTCAGTCAAGTCCCTGGATTGTGAAAGGAGAAAATGTGCGGCTTAAGAATGAAATTAGACACAGCAAATTAATACTAACAGCAATTCTGCTTTAAAACTATGACACTAGGATCAAATTAGATTCATAAAAAACAAGTGAAACTAACAGTCGTTGAGGGGATATTGCGAGGCAAAGAGAAGCCAATATCTAAATGAGTGTTAACGAGCAGAATCCAATTCTGGAACTGATTGCCTTATAAGCAGGCAGCAGCAAGCAGGGTATACCGGGTGGAGTGAGGCAAGCGAACAGAGGAGATGCACGGCATAATAGCCACTCATCTGTTCATGGTAATTGTGTTTCCCCTACTACAAGGACTGGTGGACCTTTCATTTGCTCCTCAGGCAATCGACATGACAGAAGAATGGAGGTGTTCTAGGTTGTTAGAGAGGGATTAAACAGTCTGCATCATCTGTGGGTCTCTCCAAATAGCTACTAACTCTAAGACTTCTTCACCTTAGGCTCTTAGGTTGCTTTATGAATACATTGATGTCAAAACAAGGTGGTAAAAAAGCAATTACACGATGCTGACCAAAAATGACCTCCTCATACAAGTAGGATTACTGCTGGCTATGGTTTTGTTTGGCAAATATAAATAAATCAGTTTGTGCCAAAATTAAAACCCCACACACAAAACAGTGGTGCAGAAAGCCCAAGTCCACATGATTTTCTACAAGTTATATTTACAGACATCCTCTAAATGTTTCCCTTTTTTCAGCAAAATTTCCACTATTGTAAACATTTTTTCTGGCAAAATGTTAACATGAGTGCACAGACTAAAACAACGGAGTTTACTCCATTTCCTCTGCCAGAAGCAGCATGGCTAACCTTAGTGTGCTAACACCTTGCCAGAGACAACCAGGCAGTCTACTACAACAGGACAGGATGGCAAAAGTTGTCCCTACAGGCTATTGTGAACCCCAATTTATAATAAGCATGACATCATTTGAAACCTTGTCCAGTACAGCAGGGCAAACAGAGAGGCAATAGTTATGCATACTGGTAATCTGTTGGTTTGGGCTCTTGTTGCTCTTATGCCACACTGGTCATTAACTGTAACTGATCTAAAAAATATGCTGAAGCTGTGAGTAAATTTGCATCAACACAAATGTCCAATTTCCATTAATATAAATCAGACTTGAGCCCAATAAATACCACAACAACGCAACAAATACAAGAGTTTTTGACGCAGGATGAAAAATAAATGGAATTTGTTGTCAATCAGACATATTCCAAGTAAAGGCAAAAGGAAAAAAAAAAACAGATAAAACTGATTTTTCTTTTGGAAGCAGAGGTCATCCTAATATCAAATTATATTGCAAAATCAATTAAATACCTAAATTCAATGGATGTTCCTGGAATCACTGAAATTTGTTTCCCTGATTATAACTGGGTGTTTGCCAGACTGCCAACCTATTTTTCCAAAAACAGCTATAGTTGAAAACAAGCTTGATGAAAGTAAACTGAGACAGCTTCACTTGGTCACCTGGAGGTCACTGAGAGTTAATAAGGATTCATCCCATTAAGAACAACCTTATCTCAGCAAAACCTGTTCGTTGATGTGTACATGTAGTCATGAGATATGATACCATTTAGGTGTTTGAAAATAATAAATATAAATAAAATAAATGTTACATTAGATCTCTGGCTCTGAGTTTTTAAATAATTAGCTTGTTTTGTCCCACTTCTCAAAGCCAAACGAGTAAGCTAGCCAACTGGCAGAGGCAGCTAATGCTAATGCTATTAGCTAGTCATGAAGTACAGTCAATAGTTAAAGTCCATTAACAAATAAACATTTTCAAAACTTAGTTATCAGAGTGGCAACTTTCTTCACGACTGTATTTCTCTTTTTAATCTATCTGGAAAAGCACAGCTTTTATCATAAAGCTTTGGGAACTCAGAGAACTACAATAACATTACTCTCCACTCGTTTATTTAAGACTAAGTGACTTTGGAGGAGTGAATGCTGGTAGGCTTGTTTTACCAAAGCATTACACTAAATATTTTCTCAAGCTTAAGTTCAGTGTGGTGAACATGTACTCCTGTCACACAGTGCAAAATCACATTATTTTGTGTTTATTTGTTGACATTTTAGAACTGTAACACCCATCTTGCTTCATTTTAGTTTGTTCCGATTATTAACGGTGTGGGTTTTTAAGTTCTGTAAAGATCTTCAGGTTTAGTTTCCTTGTTTAGTTTGCTGTGGTAGCTGGAACAGCTTTCTTTCCAGAATGGGAAATGAATGGCACAGCCTTGTTTTTGTTATGTTTGCTGGTTTTGTAAAGTTTATGTCCCATATTTAGTCCTTTCCTGTTTGGGAGGTAGCATCCCACCTTTATGTGTGATGTCTGACTTCATGTATTTCTTTTTGATTGCCTGCTCTGTCCTGATTGTTACCATCCGTGTCTCATCAACCCCTGTGTGTATATATACAGTCCTGTCTCTTCCCCTTCCTCTGTTTGTCTCTTTGTTCTCTGTCTTCCTTGTCTGCAGCTTACACGCCTTGCAAATCCCAGAATACTGGTTTAGATTTGTTGTCATTAAACTTGTTTTGGAGTTTACCTGCTTCTGTAGCACTTTTAGTTTTTCTGTAAGTTTGTCCTTTAAAAAGCCTTTAGTTTCCCAGTTCTGCCACCTGTGTCCAATACACAGCCCTCACTCATAATCTATACCCAAACAAACACAGAGCAGACTTCAAAAAGAGGGACGAAGGGAAAAGGGAGGCCACTGCCGTTGCATTTCAACCCACATCTAAAGGTTGATGTATGCCATGCACCACAACTCCAACTTCTGGACTTGTCTGTTTGGGTAAAACAGCAAATCTTTCTCTTATGGGAATTTTTCTTGACAAATATTGTAATATTCCATGCTGTACAGAAAGGAAAAATGAAAATTTTCACTAAAAGAAGAAAGAAAAAAATGTAGATGGTAAATCACCAAAATTGCTATTTATTTTACTTAGGCATAAAAGTTCTCCTTCAGATCAACAGAAAACATTGGAAAAAAAATGTATTCAACAGGCTTAGTTTTATTTATTTTGACTAGAGCACGTTCTCAAGGTTTGAAACCTTTCATGCCACAGAAAAATTAACCAGATTTGAGCCAAAATTGCAGTCAGAGCTTCAGTCACCAGAGGTTTTGTATGAACACGTCTTCATCTCTGACTGGATATATACCTTTTTTATTAAAGTGTCAGGGGACAAGTGCTGAGTATCATCAGCAAGAAGTAACCGGCTGATGAGAGCGGAATAGATCAGGTCAGGGTATAAAAGAGGGTGAAGCCCAGTGAAAGAAGATGGTGAAGACTATAATCTTTGCATAATTTGGATGAACAACGCAGAGTTCACCCCCCTTTCTCAGATGTTTCAAACCTTAAATATCAATAACAGGGAGAGAGAGAAGCTGTACAGAATATCTCCTCAGTAACAGGGAAAGCACATTACAATAAGTCACCACAAGCTAATTTTACCAAACTTTAACATAAATTACAAGAGACAGATACTTGTTTGCATGACAGCTGGAGCTGTCATGGTAATTTAAAAAATTCCTCAGATACAAAAGAAACGCGTCTTGAAGTGCAAATTATACAACTTCCCAATGTCACAGATAATTTTGTGCAAACTTGCTCAGTTTAGCATGTGAAACTTGTGGCTTAAGTCTGTTAGAAACTGATGGCACAGGAACAGCCATGTTCGTATCATCTCATGATCATGCCAAACCTCACCTGAAAGGGGAATGTGAGACTCACCTGCTCTAATATAGTATTGATCCTGTCGACCTCACAGTCAATCACATAGCGCTTTTCCTGCCTCCTGTCCATCTCCTCAATGATGCGTCGGAACTCTGCTGCGTCCGTTGTGCTGCTGACAGAGCGAGCAGTCACCTGCCAGTTGTTGGCTACCGCTGCCTCCATGATGGCCTGCAGTATAGAGAAACCTAGAGAGAAGGGGAGAAAAACCCAGAGGATTAAAAACAAAAGAAACTAGCCGAGATTAGCACTTCCGGCAGAACCGTGTGGCTCCTGAGGTATTCTAAAGAGATTTGTGGTTGAATCCAGAGGTTAAAAGCCATCTCATTACAATCTTCCAAAATCTGCAAGCCCACTAAAATATGATCTAGAGTCTGAGCCTTTTGTGCACATAAGTGTGTGAATTTACATTAGCATATTAAAAAGAAAGAGGACACAAATTCTATCTCCATATTTTAAAAAAAGATCACTTGCTGATGTTATTACACTTGGCATCAATTAAATTATGGCATTTAGCTCAGCCACATGTTAACTCTGACAGTGCTGTGAAACACGCTGCTGTCTCTTTCTCCTTGGAGGATTGTGCCAACACATTTAAAGATAAAGACGATGAAAGATTCATCCTGGCCGGCGTTAGAAAGAGATCATTATGCTACGAGAAGAATGGAGAATGAGCCCTTCTAATGATTAATTCACACGTGAAATATTTTCATTTAACAGAGCACTCAGAAACACTGTGGTCAAATCGCATAACACAGTATGAATAATGTAGACCTATTTCTGGAAGGATATACTGCATGTAGCACAAGCTGAAATAAAGAATGGCTAAATGTGTCTCCAGTGTTGAAGTAGTGATGGTGAACACGAAGGTTATTAATGAAACCCAAACACACTGCTAGTATTTTGTTTAACCAAGGACAAAGCAAAAAATTCAAACAGAATGTTAAATTACGTTCTTTTCCATATGCTTTTATTGCATGGGATGCGGGTTATCGGATATAGATAGAAGAAAAGAAAAGAGACTTGCACTGTTCCAGATTTTGGCTGACATGTACAAATTTTTAAATAATGATTAGCATCTCTTGATTTGACTGCATATTAGCTTATTGCCTGCCACAGTCTGGAGAGCAACAGACAGAATTTAACACAATTATTTTATTTATTTTCTATGTGAGCTTTTTTTTTATCTCAATGAGTCAGCTGCAGAAAGCCAACAAAGTCTGCATAAATACAAAAAAAAACAAAAAAAACAACCAAAGCTATAACAAGAAACACCCCCATGTGACTTTTATTCTCTGCTTTTTGCATCGTCCACCAGTTTCCAACCTGTCTGAATGGTGAAGGAGCCTTTGACTTGGTAATGCTCCAAGACTCCTGCATTATGTGTGTCTGCATTCCCGGTGTGCCATCACTGCTGCAGCATACAGCAACATCTCAACCACATGACCTTTCGCCGCACAGAACAGAGCACCGGACCCCACCACACACTGCATCATGTGTCCCGAGGAGACGTGGCATACTGCCTGGAGACATCTCCCATACCAGACTTCAAGGTTACAAAACAACCCAGTTATCAGGTTGCATCTGCAAAGAGCTAGCCTGTTTTTTATGAATGTAACTTGTAGCAGAAAACACTCATGTGAGACTGTGTATTGAGGGTATGAAGAGATGCACGTGCATAGAGGTCCCTCTGAGGTTTCTGGGTCACAGGGCTTAAAAAAAAGCAACAACTAACCATTGAACATACAAGATCCGAGACATTTTACTGAGCTGGCATGAGAGCAACATATAACAGGTTTGACTGTTAAATACTTAATTTATTCTTTACTTTTTAATACCATAACTATTCTTAAAAAAAAAACAAAAACAAAGAAAAAGAAAACAAGCTCTGAGCAAAGCAAAGAAACACATCAAGTAAAATCACGTTTTATTAGAACACGAGCAGAGCAGCAGTGGCAGTTGCTATACTTCCTCACATTTTTCCACCTAAAGCAAAAGTTACAGAAAGCAGGTCTGAATAACATGGATGCATTATTCATTTTCCTAAGGCATATGCTCAGAACCTCAGCAACCATAACTCAGCTGGATAGCATGGCAGTCTTCCCAGCAGTAAAAGCTTCTCACATTAAGAGGTGTCATGCAGATTAACTGGGTCAAAATGGTCTCTGTTGGTTTGGCAACTCTTGAGAAGGCTGTTAAAGGTAAAAAAAAAAAAAAAATGCCACTGAGTCCGTTAGCGCACGCTAATCACATCATGTGTTTGACAGGCATAAGGGTTAAAACGATGAGACATGATTGGATATTTGTGTCAGAGCTACAGGTACCAATTTGTTGAGGGTGGTTAAAAACACTGATTCCTGCTGCTTGACAGGCACTATTATGAATCTCAGAACATTTAAAATGACAAAAGAAGCAAACTACTCACAGGGGAGTGCTGTGGGGATTTAGGGCTTGTCTTATGTACGTATCTGTAGGATTGTGCCTGAAAAATGTCCATTTTGTATGACTTGAGGGGCAATAGAAACTACAAAAATTGGGAGCGGGAAGCAGCGTTCTGTCAGTCAGATTAGAATCACGGAGGTTTTTTTTTTCACAAAAATCGCTGATTTGCGCAACATTTGTCTCCTCCAGCAAACCCCGAACTCTGCAGGAACAATTGGATTCATTTAAGATTCAGAGAAGATTCCATGCCTGCCTAGTTTTACATTTGTATGGTAATGAAGAGATGGAATCTGGTGGTGGTAAATAGTCTGTCCAGAACTGGATTACTTTACTCCTGTGTTCTTCATTTCTTTTTTCTAAGTCAGCGGAAAATTTTTTATTTTATTTTCCTTTGTGATTTAAACTTCAAAAATGAAAGTAGAAAAATCTTCCTTGAGAGCTTAACTTAATCTGATAGCACTGACAAGACAGAAAACACCATCCTCATTACCACAAGTGTGTAAAAAAAGAAAAAAGAAAGCTACTTCTCTGTAAAGATTTACATCTGCCACTCAATTTTCTTGGACCACAATCTATTCCCAGCCTCAGCCAATCAATGAATCCATCCTCATAAACAGCACTAGAGACCCCCATAAATGCTTTTGATAGTGATATTTATTCCCAACATAGAGGAAAGCTATAAATCCCATGCACCTCTTTGCCAACCGGAGCCCCACAGCTGTGTTGCATCTGAAAATGTAAAACAGTCAACTACATAAATTATAGAAGAGAACAACATGGTTTCCTTATCACCTCCTATAAATTGCTACAGTACAAATGCAGCAGCTTTTGCTGATCAAGCTCCTCAGAGCTAATCATACCTCTGAGACAGGGAGATGTTTCCCATGCAGCAAGTTACATGGTGATGCACCGCAAAAAGAACGGTACGATGCAACGGACATGCATTTTTGCATGCTGTATAATATTCTGCAATTGTATTAACTGAAGTTACCCAATCCCATACATCTGTTTTTTCAGGGATTCTTTATATTCACATGGTACATGCAGTTTGTTATCATTTTTCCAGTTGTAAGTGACATTGTTGTTAAACTTCATCAAAAGAAAAAATAATTTAACTTCCAGTAAGGCCATGTCTTATTCCACACATAAACCAAAATACTTGTTTATGACCAGTTAAGCCAGTTAGAAATGAAAAAAATAATTCAAGAAGTCATGAAGCATTTTGCTTTGCACAGCTTGAATTTTCTATATTTCTGTCATGACTGGCCATCTAAATAGAGACTAAACAACTTTGCACACACAGATGAACAAACATAATTTACTATTTATACATGTAACTGTAAATAAGTTGATTGTTTCAATCATCCAACTTTTTTGCTTCTATTTGTTAATGAAGAACCAAGAAAATTAAATGAAACACAAGACGACCAGGTTAAAGTGTGTGCCTGCTTTGCTGCTTTTTTTTTTTTTTTTTTAAAATTATTGCCACGTTTATAAATTGTTCTGTTTTAATATGACAATCATCATTCATGGCTAAATATGGGAGAAGGAGTCAGCTTGTGTATGAACAGATCCGACTTTAAAATCACTGTATACCACACATGTTCTGAAAAAAAATGATGGAAGGAAGTCTCACCAGTAATTACAGTGTAAAATATAACTATCCTTATTAATGTATAAAATACTGTCTTTGAAATGTTGCTTTTGGTATCTCTTCATTTAAAGTCTCTCTGTTTAATTCAGAAAAACAGAGATTTTTTTTCTTTTCAAGTCAGTGCAATGCTAGGCGTGTTGCATTGACTTGAAAACAAAAGTTCTGTTTTTCTGAATTTACGAGATAAGGTTTACAAAGGAAAAATCAGTCTTTTGGAATTACTGTACATACATTTAATATGCAACAGCTTATTTCCGTGGAGCATACTGTATGTAACTAAGTGATCTCGAAGAAACGTGGCCAGGTCCAAAATATCAGATGGAGTTTTACATCTGAACAAGGGCAAAGTCCCCAGGTGTCTTTGCAAAATGGACAAACTAAATGATTCTATCAATATAACTTAGAGACAAAAGTATTTGCCAATGTCTCAATCCCAAAACAAAATTGAAATAGGCTAAACTAAAAAAACGGGACATGTTGGACCTGCCCTGGATCGAGTCTGTGAATAATGATAACGGGCTTAGAAAATACAACAGCGTTAATTCAGAAAAAAAAAGCTTCTTTTTTTTTTAAGTCAATGCAATATGCTTCCGTACAACACACTTCTGTACTCATGAAGATCGAAATAATAAGTAAAGTTGTGGATTCACTGACTATTGATGGGGAAAGAAAATCCACATTTATTGCTGGTTAATATCATAAACATTGTCATCGCTTTATCCACAACGTTTTGAACATATTTTAGACATAATTATCAACAGAAAATGAACTGAAAAAGTGAAATATTCAAATGAAATTATAAGAACAAATTATATTAAATTAGATCAAATAAAATCCAATCAAACTTTATTTATACAGCACTCTTCATACCAAAGCAGCTTTACATAATAAACACAATTTATAAAAACATATAAAAAAAAGCATCATGTATTCAAGTTAAAAACATTACAATTCCAAAAAAATGCACCTGTTAATACATTCCTCATCAGACACACATCCTCTCTCTCTCACACACACACACACACACACACCTGCAATGAAGTAATATGAAAAAAAACCCAAAACAAATATTTTATCAAACTCCAAAAACAAATTACAAACAAGGCAAAGACTTTGAGAGACTGAATTTTATTTCTGGATTCTGTTAAAGTGCCTCCACAGCTGCGTTTCGATGGTATGGCAATATGGCAATAAAAAACCTGGTAATGGAAACCCCTACATTTTGAAAAAACCTCTCAAATGTTGTTCACAAGTTATTATGCTTTCGTGAGGTGGTTTTTCAGACATGTCGTTATCGAAGGATATCACAAAAATGTCACGGAAATGCTTGTTTTGCACGTACATGTCACTAGATATGATGTAACCAGTTCTTGTCAAATAAAAAGTGGTATTAAGGAACGAGGGGGAAAGGAAAACCTTGTTACAAGCAATTTAAAAGAAAAATATAATCACCATCCTCGATAGTAAACAACAGCAAAATGCAGAATTTTACAAGGAATTAAAAAAGGAAATGAGGAAAGAAGGCTTTGAAAAGTGAAATCTCATGGGACGAGATTTTACGAGAATTACAGTTATGAGCTAAACATGTTCGAGATTTTTAAACACAAAAAGCTGCTCATAACACTCATCTCTATATTCAGTAGCCACATGTGCAGTGTCTTTCCAAAAGTCTAATTTCAACCCATATCATCCAGATTGCAACTGGAGTGAACATAGGAATCAGTTAAGATGAAGGAAACAAGCCAACATGAGAGTGGGAGTGTCAGTGCCAGTGGCGCAACCGCACGTCCAGGCCCCAAGTCACTTTCTGAATTTGTTAACGGGGTGTTTTCACGCTTGAATGGGGTGTTTAGTTGCTTCTTAATCTCAAATACCCTCTTGAAACAACTCTAGGCCAACAGTTTGTGGAACAGTGTATAAACAGCTGCGATGGGTAAAAACTCAATTATTTCTGCATTTTCCTGCTATCAAATCCAGACGGAGCCTAAAGACGCCCTGTGTGCTTATAAATCAGAGCTGTTGCGAATGAGATGTTGTGGCAGTGTAGCGTACAGTGGCTGAGTGAAAGCTGCAGTCCTCTTCTTCGTCTGTGAACCGGATCTTAACAGGATGAGTTTTGAAGCGTCACCCGTGGCGGCTCAGCAGTAATTGAATTGAGTTGCATCTAATCTCATTGCCCAGCTCCTTTGGTTCCCTGCCTCTCATTAGAGTTTGCCGCAGAGTGTCACAGGCCTTGGTTTCACTTTCTCTCCCTATCTCACACCCCTCTCTCATATCTCAGGGCTGATCTGCGCTAACTAGGCAATTGAGAGAAATGCTACAAATTCCACTAAGCATGAACCTCAGTTTTATCTCAAACTGCCAGCTTTACAGACACAGCTATAGCATTTGCTCACATTACACTCTTATCATTGGCTTTATAGTAATCCTGAAGTAGAAATCTACTTATCTAATTAAAACAATGAGATATAAGTAAACAAGTCATCATTAACCATGTTGTGGTACAAAATAAATGATGGAAACCAAAACAACCTTAAGCCGCAAGGAGGGAAGGATGAACAGTAAATGTAATACCCATCAACAAAAGATCAAATCCGAGAGAGCACCCCAGAAAAGAGGTCCTAGCCACTGAGCCAGCAGTAAATGTGGCTGCTCTCTGCTGTAATGTGCCAATCCTCTGGTAAATGATGGTCTCTGGCAGCCTGGAAAGCCCCGTTAAGCACTGTCCAGGCTCTCACATGGAATCAGAAACAACTGAGCTGAAACCACAATGATAACATTTTTTTAATGTAATTGCCATGTTCATGCAGTATCGAGCCAACTTCACAGAGTCGATGCCAACTAACTTTACAGATGCAGTCCTGTTAAGGACTTCCTGAACAGCATTATTCTCTAAGGTTATCAAGCCAAATTACTGTCACAAATATTCTATTTGACAGTCATTTAGCAGATGCTTTTATCCAAAGCGACTTACATACCCCGACAGGTACATCGAGGGGCAACTTGATGTTCAGCATCTTGCCCAAAGACACTTCGACACATATTCAGAAACCCAGGAATCGATCTCCCAACTTTCCAACTGACAGACGACTGCTCTTCCTCCTGAGCTACAGCCACCCCAAAGATTTCTACTCAGGAAATTATTTCACAGATATTTTACAGTGGCAGACAAATAAAGATCTCAAAATGTGGGCAAAATACTTTTTGTGCAGCTGGATGTAACCAAGTTTTACTGATATGGATCATGTAACCATGTTGCCAGATCTTTAGATTCTATTCAGATTTGTATACATTTCCAAACATAAAATGCATGTTTCTCTGGATGTAATGTAATAAGTGTGATGTGTGTGTGTGTGTTTAAAATGGAGGGATGGTTGAGGAATAAATCAGTCAATAGTTTGTCTTACGCTTCATTTTGTTTTGAACTTTTGCTTTCAGGCAGCTCACTCGAAGCTTCTGAGTCCCACGCTGCAGTTTTTGGGCAACGCCAATCAATACAAGCCTTAGAGGACAAAATAGATGCAGCGAAAGAGGATTTTAAATTGATCAACAATATTTTCTTCAACTTTACTGGTTGGTTTTGGATTCTGAATCAACAAAAGGAATATAGACTGCCTAAATTCAGATGAAAATTAAGCCTGTCACATTTGTCTTAAGTGCTTCATGGTAAGTGAGGCTTGTAGAGTCTGAGATGTAGCTTTTGGATTTTTACAGTTTCTTTGCATTTTGCATGTTCTGAGTTTAGCCTTTCGCCCTAAGACTGCTGGGATAGGCTCCAGCTTCCCCGCGACCCTGAATTGGATTAAATGGTTAGGCAGATGAATGAATAAATGAATGTTCTGAGTTTAGAGAAAACTTGCCAGGACATCCACTCCTCGAAAGACCAGCAACTATCTTTAATGTTTTTCATCTGTAAACTGTAGAATGATGAACTCCAAATAGGTTAATTGCCCTAAAACTGTTCTCAGCTTGAAGGACGACAACCATTGCTCTGCTAAGATCATCGCTGATGTCTTTCCTCTGATGAAGCCCAACAAACAGAACGTCTGATTTAGTAGAGGTGATCATTAAGGTCAATATTTACAATTATGCTTGTTGATGATACATTAAGAATAAAAATAATAATAATGAAGATGATTTCTTGACATTAAAGATAAAAGTTTAAAACTTTCTTCATCACAAGGCTGCACACGTTGATGCAAATATACATATTGCATTATGACTATAGAAGATTTAGCTTCTATTCAGCAAAACTTCCTTTTCTGCTCAAATAAAGCTGGATTTACTTTAATTGGTGGCCTTGGAGCAAACTGGGGAGCTTTGAAACAAAAGATGAGAGCTTTCTTTAGGATAAGGAGACACACGCAAAGAAAATTCTATTTGAAATTCTCAAGATGTAAAAGTCTCGCCCCTCATTAACTCTGTCTCTAAGTTCTTATTTAAGATATTTCAACAAATTCTTTGTCTTTATTTTTTTTTAGGTAGCCAGAAAAAAAAAAAAAAAAAAAATCCTTTAAGGGCTTGGTGAGTGAAAAGTGCCTCTGGGCTGAGTATGCTCACAGAGCACTTTGGACCCTTATGGAAGAGATCAAAATCTTGGGCTTTGGAGAAATATTTTTTAATATCACCTCATTGTTTTATGTGAAGTATAGACCAACAGACTTTCTAAAGTAGGGTAAGTTTACTGGCAATATTGGACTATTGAGACCACCAGCAAACTACACTTATAAACACCAACATCACACTGAAGAGAGTCAAGCTGATGTTGGATAATTGTCTCAAAAAGAAATTTGTCTCACCTGTTATAGCCTTTAAATATCTGATGATAAACCGTGGAGCAAAAATGGCTTAGAAGCAGACTGATTTAACTTAAAAAAATAAAAATTGTTATGGAGAACATGCTTTTTTCTGCATTTCTAGTTGCATAGGACCATTACAGCGACAGAGCAGATATGTAGCAAAAGCCAAAAGTAGCCAAAAAGTAAGCAGCTACAGTTTTAATGGGGTTTTAACATTATTCCTACAACCAAAGCCTTTTCGCTGCCAAGTGTTGTCCTAATCAACAAGACAGCACATGCAAAATCAAACAGAAGCAACATGCTGTCTGTAGCTTCACAAGAGGGAGGAGAGGAGAACATTTCCACTGTGAAAATCCACCCACAGTCTTTTCAAAGCTCCTCCATCTTTTCCTGTCAGTTATTGTTCCCCCTCACACACACTACATGCTGTGACATATTGGCACATACTGCACAACGAGGGGGCACAGGCACTAACACACGCAAGCAGAGATGTGTATGCGTGTGTCTAAAGGGACTGATCAAGTGCTGCGCCGACGTCTCCGGGGCAGCTTCGGCTAATCAGCTGAAACGCAAAGAAAAATGACAAAACGAAGGAGGACCTTTGCTGAAAAAGTTCAAATGTTCTTCTCTTATTGTGTTTGCTCTCAAGGATGACATCTAAACGCTATTTGTTCTTTCACACAAACAAATGTTCCCTCTGACATAAAGTAACATCAAAGCAATCCTCCTCCTCTTACGGCTGCTTGGAGAAAAGGCCAGGACGGTTTGTAATCATGAAAAAAGGAAGCTCTCAGCTGTAATTTCATGGCCGTTGAAGCCAACAGTGGGCAGGTGGTAAAATGGCTTTATTCCAGGTTCAGTTAAGAGGACACAGAAAGAGCAGAGGGGTTTATTGTGTGCTTATTGCGACACATGATAGCCCTCATTTCGTGTTTTCTAAGGCACAGGTGCTTGGCTTGTAGTTTTTCAAGGGGGGGGTTACTGAATTACACAGGTTGCCACTGCAGGTTGGACACTGTATATTGGGATGTCACTTTGGCAGTGATACCGGTTTATGTGTGCAAAATAAAAAGAGATGGAGAATGCCGGTGATGCATAGCTTCATCCGTATTTCTTTAATATTATTCTTCTGGTGCATTTTACGGCTTCTCTGATGTGCCCTTCCTTGTCAGTGTGTCCAAGCTGATTTATTCTTCTGATGCATGCATAATTTAGTTGTTATGAAGCCGCCGTGAAGGAGAGGCCCACAAAAGCACAACAGGCATATATGTGTGTGCATGAATGTGTAAAGTCTCAGCTGGGTGCAACTGATATACCATTATTATGGTTGTGATGGGACCACAATGCTGAGGAAACAAACTGCGGTGTGTGATATAGACGCGGTTGCAGTAAGGAGCTGGCATTCACACTTATCTCACACTGTGAGCAAAAAGTAGAAATCCCACCATTGTTGGAGGCAACACTGCACTTAACAAGACATTATTTGTGTTAGGAGTCATAATAGCAGAAAAAATGACTTGTGCAACAAATTGAAATTGGAGAGAAAGCGTCTGAAAAGGTAAAATAATGCTTTGGTTTCTTAAGCAAAAAAGATAAAGTGCAAATTGCAGAGGGAGAACACATAAAAACAACACATGCTTAAATGGTTATACTGAAAAAAAAGGAGCCGTTTCATATTTTATTTGTGTTAAATATCTTTAGCATGGACAGCCTTTCAGTAATGTTTCAAATGCCTTGGCTTTTTCTATTTATTTATTTATTTATTATTTTTTTATGCTCTGCACAACAGCAACGCCAAACCACAACAATCTAATTAAAGGACAGACTTCGTTTGGTTTGCCATCAAAGCTATCCAGGAGAGCAGCGGGAAGCATGTATTGTTTCACTCGTTTCGGGAACAAAGGAGACTGTCTCTGGATAGCCAATTAGAGGGATTGCTGAAGGATAGGGAGCAAAGTTTTTCTTTAGTCTTTCTCTTCGTTGTACTGTAGCTTGGCAGAAGCCATAGGAGGTCTGAGGGACTAGGTGTGGTCACCCCCCCATTCACAAGCCTCCTGCTCCTGCTGGCCCAACATTCTGCCAGGACACATAAGGAGTTATGAGGTTTAATCCAACTTTTTGTATGATTCAGCCAGAAAAACACCAGTATGATTGGTTAAATACCCAATACTGATATTGCCACCCATTTAGGAGTTAAAATCAGTGTTAGCCCTTGAGCAAGGCACTAAAATGTAAATTGACACCTCTGGTTTAGGGGGTACTTGTCTGAAAAATTATTCTACAGGATCAACAATGTTCAGAAAAGGGTCGAGAACCCTTTTCTTGTACATCAAGGATGACTAAAATGAAGAACCAAATTTTCCAATCAGGATTAATAAAGTAAACATCCATCATCATTTTCCGCAGGTCTTTCTGAATACATGCAGTTGTACATTTTGATCTGTCATTCCTGTCCTCTCCACCCCAACCAGTTGAGGCAGATGGCTGCCCTCCTTGAGCCGGGTTCTGCCGGAGGTTTTCTTCCTGTTAAAATGGAGTTTTTTCCTTCCCACTGTCGCCGTGTGCATGCTCAGGATGGGGGATTGGATCGAAGTCATGATTTGATGCAATCAGTTGGTTTCTATTATAGGATATGTATGACTGGCTTGAATTGATGTGTATGTAAAGTGCCCCGTGACAACATTCCTGTGAAGTGGCGCTGTACAAATAAAGCTGAATTGAATCATCATCATCCTCATATTTCAAGTAGCTACCAGTACAATAAAAACACTGCACAGGAATTCCGAAAGTTTTATCTGTTGTGTATCAGTCAATAAATACAAACATTTGGTGTTTTGCATGAACATAACGTGATACGTTTTGAATAATCTGATAAGCTTCACTCAGCTGTGGTGTTTCAGACATCAGCCACCCGGGTTCAACACATAAGCGTCTACACGTGCTGCAATCTGCATGTCAGCAATGTTAGCGTGTCCTCTGTCACTGTCACTCACATTCCACTCAGTCTTTTCTGTCACATGCAGTCAGCATCTTCTGACTGAGGCAACAGACTGTCAGAACCCCTAGAAATGAGCCATTTATCATCATTTTATTATCAAACAGGCGGCACCTTTCTCCTTGGGATTTTGTGATTGTTTAGTTAGTGCCAACTTTTGAATGTTGGATATTTATTTTATTAGTACATTTACTACATGAATTCAGGGTCACAGTATACTTTAAATCACATTTATAGACAATTTAAGTCATTCAAATGAGTGTTTTACCTCACCCTTCTGAGAATGTCAAGCTGATTTTATCCTCTTCTCTCCATCTTGCACACAGTGACTTTCAAAGAAACTAAACTTTCTTATGGAAGCCTTCTTTTTTTTCTTTTCATTTGTTGTTTTAAATAACAGAAAATATTCATTGCCTCCATTATGAAGGCCCCAGATTGACGTGTTTGGTCTGGATTTAGGCTCAAACTGTTGTCTGGGAGACAGCTGCCTGCTCGAAAAACCTTTTTTCTTTTCTTTTCTTTTTTCATAAAGAAAATAAATACTTCATTTCTGGACAATTTGGACATTTACCTTTCTCCAATTATATAACTCTCCAAGGGTAGCTTATAAACTACACTGTTTTGTGAACAACTGCACACTTGAGCTCTCCAACACTTTTATCAAGGAAAAAAAAAAAAAACAACAAAACAAAAACAGGTGATTAAATATTTACTCTACAGACACATCTACATCTGGCACCACACAATGGCACACAATATTCATATCTGCATGTTTTATATTAACTCTGGTCCCGAGTGCTGCAGAGACCTCCAAAGATCAAGCCTGTACATGGACTATACTTACCAGATAAGCTTGATGACTGTGTTTTGAGTCGCTGGAAACACTGACAGAATAAATCACCGGCCCTGGGCATCTTTAAAAACAAAAGGCAGATTACATCTGGCAGATTTGTGTTGGATCCTTTTCCCTCTAAACACATAATATTCAGAATCTTATCACATGAAAATGATAAAAAACGAAGGACCCAGAAGTGTTCTTAATGTTGTCAGTGCCTTTGTGTAGAAAAATATATTTTTTTTTAATCGACCCAGTGTTTTTCTCTCACAGCACCATGGTAACTAATATAGTGGCAGCTCCAGGATGTAGCAAAAAAACATAAATACAACTGGCCTCTGTAGATCAGTTTCACAATGTAACTATATAAGAGCCTAAATGCTGTCGAGAGATTCAATCGGTCATTTTAACATCTTTATTTATGACACTTTTCCTTTGCCTTCCAGGTTAATTTAAGGGAAACTGTAGATTTTCAAGCCTGACAAAAATTCTCCAAAGAGGGAGGGCAGGGACATAAAGATTAAAAGCTTAAAAAGACTGCAATGATGTATAATTTTCCTTCAGGGATTAATAAAGTATTTTTCATTTTATAATGAGAAGAGGATAGATGTACAATTAAGTAAATTATTAACATATTAGTACGGCCATATTTCCAAGAAAAGGAGGGGCACTGATTAAAATGTAAATACAGACAGAGTGCAATGATTTGCATGTCTCATAAATTAAATGATTATTTATTAATAACAAAACATGGAGAACATATGAAAAGTTGGCAGTGAGAAATCCTGAATTTGGCAGCAGCAATATTTCTCAAAAAAAAGCTGGAGCGCGGTAACTAACAGAGGGAAATCTAAGTAGCACTTTGGATGTGCAGTGACATTACCGAGTATGAAAAGAGCACCTTAGAGAGGCAGAGTCTCTCAGAAGGTGAGGGCAGAGATTAAGCAGTATCCAAAATGAAGAGCAATTCTAGAATAACATTGTAGGGATGAGAAAATTAAATTGAAATTGGGAATTTTTACTTCAAAATTTTAAAATTGATTTTTTGTTAAAAGATTGATTTTTTTTTTTCAAATAAAAATAATTTGTTATAGATTTTTTTGTCATTTTTATTATTTTTTTTACTGATCTTTTTACTTGTCTTCTTGGGCATTATAGCAGCTGAATGATGGTCTACTGTGTTGTTTTTTCCAAACTGAAATCAAGAAGAATGACGTGCAAAACAGTTTTGTACTTTTTTTTATTATTATTTTGGTATTTAGTCTATAAAAATCAGCAATATTAAGGAATTGTGAGAGTCACAATTTAAATCAAATCGGAACCCAAAAAAGTCCAAATCAAATTAAATCGGTACTAAAGCATATTTCCGCGGCCCTATAACATTGTGTGGTATAAAATTGTGGTGAATGAATACTTTATTTAACAGCACATATGGTAAAAAGTTGTGTTTTGAACAGAATATTCATATAAGACACTTTACTGTAACATTAAACAAAGGATTTTACTTCATGCTTCCTTAGACAGATAACCAGTTAGCTGGTTGCAGTATGAACCTTTTTCTGGCTTGTGGTACCTGTTTTAACCATCCAACCAACTAAGAATACTTTTTCCTATATTTGTAAGACTTCTTTTATATGCTTTCAATTTTAAATGACAAAAAAAGTAAAGTTAATCAAAACCAGTATTTCCAAATAACCAATTAAATTAGCAGTTGCCTAATAAGCTAGATACAACTGAGAAAATATACATCATAGAATTTCCATTAAAGCCAGCAAATAAACCACTGTTGGGTATGAGAAGTCTGCTTTTGTATGCCTGTTTTCTAATTCCCGTCGCATCAAACATTTCAGAGACTCCCGGCAGCATTGGCATTCAAGCTAACTGATCCTGAAAATATAAATTTGTTTTCTGGTGTCAAACAAACAATACATTTTCTGACTACTTGTGATCTGTTTTATAATTCATCGTTTCCTGCTACATTTGAGGGAGGTGAGGTTGTGACTGCTATGCAACAGCCACACTGAGTGCAAAGATGGGGGGAGGTGACATAAGAAAAAGCTAAAAGCATATAAAGAAGAGGAATGGGGGGAGTGGGAAAAGGAGAAAGAGGGTAGAGTGACTCATAAATCAACAAGAGGTGAGACTGCTGAATCAGGGTTGATTGTGCCTGGGAGAGACAATAAAGCCTGTAATCATCTGTCTCTGCTGCACAGACCTGGCAATTATCTGCCCATACCTGACCACCAGAACAGAAAGGGCAGGATCCATCTGCCTTCACCCCATCACCCTGTACTGTTCCAGTTTTCAAGGGAGAATTTGTGTCAGGTAAAAAGATAATATTCCCAGTAGCAGACCTAAGGGTAGGGAGAACAGATGGCATAACTGAAGAAGACTTGGAGGAAAGAGTTTTTTTTTTTTTTGCTTTTTTGTTTTTTTCTGGTTAGGCATACGTGATGTTTGGGGGAAGGAGTGGTGATAGCTGTTTGGATCTTTTATCTCCCTCTACCTACACTTTACAGAGTGTTACCACACACATAAGGTAGCCTGTCAATAAAATTACTACAGATATAAGGAGAGTAGCCAATCATTAAGCTGGTATAACACAACCTACGGAAGCTCCATTTGCTTCCACTGCTGTTCCTTCATCATAATGTCTGCTTTCAAACAGCTGTCTCATATTGGCATTTAAGGTACAAATTTCCCTCCATTCCTCTTCAATAAATTTGAGGCTGAAGCATACGGACAATCCCTCTCTCACTGAAAGCACTGCAACAAGGCCTAAAAGCAATTTTTTTTTTCGCCAGTCTAATAACAGAGCCAAATGAATAGTGTGGCTGTAATTAATCTTTTCTATTGACTGAATAAAACCTCTTGGTGGAACTCAGCTGCTTTTCTTTTTTTTTTTTCTATGGCGTTGTGTTTTCCCTCCCTAATGGGAGATTTTGTTGAATAATTGCGAAGCTGCTTCCAGTGCTGTGGATGATCAATGCTTTTATCAAACACAAATTAAAAAGCAAAAAGGCACTCAAGAAAATAATACATTGCAACAGACGATTTGTGTTGCACATCCTGAGCAGAAGGTTGTCTGTAATTTACCAGTTTAATTCAATATTTACGTACAAAAAAAATGAACATAAAGTGGAGCAACAAGCTGCATGAAAGGCCGTGTTATACTTCTTTAGTTTTGTCTCTCTTGCTTACTTCATAATGCTGTACTTGTAGGTTCACTAAGCTTTTTTTTTTTAAAATATTCAATCTGTGTTTCCAACACTCAGATAGAACAATAATGAGAGCGTGTATATTAAACAAAAAATAATATTGTTACACTATGAAAAAAACAGATTCTGACAAAAAAAGGAAAAAAAAAACCCTCTAAGCTAATGTTGGACATCAACAAAGGAATACATTCAGAAAAAAAGTCCCCATGAAGCCAAGAACTACCAGCTAAAAACAGCTAAATGCTAAACAAACCCACATCAATCATCTGCAAGTGCAAAAATAGTAAGACAGACAGTCAATATATTTTGCTAAAAATGAAAGGAATTAGGCTTAAAATTTAAATAAACACTAATTTCTCAGTTTTAATTGATCTTATGGTGTAAAACATTTATGAAGGTAATAAGTATAAGATGCTTTTTAGAAAAGGATGAAACGGACCTGTTATAATCGTTTACTAGTAATGACACATGAGCACCGTTAAAGAGACGGGAGCTAATACTATTACTTGACACAAAGTGACAAGTACTTTCTTTATTTTCTTTCCTACTAAAGCTATAATGTAGGCTCTTTAATGTTGACATAATCACCTGTGATTCATTTGTAAACTGGAAAAGTGCCCGGATAGCACAGCTCATTTCCATCCATACTGCTATTTCCAGCCGATGTTGTAGTCCTACATTCTTTTTAAAAGGATCCACTATGAGATTCCTAGATAGACTGATAATGAATCCACAGTGTCTTGGCTATTTTGTGTTTTTTGTTGCATGTTTATATCTTTACTTGTTCTGTTGCAGTGATAAAAATTCCAAATTTTTCCTGTTCTGGATCGTGGTATCCAGAAATTTGCCATGATCCTGGACCCTGGAAAAAGCCTGTTGGGAACTTGTTTTTTTTTTTTTTTGACCAAGCACCCTGACATATTGTGAAAATGACCCTATCACGCTATGATAAAGAGCCCTTGAAAAGGTTTCTGGATCCACATGGTGATCCAGATCACTCCCAAATTATAATGGAGCCAAAGTCTAACCAGCATTCTCAGAAAAAAAAAAAAAAAAAAACTTAAAATCTGTCCAGTAGTTTTGTGCTAACAAACAGACAGAAAAACGACACGTCCACCACCTCGTTGGCAGAGGTATTACACTTAGCACATAAAGTAAGGGAATGAATATTTTGTATTTTATATTTTTGTTTTTTAGCTGCTTGTTTTGGTCGACTTTATTATTTCATCGCTGTCTCTATTTTCTTAGCAAAAGTTGTATTATTGTTGAAAAGTCTGTTTATACCTTTTTAAATAGTGGAATAAATGATAAGCAAAATACATTTATGTGATAAGCAGCAGAGTTGAGCATGAGGGGTTGTGTGTATGAAAAACCTTCCCAAACCTTCTAATCCACCAAACACTGATTTTCTTACTTTTAGTTTATTCAGATTTAAACCAGTAACTTACTTTCCGTCAGCTTGATTACTGGTTTATGGTTTTCCTTCATGAAAGAGCAGAGTAGTCATCGTCCAGTGTTTTTGGGAAAAAAAAAAACAAAAAAACAACAACACAAATACATAAATAAAATTACTCATAGAAAGAGTGAAATGTGTTGTTGGCTAGTTTTCTTTTTGCTTCATGGCTACAGAAAAGAAAATACACACTCTTGAAAACTATATTCCACTAACGCTCCTCTTGGTTTAGCCAGCAGTGAGTGTCCATATTGCCGGGGGAGCTGCACTACCTGATAAACGGAGGTAGAGGCTCTCTGACACACATCTGTCTGCTTGATGAGCCAAGTGTCAAAGCCCCCCAAAGTGTTGGATGGAGTGCATCAATAAACGACTTTAATCCCCTCCTGGGGCCAATGTCCTCCCACTAATAAGGGATCGTCTTACACCACTGGCAGTAGGGAGGGAGGTAGAAGTGGTTTGGCATGGGCCTCGGCACGCGGATGTGCTCTACGCTGGGAATTGTCTGTACACAGGTAACAGGCTGTAAATCACAAGCCCCTGCTGTTGCCTTAATTGCTGGACTGAATTGGTGTTTTGTTTCCTACTCCTTGTTTTCCCTCCCTCTCTTGCCCTATGTTGCCCTTTTATCTTTTTAAAGAACATGTCAGTTTGTCATCACTGCCTCTCCATCTCACTAACACCTCTTCACTTTTTGTATTCTAGGCTATTTTCCCCCGCTACCGCTTTGAATCCAATCCTGCCCCAGACAGTCTCACTTACCAGACAGAAGTGGAAAAGCAGAAGGATGGGGGCTGAGCTGTATTGGTTGTGCTGAAGGACATGTGGGTTGCTAGCATCCGCAGGGGAAGATGCAGTGAGTGTCCTAGTCAAAATGACCCTAATTAACCACATATTATCTGCAGGCTGTGTGGAGGATTAAGGCCCTCAGCTCTGGACCCTGCAGGCCTGGAGACCCATAGACAGAAGTCCTTTGCTCTGCATATTCTGCCTCCAAGTGAGACAGAGAGAGGCGGGGGCGTCAGGCTGGACCATAAAAAAAGGAACTGTGAGAGATAGCAGAGTGCATGCTGCAGAAGAGACAGGTGCCTTGAAGCATATCTGCAGGTCAGGACCTTTCTATAATGAACAAATAAAGAAGGAAAATACAAACTCTGCTTTGCAGAGCATGAGAGACACACTGTTGCTGGCACCCTCACAAAAAGGAAGCCATAATTTGGCTTTGCCTGTCATTTTGTGAACTCCTCTCCTGCCTTGGTGCTGTTTGAACAGACCGAAGTTACAGTAGGAAGAGAGGATTATTATTCGACTGAGAGATAATGAGCTCGTTTTCTCGTCTGACATTAGAAATCCAAGAAATGAATACGTTGCCATGTTGACAGGATGTCATATACACAGCTTCCACAATGCAATGCAATCCAAAAAGCTACACAGAACCCCCGTTGATGCAGCACAATAAGCGGCCCCCACAGGAAAACAGAGACTGATTTCTGTCGAAACCATTTTAGTTGTCACTGTGGCACGCCTCGTTCAAGATGAAACACGAGCCAGTGTCAACAACACCATTAAACAGAAGATGAACTGACACCAACTAGTAAACTGTTAGCAGGAAACAAAGCTTATTGCTCACAGTGCATGTCTGCTTTGAGTGTGATGTGTTCTTACAATTGTAAAGCACTGCTGGGTGAATATATTTCACATTTACATAACAAGAAATGATTGTATAAAGAGTGAAGTGTTGAAAGTTGAGGCGTTTATAAGGCTTTCATGGAGAATTACAGTGTAAATGTGTCCTTTGCTCGAGCTAGTCGTGGTTCCACGCTGTAATTGAAGCTACGTCAACCTCGACTCGAGGCTTGCACTTTAACTTACCTCGGTCAGTGTCGTAGAGGTAGACAAACTTCTGCCATTTGTAGTGGGAGAGCAGGCTGAGGACTGCACCCCGGAGGGCGGGTCGCATCTGGATGACAAACTGCACCTCATTATCGGTGGGGTAACTGGGCGTGACAAAGGAGGTGTGCAGAGCGCCACAGAAGGAGGTCAAGGTGTTCATGGACTTCTTGTCGTAGAATCCGAAGATGGCGTACACCCCACGGGAGAACTGAGAGCAAACTGCAGGGACAGCAGAGCGCAAGACGTGAGTGTTACGACAGCCATCAGCATGTGTGTGTTTTAAAAGTGTGAGCCTCATCAAATAAGGGAGTAATAGTTCATCATCTGGCAAACCACCAACAGAGAATCACGGGTTTGCGTGGCTCTAAATGATCCTTTGAGCATTTGATGAATCACTGACAACATATGTTGGAAATGAAATAAATGGAATTCAACGAGTGGTTCTACAACATGGCTCCATGATGCATTCATCACTGACATTTTCAGCAATTTTCCGTTTAATTTTCATCTTAATTTGAATATTAGAAAAAAAAAAAAAGATGGCTTGAAACACATGGGCTGTTGTAGTTTTTATGAAGTGGATATAGTACCATTCAAAAGTATGTACACACTTACCCTTTACGTTTAATGGGAGAGTGCATCCAGACTTCGGACTGGGACTGTGCAGTCTAATGAAAGACTCCAATCTTTGCGGTTACTGTTATTACTCCCATTCAGCATCAGTTATTAGTGACTATCATTTTACCTTAAAAAGTTGCAGCAACATAAACAGCTTTACAAATAATCGTTTGTAGCTCCCAATAATGTTACTCATCCCCTTGTGATCGCAATACAAACCCCCTTTTCTCCCTGTATTGACTCATTTCACCCTGGAGGTCCCTGTTCTGAGCCCAGGCCATATCTGTTATTAAAACTCACCCCCAATCATTTTTATTAGTCTGTGGAGCATGGCGCACTCAGCAGAGAGCTCACTTAGTGCTACTAACCAAAATGAATGTACTGTTTCTTGAACATCCAGTCTTTTTCAATTTAATCCCATTTTATTTATGGAGCACCAATTCAAAGAGCAGCCCATCAATTCCCTGAGAGCAAGCACGAGGCAACGATGGTGAGAAGAAAAAAAAAAACAACAAAAAAAAAAAACTTCCTTTAAACTGGAGAAAACTTAAAGAACCAGGAAACGAGCAGATTTGTCGTGGCTCAAAATCTTCCGGTGAGTGCTCGAATCAAAGAACGCACCATGCAGTTCAATATTCTACGTTTTGACAACATAATTGCGGTACAGTTAAGGGAAAAAAGAAACACACTAAAAATGAATAAAGTCAAATCTTATTAAGTGTTATGTCATGAAGCCTCTGATGGTAACTTACATTATGCACAGAATTACCTGTAAAAAAAAAAAAGCCACTTAATTTTTTTTTTTTTTTCATGAGTATAGAAGAAAATTGGTTTTATAGAAAAATGTTTATGTCATAACATACTGTGAATCAGGCTATGAGTAATATAGAAACAAACCATGAGGTAAGCAACGAGTCACATATACTCAATGTATCCTAAGTTGCTTGATATGAAATATCAACATAATGTTTTATCTACATGCAATTTTCTTGGTGGTTTTGCTTCCCTTTCTCCCTCCTAATGCCCATCAAACAGCAGACAGCCCACTCCCCCACCCATCAAGAAATCTGTCCTACATACACTTGTCTCGTTGTATCAGGACACACAGGAAAAAAGCCCTGACGGAGCCAAAAAGTGCACGCGCTGAGCAAGTTTAAAGCGTTCAGAGACAGAAGTTGAATGCGAGATGGACGACTCGGTTCAGAAGAAAAACAGCACAGCATCTGTCATCTGGCAGTGGTCCGTGTTTCACAAGGATGATGTTAAGCAAAAGTTATCAGCCAAATATGCCATAAAAATCCTTTTGTTGGTGGTATCCACTCTAGATGGCCATGCCTTCACCTCCATTGAAATAAATGTGATATAAAGCAGATGCAAAGTGAATATTCAGGTACATTGCATGCCAAATTTAACTTCACTTGGAAATTTCCCTTATATCAGTTTAGTTAAGGATTTGCTTTTATTTTTGCCCTCAATAATGATGAAATTAGCGTTTTGGGGGAGATTTAAAAATAGTGATGTATGTATGTATATATATATATATATATATATATATATATATATATATATATATATATATATATATATATATATATATATATATATATATATATATATTTATCACAGAATGAATGTTAAGCAGTTTGGTTTTACATATATATATATATATATATATATATATATATATATATATATTCATATATATTCATTCATCCGGGTCTGTGTGTATTTATTCACTAATGCAGCATGCACATGAAGATAGCCTCCATTCCAGCAGGAGAAAAGGATCTGATGATAGAGGCTCACAAATAGAGGCAGTGCTGCGTGAGTGTGTTTGCACCGGCAGAAAAGGCAGCCAAAGGATAGAAACGTCACGCCATTCACCGAGGGCCTCCTGCTACCACTAGGAGCTCCCACCAGTTATCGCTCTGCTCCCTCATCCAAAGTGAACGACTCACTGCAGCATTCACAGCAGCTGTGAGCGCCACTGCTGCCTGTCCTCGCTTCAGCTGACTCTCACTGAAAAAAACAGAGCTGAAAAAGACAACTCTTTCTGCCTCTGCTAAAAGTGAACACAGTTTTTTTCCCCAGTGACCAAATACAAATGTTTCTGTTGATGCTCCAATGCCAGCTGAAACCATACAACTTTTTTTTTTAATTTCAAATATCAACTAAGATGTTAACATTCTAAACTAAAATGAAGAACTGTATTCCCACATTTAAGACAGAAGAAAGTAAACTTCTCAAGGAGGAAGATAAAACCTGTCTTGTCTTCACCATCAATATTGCAGCCTATTGAAAAAAAAACACATCAAGAATTTAACATCCACTATATATTATTATTATTATTATTATTATTATTATTATTATTATTATTATTATTATTATTATTATTATTATTATTATTATTAATAACAACAACAACAATAATAATAATAATAATAATAATAATAATAATAATAATAATAATAATTTTATAATTATTAATATTATTATTATTAGTCCACATATTCATCTTCATTTCCTCAGACACAAAGCATGATTTGTAAACCCATCATGTACTCCACTGGCACAGTATAAAATGTGATGCTAATACAACTTCCATTAAGTCAGAAAGCATCAAGGTGGAAACCAGTATCAGCAGCTACAGGTGTGTTTTCCTTTCCTAGCCTATCATAAACGGCTGTTCACAAATTCTGATTGACTCGCAAGTGTTCCCGCTGGGTAATCAAGCATTCTCAACATCCGTAAACACTTTGAATGTTCCAGCACGACGGCTGGTTGACATGAGGACGGTTCTATCAAATCTTTTGTAATCACTGTGTCAAATATTTGTTCCGGATTGGCTGATGGATATCCACTCAAGTCGCATGAGATACATGAAATGTAGCTTTGGCTCTTGCTTTAAATAAGGGGTGTTAGTATCCTCTGAGCTGAAAACAATCCATCACCGGCATGACAGTTTGTATTTTGTGCCTCCATCCTAATCAAGCATGCAATCACGCACACACACACACACACACAGATGCTAACACACAAAAGAGTCTTGTTCTCTCTTTTTTATTTATTTTCTCTTTCTTATTTTTACACCCATGAGACTTCATCTGTCTTTGTGAATGTGTGTACAAGCCTCTCTGATGCTCAAAGGACAACATGGCAGCGCTCACGTATTTGGCTCTTAAGCACAATTGCTGCGTGAATGAGAGATCTAGTCACTGGTGGGATTTGCATCATCCGCTTTAATTCTATTCCCTCCCTATCTGTGTCTGTACAGGCACCTTTTCTACGGTATAGGCATCCCTTCACAGTCACAAACACACACGCACACATATAAGCCGGCACACATACCAGTACACACACACACACACACACACACACACACATACGAGAGGTCCCTGATAAGTGAATCAACAGATGGACAGCAGTATTGTGGATGCTGCAGGGTGAGTGGTGCAATCTCCCACAATGAATGAGAGCCAGTAGGAGTTTCAGCCCTTGTCAAGGCCCAGTTTCCTCTGCACTCTTTCTTAATTTGGGCCAGCACTGACACAAGACCTGTCCCAGGGGGGCTGATCCCCGAGCCTCTTCTTCTCTGCTGTCCTCTGCTCGAGCAAAATCCAAACTTTAATACCACGTATGTCTGACATATGTCTGTACCATCCCTTCTCAAATCCTTTTCATTCTTGATTTTAAAAATTCTTTTACTCTTTTTGACCCCTGTTAAAGAAACAATAGATGTGTTTCTATTACATCTAGAATGGCACGAAAACTAAATAATGCAATTTAAAACCGCTAATCGAAACACCTACCTACCTACCAATTCGTAAAAAGACTCAAATATTGCGAAAAAGTTTTTACGCGCTCATGAGGTGGTTTTTCAAGCAATTCGAAATAGAAACATCATAAAAGTGTAATGGAAACACCTTTTGCATTTACGTGTCCCCAGATGTGACATAGGGGGTCATGAGCAGCTTATTTCTGGTAAAGGTGGCGCGGTGTGGAACAAACAACAGCAAATTTCAGATTTTTAGAGAAGAAAATGAGGGTGAAATACTTTGAAAAGCCGTAGCAAATTCTCTGCAGGAAGTAGACAATCCCAAAAGAACGCTACGTGGCTACCTGGCATAAGCTGCAATTTTCATAAAATCTCGCGAGAGCAACGAGATTTTATGAGACTTGAGGTAGATGCACTACACACTGTTCAATGGAAACACCCGCAAATCACAATCATTGTTTGTCGAAACTTACAAATATTGCTTTTATTTTGCAAAAAAAAAAAAATGTAATGCAAATGCAGCTTATGTCTTTGCAAAGTCCACCACCTTAGTGCTGTGGAAAGCTTTTCTCACCCCCCGCCCCACCACAACCACGGCCAATTGACAGCAGGCGTGGTCAGTTGGCGGCCGCCACCTCCCACCACCCCATAGGCAGAAACCTTGGAGAAACACTGATGATGTTCCAAACAAGGAATGAAGTGTTCTCTTTTGGGGGCGCATTCTGGTCACTCTCCCTTCACCACATCTGCCAACATCCCAACTTCTTTTGCTTTAAGTGTACATTATCCTGTCCTCATTGTCTCCTCCTGCACCTCTTTCTTCTCCAAAGTCGATCCTCATATCGTCATGATGTGTAGTTTGTGTTGTCTTTTTATTTCTGGTTTCCTGTTTTATTTTGTAGTTTTCCTTGTTTAGCTCTCTTGTGTCTTGTTTCCTGTTTTGCCCACCGTTCATTAGTTCACCTGGTTTCATTTAGTCCTTTTAATACACTCGTGTCTTGATCTGTTTCTGTGTGAAAATACATTTTAAGTTCTCCTTTGCCTGTTTGTAGTTCTTCCCCTTGTTTCTTTGTTAATTAAAGACAATTCTCTGCAAATCCTCTGTCTCCTGCATCTCCATCCTGTATCTGGGTCTACATCACCACCACAACAATGAGCATTATTTATGGCATCTTACAGCTGGCTAAAGGTTAATTACATGTATACATGACCCTGCAGACCCAGCCAGGGTTAGTGTAAAACTACATACAAGTAATGGAAGCAGTGGTATTGATTTTCAGTGAAGTGCCTTAAGCTGAGCTGATCAGAAGTGTCTTTTTTTTTCTCACTTTTAATCGTCACTGGTTCATTTCTGTTAAAGGCCATTCAGCATTGCTACCTTGCGGTTGCAAGTTTGAGCCTAGAAATTGCATACAATTACATCATATGTAGTATGCTGTGTAATATATATATATATGTAAATATATATACATATATATATATATATATATATATATATATATATATATATATATATATATATATATATATATATATATATATATATATTTATTTATTTTTTTTTTTTTTTTTTTTTTTTTAGATTTTTACTTTCTTTATTCTGACAATTTTTGTTAATTGTGCTGTAATTTTTGGAAGTATGTTGATAACAATGTTTGGCATGCACGGTGGCGCCTTACAGAAGAAGGAAGAAGGTTGCTGGTTTGAGTCTTGGCTGTGGCTCTACACTGGTTTCCTCCCACCTACAATACATGCATATAAGGCTAATTAGAACACTTATTACATCTCTTCCACTTTGGATAAAAACATCTCCCATATGACTGTAGATTAGAACTAAATATTTAGCTTGAATTAAATATTAAGATTGACCGATGAAATCTTTCTTAGTTTTTCTGCCTTCCTTTTTATTTCTTCTGATTTGCAGTATACAGAATGATCTGGGGTCGCAGCATCTGGGCAGATATTATAACACCTGTCAGGTACAGCAAAAATGTGTGTTTACTTGGAGTTGAATCCCTATTTACAATGACGTGATGAGTTGTGTTTAATGGCATTTGTAAAACAATTAGAAAAGTACATTTTATTTATTTAGTTACTGTCCCTAACTTTCTAATGTCATAGGATTGTTGTGCTGCATTTGATGTCAGCTGGGAACTCTCAGCTTTTAATTTCCAACAATAGAAAATTAAAAAAAACAAAAAAACACAAAATGTTAGATTTTCTTAGTGGTTACACTGATGAAGTCTCAAAAGAGTGAAGAAACACTCTTTCTGAGATGTAATTCTATACAAATATGAGCCACTCCTCAGTTATTGTCAGAAAATAAAAATGTTATGTGTTATACTCAAACACAACAATGGTTCATCTCTGGAGTTAGGAACCTTTTGTGTCTTTGAATGACTTATTGGCTTTTGTTGTGTTGTTTAATGGAGGAAATATAAATACATTTCTCTGAAAACAGACAAGTAAAGAACTAAAAATGAATAAAAAAGCAAGCAGACAAAGTTTGGAAGAAAGCCTATCACTATTGCTCAAGATCACTTTGCAAGATTACAAGACATTCTGGTTGCTTCATGACAATACTCTAAATTAAATATGGCCTTAATTTATATTAAAAGAGAGAAAGGGCCAAGTTTGAGAGGCCCGGTTTCCAAATTCAAGTATGTCCTCAAAGTCCCAGATTCAGGTCGCTGATTAAATCTTAATGTTTGGAGTTTACTGCTTTTCTGTGTTCACGTGCTGGTTGGGTTAATGCTGCAGTAATTCCTGGAAGCAAAGCACTATCTCCAGTTTTTGACATAATATAGTCTGATTTCCCAAAAGCAGTCATGATGTTCTGCAAAACGTTTGACTTAGCAGACTTTGTGTTTTTCTTGGCCTGAATCAAAATACTTTATCAGCCCAAATATAAATGCTTTTCTCCTCTTACACTACATTCCAACGGACCTCCTTTGTATTTCTGGTAAAGGTAATTTATATAATACTTTGGTGAAAGATAATGTTACAGTATTCCTTCCATCCTGCACAACAGCAATGCTTCTGCTCAGGGTAAAACAAATTAAATACATATTCTAATCAATAGAAAAAATCAGTATTTAGGCCTCAGGGTGTAAACATAAATTCTATAAAGTGCTGTGAGGAAAAAAATGACAACTAATTAGTTGGCTTTGCTGGTGCTACATGAGAAAAAGAGAAGTGCTGACTCTTATCAGTAAGAGCAGGAAACACCTGTGTAGAGCAAGTCGTTTTACTTTTATTTTATTACTATTATCCTAATTATTTTCTTAAATCTTTTTGGCACATTCAAACCTTCTAATTAATCAAAGTATGTATTGTAGACTGTAGTAATTTGCTACCTCCCTAATTTGCAAGACACGTATTCACTTTCTGGAAAGAATAATATAATCCATGTTTTTACATTTTAGAAGGTAAATAAAAAAAGGATAAAGTGAATTCATATCATCAATTAATAACATGAAACTTCTTATTTTGCTAATAGAAGTGTTAAAACATAGCGGAGTCAGAAGACAAAATCAATGTGACGAAGTAAAACTTTCTTTTCTAGAAAAATAGACGATCAACGAATACACGATCAACTTAACCCTCTGACTTGATCCTCTTAAGCCTCCGCACCACCTTGTTCTGCATGAATTATTTCAGTTCAACAAACAAAAAGTCATGCTTTTCTTAACTTTTTTTTTTTTTTTTAAATCCTTTTGGCTTTCCATTTACATAGTATGTTTGTACGTCTTAAATATTGTCAATAATATATAACATATAGCAAAGTACTATGTTATATATTTTTATGACTTCCATAAATTTTTATAGCATAGTATTTTGCCACATATATAAGTACAATATTATATATATATATATATATATATATATATATATATATATATATATATATATATATATATATATATATATATATATATATATATTTATATATATATATATATATATTTATATATATATTTATATATATATATATATATATTTATATATATATATATATATATATATATAGTTGTATGACTGCATTTGCCTCAGCAATACAGAAAAAGGAAATGATTTAACTATAGAGTGGCTTTATAAATGTGGCAAAATATTATGTGACTATGTTGTAAATCTTTGTGGAAATATACATAATATCTAGTGTAGTAGATAATTAGCATGGAAGGGATAAAGAAAGTACATTAATGTGTAATATATATATATATATATATATATATATATATATATATATATATATATATATATATATATATATATAAATGTGTGTGTGTGTGTGTGTGTGTGTGTACATTTCTTTATTTTATTGTATCAACATCTCTATGGTATGTAATGGTATGTAACAGTGACCGGGCAAAAAAAGAACAATATTTCTGGAATATTACACATATAGAAAGTTCTGGATTATCCTACTGAAGCTCGAAAGCTCAACAGAGCCCCGCTCTGTATAGTATGAATTCTACTTTCTATACCAAAGTACATTTCTATGCAGTCCTGATTTCATCCTCCTTCACTACCTCACTGTCTCTCTCCGCTTCCCTCTCTTTTATCCTCACCACTCTATTTAACTTCTTCTTTTGTTGCTTGCTTTTTCACCTCAGCCATCTGGTCATCCCCCAAAGCACACATCCTCTTCAAGCAAAGCAGTATTTCTCTTCACCTGAGTGCCTCTCACTTTCCCCTCTCCAACTGTTTCGCCCGTAATTCCGGCCCGTTCCGTCAGTGAATCACAGGCTGCTGTTGGACTTTGGGAGAAACAAAGAACGCAGGGTGTGGTCTGGAGCAGAGCTGCTGTAAAGAAATCCTCTGCCCTCAGCTTCATCGCCTTGTAATCAAATAAAAATGAAATAAATGTTTTGCTCCACGTGGAAATAAAGGCGGCTAAACCTGTCTGACTCTGAAGAAATAATGCATCAGTATTAATATGATTCTGGGAGCAGCATGGAATTTCAATAATGTTAATTTACTTAAGCCAGAAAACCACATGCGTGCAGGTAGTTATTGTGGAAGCTTGTGTATGACTGAGTGGCAAAAAACACAACACATAACTCTCTCTCATCTGCTCCCTCTATTTTCATCTTCCTCAATTCCATTTGGTCTTTCCCTTTTTATTTCCCTGTCTCTGTAGCTAACTGTGCCTCTTCCTCCAACCACCCCACTCTCACCCCGCTCCCTCCCACTGCTGCTGCAGGGAACCATGCATCCCATCTCCAGTTCACTGGTCAAACACACAGTGTGCCGCCCTCATTCCCTTCTATAATCAGGACAGCCGGCAGTGCTACAGGGATGTTACATTTCCAACGCAGCACTTGAGATGGCCGGCCCGGAATGCCAGTAGAGAGGAATATGTCTCATCCTGCAGCCAGGCTCGGCTAATTCCTTAAATAAAATAAAGGAAAACAAGAAGTTTTCTGCACTCAGAACATTTAGGCACCATGCTCTTTTGTGGCCTGTGAGCCAGAGTCCTGCATAGCCTTCGGGACATCGGCAGGGAAAAAGTAAATGTCAACGATGATTGTATCTCTTTAGCAGTTTTCCTCGCCTTTGTCACAAAAGCCACATTCTCAGCTCAGATTTCTCTCTTCCAAACCACTTGTCCTCCATTTCCTGACTTAGTTTTTGTCTCTTTCTTCCCTCTGGTTCTCCTTACTGCTATTGCTGGTACCACCACCCCCCCTCCCTTCTCCAACCGTCTCATCCCACTCGCTTACATCAGGACCGGTCGTCCCTGTTCTGAACTGAAGAAGGAACGCTGTCACAAGGAGATATCTTGTGAGTGCCCAGGGGGATCGCATCAACTCTTGTCATACAGAGATGTGAAGTGTTTCAAACTGTTAACTCAAATGGCAGACCCAGATTCAAGAACCACTCGACTGCTGTGGTGCCGCGAGACGATACAGGGAAGCTGCTACAAGTCCTGCGGAATCAACTTCTAAAACGTGTTTATACTTCAAATTATTTGCTTGATTTAATTACACGAGTTTACACAAAAACACGCATGTGCATGCTTATAGCATAAAATGTAGTATTCAGCGTTAGAGTGTGCCTGCATTTTAACATTAAACAATTTTACCAAATGTTAATTGGAATTATGTGGCATAATCATGGTTGCGTTTAAATAAGAAAAAAAACAAAAAAAACAGCATTTTGAAAAGCAGCCCTGAGGGTTAAACTCTGCAACAAGACGAAGCACATGTAAATGTCACAGCCTCAGAAGTAGAAAAATAACAGAAAAAAAAAGAATGATGTTATTGAAATGTGAATTTATGCATGGAGATATAGTCCTGAAACCTGCAAATGGCAGCGAACAACAATACTGCACAAGCAGAATGCAGAATGGAGGAAAATGGCTGCATAGCGAACGTTGCAACATACTTAACCAGGTACCTTTGAAAATGCACGTGAAATTTCCTGCAAAGCAGCTATGTCACAGGTGATCACATCTAAAATTCACTTGATTTCACAGAATTTTTCTAACTGAACTCTGAATTTGTCATTTGCTCCATGTTCAAACAGTCAGGTTGAGAAATCCCACTGCTCAGTGTCTCATCAGCTGTTTGGGCTGAGAAAAAAAACCCAAAAAACAAGCAAGTCCCTAGTGCCTTTGGTGGATTCACATCTGCTTGTGCATCTTTTTACATGTTTGGTAAGTATTGAACCTGAGCAGTGCATGATGGACATTAGGACAGAAGGAACAAGTCCTGGAGATGATGAACCTGGAGTTGAGCTGCTCTAATGATCCTAAAAGCTACAGAAACTGCTCTAAAAATGATTACATTTGCAGCAAAATGAAGCAAAATAAATACTTAATTAGTTTTAATGATTGTAGTGATAAGCAGTAGGCAACCTGTTCAATAAACTGTCTAGAAAGGTAAAGGCTCTTAACTAGAACCCTAACCAACCTGCAACGCGTCATTAAACCGTCAGGATTAAGTTCCATTAAACTGTACGAATTCTGAACACTCAGTTGAAAAACCATTAAAAATGCCTGCCACATCAAAGGTTCGAGTGTAGCCATGAGCTGCTCGGAACATATTGTGCTGTGAATGCGAAACAGACCTGTGGAGCAAAGGTCAGACTTGGTTCACGTGCACATACTTCCAAAACGCTGAAGTTCATTTCTTATTCTCTTTCCTCTCTTGTTTTTCTCCGCAGCCCTTCAGCCATGAGCTGCCTATCCTCTCCACCTGCCATCTTGATGATATAGTCCTGTACTTGTGGCTAGTGAGCAATCCTCACGGGAGTCAATGACTCATCTCCATCTCCTTCTGACAGATATTTTCACCTTCAAGGGCTTACCATCATGCTTTTGTTCCAACACACAACAACACACTGCACTGGCAGCGCTGTCACGGTCAAAAATACCTACACTCCAGAAAAAAGAACCTGCACATGGAGGAGATGTCTAAATTATCTCCACTGCTTTCTGATCATGCAGAGAACACAAAGAGCAAGAGGTTTGAACGCGAATGCTGTTCAAATGTTTGATACATTAAACTCTCCAAAAAAGTTCAGAATGCAGTGTTGTGATGCAGATGTCAGATTGGATGACTCTGCCGGATAACTCTGGGTATAATCAGTTTAATACATGGAGAAACCTCACTTTGCATACCCCAATCCGCTGCATGTCATCTCCTTGACACATGCAATTAAGGACTATCTATAGAAGCACATAACAGACCTAACCCCTTTGGCCCTAACTTCACCTCGGCTGACATCCTGAGAGATTCTGGTAAATTGCATGGAGCGAAAAACAACTTCTTCTTCGACAGACCCGTGCAGTCCACCGTTTGCTGCAATGCAGAGGCAAGAGGAGTGCTACAGGTCCTGTCTTATCCTTTCAAAGATGACTGCTCCTCTCACCTTGTCAGAACAGTATACAGTGAGGACAGCTGCTAAACGCTGACCTTTTGAGTGTGGCAGTGTGCATTTTTAAGGAGGATTCAGCAGAGTATGAAACATGTAAGGCTTATGATATTCTGTAATTGGATTTCCCAGAAAGCTGGTGACAAAGTCGCTCACACACCACTAATCCTACCAATCACCACTGCGGGCATAAAAGTGTGCTCGTCTTTGCAGATGAATGTGGATGAAGAGAGGAGAATGGTGCATGAAGTGAAGACGAGCATGGGGTTTTTGTGGATGGAGAAGGGTGTGGATTGCAGCAAAACCGAACAAGGACAGACACTTAAGGTGCCCCGGTGTGTCCTTAAAAGAAAAATCAGTTGGATCACCACCTGTGAGGTGGGTGTGAGGATGATGGGAGGAAACAGGGTGCCAAGGACAACGAGGAAAAGAAACAAGGAAGACAGAGTTCAGCATGTCACATCATAAAAGCAAACATTCAAAGTGTTGCTGTCAGAAGTGGTCTTGGCCTCTGCCATCCCAACAAGCAGGGCAGATTAGCTCTGCTGAATCACTGGAGACAGTTCACCTCAGGGCTGCCTTCAAGAAAGAAGATGCAAAAGAAAAAGAAAAAAAATCCCAGCCCCATCAAAGAGATTAAAGGAATAGTTTAAGAAGATGACTAAATTATTTGACTTGACTACAAGCGTGCTGTTCTCGCCGGAGCAAAAATTCATGGTGATATTTCATGGATAGTGTGCTGCACCCAGCTGACTTGTTTTTAATCCAATTCTACATATGCAGCAAGAAGAACCTGGCAGCTGAAAACCTTCGCTTTTCCTGCTCATATTTATTTCAGTCATTTAAATGACTGGAAAAAAAAAAAAAAAAAAAAAAAAAACAAGCTCAGAGAGAGTAAACTTTGTGGATGTCTGGAAGCACTGGAATACAAGATTTTCTCCTGCCTCCCCCCCCTGTATACATCAGATCTATTGGTAGTCATGCTCCAGTTTGCATTAGTCATTTTCTGTCTTCCTCAACTGCGGCGAAGATGTCCTAAAATTTGCATATTGCTTTTCAAGTGCACTCCATTTAAGTTGAATGCTTCATGACTTTTTTTGTTTTTCACTAATTCCATCCCTTATATTTAATGCAAAAGCTAAATGCACATGCACTGTTCATTTGAACTTTACTTAGTTTCTATAAAGTGCTTTATAGTGTCTTTTTCTGTTCACACCGACACATACAAGGTGCTGGCCTGTCATTTTATAACAACCTGAGGATGAGCATCTTGCATGTGGAAAGGCCACCCATGGAATCCTGGGAATACTGAACAACATATTCTGCCAACCGAGTTGCACCGGCTATAAATGTATGGCTTATATCCGCAGGCAAGAGAGTGTGCTGCACATGCACACCGAATGAGTATCTACCAATCTACCCCTGTAAACTGAGCCCTTGCCTGATCAAATTGCACGTATCCTTCATATCCTGTGGTGTTGATACAATCCAAGCTGCACAGCCGAAGGATTTTTATGGTGAAGCTTGGTTACAAGACTGAATTTGAAGACAGCTACTCTCCAGGACCACTCTCCCCCAGCTCTTTGTCATTTTATGAGAAATAATAAAATAAGTAAACCAGGACAGTGGATGGGATCAGTTGTTTAACCTCAAAGACTTCCCTTGAAGTGTTCCCTTTCCTTCTCAGCCTCAAAGCAGGCGCTGGTAGGCATGTAGAGTCCAGTGCCACTTTTCATCTCATTAGAAGCCTTGCTGATATGGTGCACTGTCCTGAATGATAATGCTGCAGAGGGTGGCATAGCGACATATATGGAAAACAGCAGGACCAAACAAGTGGCTGAGATTAAATCCAACAAGATTCTTTAGAAAGCAACCGCGCCGGAGAGCAGCTTAATTCATATGGAGCTAGGATGACACAAGGTTTTTTCGTATTGAATCTAACTGAAAAGTGAGCTGACAGTGTTGCTTGACTTTACTTTTTACATAATTTACAAGAAATTACTACTTTTTTTTTCTTTTTTGTATAGCTTCAGCTCAGATGGACTGCTACTCCTACAGGCCTTCACATCAAAGTCTCAATAGATCTACAATAACACCCGAAAAAGTTTTTTTTTAATTTTTTTATTTTTAATACTATAACTATAGTGTCAAAGTCACTATGTTGGCAACAGTGACTTCAGCGATAGTAGAGGGTCTACCACTGGTTCTTTCCAGATTTCATCTTCGAAGTAAGAAAAGATGACAAAATAGCAACTCAGCATGAAAATTTGACACATTGCACAGCATTAATTTTACACACTGTTCTGGACAATCCACATATTTCACTTTGTCCCTTATATACAGTGTAGGTATAGCAGTGTTTAACATCTAATATCTGATCATTTCCCAACCGTACCTTTAACATTGCTAGTTATTTGGTAAGTGTGAAGCTACAAATCTGCTGTTCAGCATAGAAAGCCACATTCTAACTAATACTCACATCAATTATCTCTGTTTACTTTTACAATGATACAATTCTTCAATCAATTTTTTTGTCAGCCTTTTTGTTTTATACATTGACCTAAAGTGATTTTGCACCAGTTTTTCATATGAATGCATCCTTTTTTTTTTGGTGATTTTGCACCAGTTTTTTAATACTATAACTATAGTGTCAAAGTCACTATGTTGGCAACAGTGACTTCAGCGATAGTAGAGGGTCTACCACTGGTTTTTTCCAGATTTCATCTTCGAAGTAAGAAAAGATGACAAAATAGCAACTCAGCATGAAAATTTGACATATTGCACAGCCTTAATTTTACACACTGTTCTGGACAATCCACATATTTCACTTTGTCCCTTATATACAGCCTTTTTGTTTTATACATTGACCTAAAGTGATTTTGCACCAGTTTTTCATATGAATGCATCCTATTAAAGATATTTTACAATTTCCAAATATGTTTAAAGAGAATATATAATTCATTGCAATGTGGTGTTTATTTAATTGCATATTATTGCCTCTGATTCATTCATTTATTAATTATCCTAACCGCTTAATCCAATGAAGGATCGCAGGAAAGCTGGAGCCTATCCCAGCAGTCTTTAGGCGAAAGGCAGGGTACACCCTGGACAGCTCGCCAGTCCATCGCAGGGCATTGCCTTTGGTTATTAGTTAAAAAAACAGAGAGACCATGCTTTTTTTTTTTTAGTCCATGGAATATAAAAACATAAAAGTCAAATATGAGCCAAAAGTCATTCTCATTAACAGTTTGCTTTCTAACTTTGCCATTTGACTTTGCTTTGTCTTTTTAACGTGCTTGTCTAACTCTGGGCTTTTTGTCAGCCAGTACAATTGACTGACTTGGGTTGTTGGCCCATTGGATCTATTTTTAGTCATGCAGCTGTGCACTCGCAGATTGCAGAGATCTGTTGGACTACCAGCATAACTTTTGGCCTGAAACAGCAAAGCTAAAAGTTTGTCCTTAAAAAAGTGTTTCAGGGACAATTCTACAAGTCTTTAGGATATACAAAATCATTAACTTTTGATGGTCATCAGCAAAAATACAGTGTGACTGAAGACCTATTGACATGTGACAAGTCTTTATTAAATATTTCATTCAGATAAATGTGCCACGCTAAAAAAAAAAAAAAGCTTTACTCAGGGACAAACCCCTGAAATTGAGAGAGAAATGCTCCCCGACTTTTCATAAACTTTGGCCACTTGAGAGCAGTTTGAAAACTTAAGCTTCTTTACACATAAAAGACCCAAAGTCTATCCCCTTACAGCTTAGGGATGGTTCTTGTACAGTAGCAGCAGCAGCTGCAGGAGAAACACTACAATGGGCAGGAAAACACTTTGCACAAAGCCATGAGAAGAAAGAAATTGAATATCAAGTGAGTTTGGTCAAACCTGTCTATCCCCTTAGCATGTTTCAGAAAGTTGTCTTGTTTGTTTTCACTGTTCTTTTTTACCAGAGTGATTGTTGTATCTCATTTCAAAGGTGCCTCTTTTGGTCCATTTTTGTGCAAAGGCATTAAGCTGTCTGTAGCGGTATAAACATCACAAGATGAATTTCTTTACACTGAACTTCAGCTTAGATGGCCCATACGGCTGCAGTTCTGTTCATATGTGCATACACAAGCAGGGGGTACTTCATCTCTTCATCTTGCTGTGCCTCTTCTCCTCCCTACCTCCTTCTTTACTCTCTTCTTTTATAAACACGGCTAAGCCACTGAACTCTTTTGTGTCCTTTTTCATCATATTCTAGCACCGTCAGGGCTGCAAAGGGCACCAGCATCTGAGAGAGGCTTTCCGTTGAGGCCTTTGGAATGGATTCTCTCCAAACGGCCTTTTCATTCTGCAGCTGCGATGGATTAGCTCTGTCATGGGTCCAGATGAGGTTCGCTTTCCTGATCTGCACAGCACGCTGCAGAAAATAAAGCCGCGATGCCGAGATAAAGGACGGCGGAAAAATAAAATTAAGAGACAAGGACAGAGCAGACGGCTACCCGATGGTTGATCACAGAATGATGGACCACTTCAATATTTCATCGCCACAATCATGCATGGACACACAAACAAGAGCAGCGGCCTGAGAGCAACCGCCCACAGGTTTTACGTAGCCATGTGTGAAATGGCAAGAGCCACACAACAGCACTCTCTCCGAATTAACCATTGGAGGGAGAAACAGAGGAGGATCATGGTTGAAAGAGCACATCATGTTTGCTTAATTTTCACTCATGAGGATAGTGAGCTCAAAGGACACGAGTGTAGGTAAGATACATGTAAAGCAAGACCACACACACATATTAATCTAACTTCAACAAACTGATGGACAAAGATGGGGGACATCCTTCTCAACAACCAGGCAGCAGGCAACTCAAAGCACCAATGGAGCTTTATAGTCCCCCACACAACAGAATCAAAGCATATTATTCATGGCTGTTTGGTCAGCATCCTACTCTTTACAGCATTCATGCAGAACTGATCAAATTCATGCATTCTGTGTGAATCAGTGAACAAACTGAAATAAACTTATTGTGCTGACAAAGCCAAGTACAGTGATTTAGGAGGATTGCATTCTGTTCATCAGCCTTGCCAGAAGATATTTCTGTCATTAACAATTTACCCCATCACATCAACAAATCCCCCCATGACACTGCCAAGGAGGTCTTGCTCTGCAGCTGCAGTCACAGTTGCAGTCATTGTATGAATCTACCCTATCCACAGGAGTGTTGGTCTGCATTATGCTTTCTATTATATAAGAAATGTTTAATATTAACCATGAAGGCTATTTGTGGCACAGCATGTCTTATTTGCATCTTTGCATCACTGCAAGGAATATGCTAATATATATAGTTTTTCCTCCTTGTCTCCTTTGCCTGTATGCTAGAGTGCCCATCCACTAGTTTCACAAGGTTATGATGCTTCAGTGGCCCAGCGACTGTGAACTGTCACAAGCAATCACTTATGATGGAGCCCTTGTTTCTACACAGACATGCTGCTTTGGCAGAGCTCTGCTCACGCCTGCCTCATTTGAAACAGCCTAGAAACGTGCAGATCAATCTGCTCAGGCGGCAGACGGAGAGCTGCGAGCTGGAAGCCCCGTCGCACTGTGATCTAATATTTACAAGTTGGGACTGTACGCCATGACACTCCCTGTTGGAGTTTTGTATTTATCACAACACAACCACGATGTCTGCTTTATTTTTTGACCGTGTTTAGTATAGAAAATATATAAGTATACAGCAGAAAATGATATAAATATACAGCTGATAATGTGTAGTCCAACTGGTCCAACAAGATTAGACCGCTTTTTCTTTGGATTCTTTGGACTCCTTAGAGATAGAATGAAAAAAAAAAAAAAAAAAAAAAAAATATATATATATATATATATATATATATATATATATATATATATATATATATATATATGTATATATATATATATATACACAGTCTGACCTTGGTTTGGACAATGTAGTCAGCAGCTCCTAGTGAGGAAGACTACAGAGTTTGTGTTTTTCCTATAGGAGCCAGAAAGGCCGAGAAATGCAGGCACGATGCGGATATGCTATTCCAGCTCAAGTAGGGGATTACTGATTCGGTGATTACGGGTATTGTAGTGGAGTCTTGTGAATGGCCAATAGCAAGCTGAATGTGACTGCAATGACTGCAGGAACATAGCCGTGATGAGCTTTGTGGGGAGAGATTAAATATATATAAGAGGGTGAGGGGAATAGAAATGACAAAGACAGGCAGCGTGGGGAAAGTTAAAAATGCTGACTGCAGCATCGGAGATGTTTACAAGAGACAAGTTCTGAAAATGCTCCTCTTTCCTTTTCCTTCTATACACTCCCTCTCTGCCATTTCCAAACCGGTGCATGAGGGTAAATGGCATTTTGAAATGAAAAATAATCTCTAGCACAAACAACATAACCCACTCGCCTTAAGAGGTTTTGCTTAGCGAGAAAACAAAATGGAAAGCAGCCACCACACAGAGCCGGACTGCTGGCATGAGATGAATAGTTTAAAATCGTAGCTTGCCCCTTGTTCACTTAACTTCAAATGCACAACAAGTAGCGCTTGTGTCTTATCAGAAGCGGTTTTGCCTTGCATGGAGCACAGCGGCGGATGGGTTTAATGCACCGCTAAAATTTTGTGCGCGTCTTGCTGCCTGGTTTATCGCTGCTTTTTCATATGGTCAGCCAGCCCCTTTTGTTCATCACAAGGCTGTGTTGATATCATCTTCAATAAGGGAACACAGACTTAGCCTGTCATTGTTGACTTATAGTTCAGAGCCCATCCCATTATTTGAACAGGGGTGAACAGATGTGTGGAGCAGAGATGGGCTGTCATGTTGCATCAAGTCTGCTGACGAAAATGGGAGCTTGATCTACGCCTTGTATTCATGGCTTGCCGTTAAACTCATGTATGCATCACTGTTCCACATTTTATACTTGAACCTATTCATGTCAGGTTGGTTAGGGGCAACATTAGGGTTTAAGCTGTGGCAAAAATAGCTTTTAGAGAAGAAGAGATCTATTTGTGTCAAAGGGTTGCGATCTTTCTTGAGGCATTTAATGCATTTTTTGCAATCCCAGAATTAGTATACTGTACTATGCATTATATAAAAAAGCATCTGCTCTTATATTAATACAATATTAGACACAGTAATTCCTTTTTGGCTGTGTTTGTGGGCTGCTGAATGATGATTATATCTTGAGGTTGCCAGGACATTCCATCCATAACCATTCCTTCTTAATCCCGCCTCTTCCTTGCAATTTTCTATTTGCCCTGGAAAACTGAGCAGATAGATAAAGGAAATCAATAGTAAATTCCAAGAACCCAACAACCCTACAGAAAGCGGGAACACACCATCAAAAATGGATAAAAATCAGGGCTGGTAAAATCTTTAAATGTGAAAATGATGACTGATTTTTCTTATCAAAAAATATTTTCCTACGCTGCATACTTGTCTTCACTTGACGACTGCTGAAAATGGCCAAATGCCCAGTGTTTGCTAAAGATGTTATAGAGATTTGAAGGCGCACACAGTAGCAAAAGAGGAAATCTGTTGTTTTACCAAACAACATCTGCCAGCATCACCGATTCCAAGACAAATAACTCTCCGACAGCAGCACTTCTCCTTAGGTTGGGTTTAAGAGGATCTTTGATATTCTGATTAAAAATTCATTGTGTTGAATCTGCCTTGCAGTGTGTACCATGTTTTTTTTTCTTTATTTTGAATCTCATTACTGCTTTGGCAATGTGCTTAACTAACAACAGAGGGCATCTCATGGGCAGTAAATTAGGTCAAAAATAATATTCCCTTCAGAGATTTGGCCTTTGGAATTTCTCCAGCCTTTAATGTGCTGTGCTGCATGAAAAACTTTAGCCTGCCGTGTCCTCTGTAAATTGCATCTATGACTGTAATAATTCCAACAAAATTACATGGAGGCTTCCAAATTCCAAATTTACCAAAACTCAAGTATTTTTTTTTCAGTAGCACCTAGATTCGGTAAGATATAGACCTAGGGATTGCTGCAGTGCAATAGGAATTATTGTCACATTTGCTTTAATAACTATAACGAGGAAAATAAATAGTTTTACAAATACAGGATCAATTCCTGCAAATAAAAAAATCCTATAAAACAGAAACTGTGCTATGTTCTTATAATCTGAACAGTGCTTTTAGTTGCCCCCTGTGTGCTGACATATTGCCTCCCTCCCTGAGATTTTATGGCTCCCAAAGCATGTGGCCCCATCACAGTCCGCTTCTTTACCACTTATTTGAGTGAGACCCATATCGAGCCACTTCAACGGGCCTTTGAGACCACCTGGGCTGCTGTCCTCAAAATCTCTCTCTTGCATTACTTTATTAAGGCTCATGTGTCACTCAGAGGCTTTTGCTGCTTTGTAGCGCTCAAGCAATGCATTCTTTTTTTTCTTTCTTTCTTGCAGCGTTACTTTATTCTCCAAATCCTGCTATGTATATTTACAAATCATATTTTATAGAATAGTGCCTTCTGAACAAAGAGGTGAGCCAGCGATATATTTTACTGCGGCTTTGACTTTGGAGGAAAGATGAAGTGTTTCTTAGAAAATAGTTAGATTTACTCAGTAAGAAATTTTAAGAGGGAGGCGTGCGACTGCATACAGCAAAAACGCGCTCTGTGCATATGTGTACACACTTGCATGCAAATGCACATGCTCGTGCATCCATAAAAAAACCTCCATCTGTGCCTCCAACACAGCTGGACTGTGATGTCCCTGTATAACCTCCATAGCCTGCAGAAGTCTCTAACTCTCAAACAAGTAGTCATGCGCTCATGCACACACATACCCTGAGCAACCTTTAAAAAACAGAAGTAGAAACTCGAGCTGTAATTCTGTCTCCGCTTGCTGTTGCTTACTGTTTTGCAGTTTCCCCCTAACATGTTTCCTTCGTCACACCTTTCAAGTTGAGTTACAGCTTGCGAGAACAAGAACTGTGGCACCACAACCATCACCTGAGGAGCTTCTCCCAACCATAGCCTGTCTGTGTCAGTGCTAGCCGGCCAAGCAAATGAAAAAAACAAAAAAAAAAACAAAAAGGTCTCCCTGTCACTTTGTTTACAATCTATTCATACAAGACCACAACAACAACAGCCCCAAAAGCTGTACTCAGCAATGCATGCAAAGATTTGGTAAAGACCCCTTCATTTGAGATTCACAACATATGCTATTTGCCACATGTGCTCTGTCCTAGTGGTGGCCGCCAGTGTAAAAAGGCCGTTGGTGTTTCTGGGCAACATGTGCAGAGCCAGCACTCTCTGAGTGGGCGTAAAGGTCAGTAAAGATGATGTTGTTTAGGTTGCATGACTAAACAACATTTGGGTTTCTGCAATGTGCTTTTAAGTCTTCATACTCTTCCTAATCAATTATTTTTGTATTCCACATCTATGTAAATTCAAGCGTCTGGAGGAGTTCTGTTGAAGAGGTCATTTTATGCTGTTTGTGTTTGAAAAGTCAGGACTGAGTTGGAGAGAATAACTTTTCTTCCATGACTTTCCTACATTGCTATGTAGGACACTTGGACAATGCAGGCCTAATGGCTGGGCTTGCCTTAAACAATGAATGACCAGCTGCTTTGAACTTTGCTATATTTGACCAGTCCTTTGACCAGTAAGAGTAGCCAAGCTGTCTGGGAGGCAGCGCTTTAAGGAGAACAGGAGCTACAACAAAGCCTTTCAGACAGTAGAATATTTCTTTATTTCCCTTTTTAACCTGTAAATGAATGATAATGTTCCTCTGGTTGGCTTCTCAAAATGAACCAATTGCAGCACTAGTCACATAGTACCAAAGGTCATCCTCCAATTTGCCCAATTTCATTTCTATGAGCTGTTTAATTCCTTGATCTGCTTAAATATTATCAGTCATCCCTGTGTTTTTGCCAACTGAAGAATCCTCCCACATGCAACCCAAACATCACCTTCACTGACCTTTATGCAAATTAATTGTTCATTAATGACAACTCCAGGAGGAAGCCAAGAAGGTGTGGCACACAAGTTTGAGAAACAGTCAAAATGGCAAAGAACACAGTCTGCAGAGAAGCATCAGGCCAGGTAAGATGAGAGAAACTACAGAAAGTTTCAGATTATTTCAAACTGAAAAAATATCCCAATGAGTCTGTTTACATGCACAGAAAAAAAACCTCATCAAAATCACATTAATGGAGTTATGAAATAATTCCAGAGCTTTAAACTGCTAAACCTGACATAGACCATCATATAAAGTCCTTATCAGATTATAAAAAATGTGATTAAAAAGGAGATTTTTTTTCCACTCCACCAAAGTCTTGGTGCATGTAAATCTGAATATCTGATCAATTTTGTATTTTTACATAATCAGCTTCTCTCCCAGAGATAATGCCAAATTCAGATTCTTTTAAATAGCACTTGTCGTAACTTTGTTTCTAGCTACCCGGTGAAAAAGAAAATCTAAATGTAAGGCAAGAAAAACTCCCGAAACATCAGAAATAAAGAGACTGAATTGTTTTTTGATGGGTTATGTTTGCAGCTAACAAGCCACATACATGGCCAAAATCAGCTTGTCATTAAGATAATTCCACATTTTAATTTTCAGTATGAGTGATAAACTAAAGGGTATTTCTTCGCCAAATAAAATCCTACATTTCATGAAAAGCATGAAGGTGCATGTGGCAGTGAGATCAGGCGGCTTGACATAAGTTTTATGGATAAAATTGGGTCCTGCGAAAAGGTTCGGGAACCTCTGACGTAAAACGAACGTTTTACACATGTGAACTACTTAACAGCTTATCATTACGCCTCACATTAGGAGCTAATGTAGAGACCATTATTGCCGCCATGTTCATCACAGTCTGAATGTTTTTATAATGACATGAAGTGATGTCAGCACACTTGCATCTTTCTAAATAAATATATTGCATGACGACATGTCAGATCAGATTATTACAATGATCTAATTGCTCCCAGATATCTTATGTTGATGGGCGTAATGTTAATGCTTTGTCATCTCAGCAGACAGATTCTTGTTTGTTTCAGTTCGAAAAGGGAACCAACACAGTCATTTAAATGGAAATACAACAAAGATGTTTATTTAAAATGAAGGTCAGGATGCTGAGTGAAATTCAGCAGCTTCCAGATTCTGTCAACAATGAGAAATGTGCTAACAGGAAAACGGAAAGCTCACTAACTGTTGATGTTAGTAAGAAGTGATGAGAAATGTCACCTGTCAGGGAAACTAAAGCCAATAAGCCATGATTAGCAATATAAATAAGAAAAAAAATCTGAGTTGTCTGATGCATTCCTTAATTAGTTTTCTGATGCACCACGTCCAAAGCGCCTTCAGACCTGCAAATAGCCTGCTAGGGCTTCACATTTGCTATTTGCAAGCCTTGTTCTGTTTGAGGAGAAATTCTCAACTCAAATACACTGCAAAAATATCACGTTTAAACTTTTGCTTACTCTTGAGATTATTTTTAGAAACTAATAAATGATGTAAACTATTGTTGAAACATCTTATTTTCATGTAATAATTTAAACTTTGTTTTTTAAAAGGGCATCATGTTGCTATTTACGTCCTCAGCTGAGTACATGATGTTCATAATAATATGATCATCACTTCATCCTTTACAAAGATGGGATCATTTACCAAACAATCTTTTTAATATAATGAAATATATACTGTATATCCAGCCTGCAAATCTCTGATTTTTATATCAGTATATCAGTTTATCAGTGCTCTTTACAAAAGCTAAATTATATTTAAATAATAGTAATTATTTAAATAATATAGTGTATATTCAATACAATTACTCTTTACTAAAGTAGCAGCAGCTCTAATAACATCTAGTCAGAATGAAACAAGATGTTTGTCACAGTGGTTGCAGAGAAGATTTATGTCTTGTCTGTGTCAGAGCTACAGTAGAGGAAGAAGCCAGTTAGCTAATGGAAATAAACAAACAAAACAGGTAGCCTGGCTCTACCCACTCCTTACAAAATCCATCTACCCACACCGCAAACAGCTCATTGATATTTAGTGTGATCCTGTGTTTATTAAAAATGTAAATAAAAGAATTTGGATTTTATTCCAGCTTATGTTCTGGGACCACAACCTCAGCTACCTGTCTGGTAAATCAGATTATCAGACATTCTGATTTACTCTCACCATTGTAAAACACAAATGTAGTAACAGTGTCCTGCTTTGCTGTGTTCTTATCCACACTCATGCAGAGTGGGGTGAGGCTGTTCAGTCTATGGCCAATAACTGTTGGAAAAAGTGGGAAAACCGAGAAGCCAAAGAAGCATGTGCCTCTGCCAGGGCTTAAAGACCTGGAGGATTCAATAAAAGAAGGGTAGGCAGATGTAAAAAGGCTGGCAGAGGGGACACAGACCATTAGCTTAATGACAGAATGAGGAATGAGGACTAGTGAGACGAGATTCAAAAGCCAAGCAGTGCAAAATTTGCCTTTAACAAGAATCAAGGCAAGTAATCTCATAAATAGCGAGGCAAGGAGAGGCATAAGGGGTCTTGGTGGCTTTCTCTTTCTTGCCTTGGGTAAAGAAAGTAAAAGAAGAAGGGTAAACAGGAAAGGGAAAGATAGCAGTATCATTAAGTTAGCTAGCCATGACCATCAGCAACATTAAGGCTGCCTCCTCTGCTTTCCTCAAACTGGTACCATTTGCTTTGAACTGCTTCTAAGTTCTCTGTGCGCCTACCTGACTCTTAGCTTACACAGCTTTTATGGACTCTGAGCTGGTAATTACACATTTCACAATTACTTTTCTTACTTCAAAGCAACAACAGTCTTGTCACCAAAGCACATACCATGCTGCCGTGGTACAAAGCCAAAGCCTTGAGGATTACTGAAGCCATGCATTGTTTTTTCTGACAGTCAGTAATTCAATTAATAGCAAACGGCTTTAAACTGACTTGAAAGAAATTAAACTGACATAAGACTTTGCTTTTATAATACCTTAGGATTTTTGTCTCTGTAAAACTAAGTAAACTTGGATTGAATTTGAATGTATTCATGCCTTCAACGCGCTTTGCCAGACTAAAGAAGGCAATTGAACTTTATGAGGAGCCACAGTAGAGGCCATTTATATTAGCTGTCCCAGGGCAAAAGGAGAATGGGCTCTAAAGTAACGAAACAGGCTTAAAAGGAGGGGAGAAATCTCTAGTTAACCATCATCATGATCAAAATGAGTCAAAAGTAGATTTATCCCAACTTGTTTGTAAAACCTTGACCGATTACATAGTGGAATATGTGCCATTGCTGACAAATGCCTGAGTCACACACAGAGGTGTATTGATGACAAAGTGACTTTGAATGTCCACTAAATAATAGTGATAGTTTACAGACCAAACAGTGAAACAGTCAAATGTAAAAATGACACACAGGAGGCCTTCCCTGCCTAAAGGCACAGTCCCAAAGGCTTGGAAGTCAGCAGATAAGTGATATTTAATAACAGTCATCTCTGGTTTGCCCTGTATTGGTAGAGACAATTTGAGGTGCTTGTGGACTGTTGTGAGCTCAGCATGAGCTGTCTGCGCTTTGCGAGCTCAGCTTGATAAGAGTCTCAGGGCACTCTCTGACAAAAGCGTCAGCTAATGAAGCAGTGCATGAATTACTTCTAAAGAAAGCTAAGTGTTGGTCTCATTTAACAGTAGCATTGGATTGGTATTAAAGTTTGCTGGTTGTTTTACAAAAAAAAAAAAAAAAAAAAAAAAAAAAAAAAACTTTATGTACAACTTCAGGCATGGTCAGGAAGTCACCGGCCAAATATTACGTAGGTTCCCCTTGTGTTGCCAGATCTCCTCTGACCTGTTAGGGCCAAGTAGAATTGCTTTGGTTCTTGTTGGCATGTTGGCAGCAGATCTCTTGGCGCTCCATGGATTGGACTCATTCCAGCACAACACTGGGATCATAAGAGTTTGACCAGATAAACATTAAAATATTATCCAAAACTATTGTATTCTCCCATGACATGATAAAATAAACTATCTCACTAAAGAGAGTCCATCTCGGCAGCTTTCAAGTTACTGTATGTGTGTATGCTCAAGGCTTAGTGGGTCCAGTCAGGATTGTAAACTAGCCGCTACTGGTCAGGTTTGTTGATCAGTCCATAAATAGATAACAAACATGTTGCTTTGGTAAATGAACAAGAGCTGAAGAATTCTTCTTTGTTAAAAGTCGTGCAAACCCTTGAAAGCCTTTCTCAATTCGTCTAACTGGCTGTGGCAGGAATTTGATTTACCACTTGCCTTCAGTTGTTGATCTTAATGGCTGATCTTTGCTTTTTGAGAGACAGTATGAAACACATAGTCAATCCAGCTACTTGTTTGTTTGTGGTTTCTTTCAAAGTGCTTTTCCTCCTTCAAGCCTCTAAGTAAAACGACATGTTGTTTTGTCTTTGTCTTGTGCTGTTCTTTGCTGGCTGCTGAGCAGTTTTTGACGTGGGGCGTTGATGATGAGGATCACCTTCAGGGGTACACTGTGCTTGGTTTGCAACAATGTTTAACTGTTATGTTTAATATTTATTTGATTGCGAGAACCCAATGTTTTTCAGCTGAACTCTGTATTTCAACCAGGGGATCAATGTTACAGACTTCACCACATGTCAGCGGTTTGAATGTTGTGGCTGATTGGTGTAAAACTCCGTTTTGTATACCGTAACATTCCACTGGAGTAGAATTTCTGAGCACTGCACTTTGTCATTTTGCATGCCAGCAGCAAAGCAGCAACAAACACGGAATGACTTCTAGTGCTCATACCCTTACATAACTTTATTTGCACCATTAAAGGCTTCTTCTTCTCTAATCTGAACGACACGGCAGTATTGCGACAGCATGATGGAGATGCTAAGACATGGGAGCATGAAACGGGGTCACGGCTCCCAAAGGAAGCCCTTCCTTTTTTGCTGAAGCTCAGTCTGCCCCTGAATTTAATTAGATTTTGATATCAAGCCTTTTTCTCCTATATGCTTCCCTTCCTCTTCAACGTGCATGAAATTGCACCGCATTATCTATTATGTATTCACTCTCATTTGCTTATTGTTTCTTCTGGATGCCTTCGTTAAGGCACTTGCAGCTCTGCTGCCTGTGATACGATGCTCTGCTTCATCTCCCTCACTGCTCAGGCCCACCTCCTCTGCAGGTCTGAGTCCAACTCATTTGCTGGCGTTGGTTGGGGAGCTATGGATTTTTTTCCCCTTTCACCCAATGACAGCACGGTGAGGTGCTATGAGGGCTGAGTGCTAATGAGCTGACTCTGCAATGCTGGGGAGATGCTCTCAAACACAGGGGGAGTCAGAGGACTGTGCAGGCAGAGACGCTCTGGAGCACCGGGAGTCAGGGGGCCATTATGACCATGTCATATAGGGGTTAGAGGGACAAAACCACACCAGTCAGACAGACAGAGCTGTGTGCCTACAAAGGTGACCATTTGACCAAATCGAACTCATCATTTTAAATTGCATAGCAAAATGGCATCTTTTGTTCCAATTTATTCTAATAATGTCAATTTGTTCTCTGTTATAGGAATCCGCCGCCACAAGAGGTGAAGAGGGATTGGTTATTCACAGCATCTGCCATAGTGAAGTTATATCACCTGCACTATGAATGATCACAGCGACATAAAATGACAAAAAGAAAAGAAAAGAAAGACATTAAGGGAAGATATAAAATAAATCCGTTTATGTTTAATACAGTGATTCTTTATGCTTAAATGTGTTATTTGCTGTGCTTTGTCTACTTTTTTGTTGCAGAGCATGAATTCTTCCAGCCGGAAGTCATTGACAGTAGATTAATTGACGCATGATTACTGCATGTAATTAAACACAAGCACAAACGCTGTAAATGTAGTAACAGGAGAGGGATCCTAACAACAGCCTCTCTGTGTCTGCAACCATGTTACTGTAACAAATAAAAACAAAGGTTATGATTTATAGACTATGTTTTAAAAATTGAGCTCTGTGTGTGTGTGTGTGTGTGTGTGTGTGTGTGTGTGTGTGTGTATAGGGGGATAGTTCTGTATGATTAAAAACAGCATATTTACAGAAAAAAATGTTTGTATATGTTTCTGTTATTTTTTCCTGCTGAGACATTGTGGATCAGAGCAAAGTGACAGGAACTCGTCTGCCCTGTGCTGCCTCTATAAGCTCCATGGGCGTTTGACATAAATAATTCTGCTCATTCTTGGTGGACAGAAGAAGTGGGACTCAGGACATGACTGACAAGTAAGCACACTTACATGCATGGGTGACTGAGAAGCTGTTGGACGACTCGAGGTTGTCGACATTGTAGTTGAGATGAAAAGGCTTTTCAGTGGTGTTTTGATTGGTGTTGTAGAGTTGGACAGCGAACCTGAACGCGCTGTGCTCCTGCACCGTGGAACGCATGAACAGTCCCCCTTGAAGAGATGAAAACCAAGATCAGACAACTCTCTCAGAGAGTCGCACTCAGGCTGCTGCCGGGTTTTGCACTTATCTAAATGGAAAGCAGAACTCTTGTGTTTTGGCTTATAAACAAAGAAGCTAATTGATATTTGACAGAATAACTGTGCCATCGTTTACCGGCGCGCCTGGCTCGAACTCTTGGCTTTGAGAGGAGAAGAGAGAAAGAGGGGGGTGTTGGGTGAGGAGGGGGAGACTCAGTCTTCCGTCATCTTTACAAAAGAAAAAAATGCTGCCTCTTGTGTTAAGGCTATTGTTAAACAGTTATTACAGTGACAATTAACAATAGATGTGGCTATAATTTAGTTCAAGCCAAGCTTTATTCTCAGCCTCTGGAAAAACAAGTTGGTCGGCATCATTGCGCAGAGCTCCGCGCGCAGGATCCGGCATAAAATATGATAAAAAAAATGGACTCAAACAAACCACAAAATGAAGCAGTTTAACGTAGACAAACACTTACCGATGTTAATCTGGTTGGGAAATCCTGCGAATGAGCGGTCAAAGAGCCAGAGCAGGAAGAACAGCGTGCGTTGTGCCATTTTCTCCGTCCTGTCTGTTCAACTCCTCAAAAAGGTCTGTCTGAGCAGATTCATATGTTCTGGGTGAAAACGGGAAGCAAATGGAAATCCAGTGGATAGATGATGGTCGCTCACAGTGCACCAATTCATTCATTGAGGTGCAGCCCAGCTGCAGAGCTTTTTTTTTTTTTTTTTTTTTCCCAACTAAGGAAGAGAGAGAAGGAGAGAGGGAGAGAGCGAGAGAGAGAGAGAGAGAAGCGGAGAGAGAGAGAGACAGAGAGGGAGTGGAGGGGTGGGCTGGTGGGGGAAGAAGGAGCTGATCTAAACTTCGATTGGACCTGTCGCGGCAGGCCAGTGTTTGTCAAATTTAAACTGACGTTAATTTAAAATGCTTCAAGCCGCCAGATGACGGCACTTTGGAATAAGTGTGGTACTTGTAAATATTAGCCCACCGTTGACCGAGTCAACAAAAACACTGCAATCTCAGGTGGCCGATGGTATTACTGGCTTGGCTGAACCCAGCTGTGGCAGCAGCTGCATGAAGAAAATGCAGGAGAAGCAACGTTTTCACAACAGCAGACTATCTATCTATCTATCCATCTTTCCATCTATCTATCTATCCATCTTTCCATCTATCTATCTATCTAGCCATCTTTCCATCTATCTATCTATCTATCTATCTATCTATCTATCTATCTATCTATCTATCTAAAAGTCTATATATATATATATATATATATATATATATGTATATATATAATGTATATATATATATATATATATATATATATATATATATATATATATATATATATATATATATATATATAATGTATGTGTGTGTGTGTGTGTGTGTGTGTGTGTGTGTGTGTGTGTGTGTGTGTGTGCAGACATAAATACAGAGAAATGACCAACTTATTATTATTTTTTTACCACATCAGTGATCTTCAACTGCGAGTCCTCAAGGGCCGGTGTTGGATGCAACACACCTGATTCTAACAAATGGTCGGGAAACAGTCAACACCTGCAGGACACCGACCTTTGAGGACCTGATTTGGAGATTGAATACCTGAAGTATTGTCTTGGTGATCATGACCCAAAAAGTAAAACAGTTGTACGCATAGTAGACAGAAACAAATTATAATTTAAAGTCCAGATCCACGCATGTTAAAAAAAAAAAAAAAAAGTGATGTTACATCTAATACACAATGTATAACATTTGTCATGTTATAAATATGTTATAATAAAATTCTAATGTCATATCCTATATCTAATGTTTTAGTTTCAGGTTATCTTTTGAAAAAAAAAAAAAAAAAACTTTTTAAAGTTCAGTTAATACTTCTTTACCTGCTCCTGTTGTTTTTTTCCCCTCTTTGTTCTTTGTCTTTTCAGTACCACTGAAAAGTATGAGCAGACTTTCCCATTAAATCCACTTGTACAGTGGGTCCAAACTTTCATGTTGTGCCATTTAACTCTGACACTATCCATGTTTTACAATATTGTTAAGTCTTTAATGACAGTCCAAAGTTATTATAATGATGAAACTCTTCACTACAGAAGAGCAACTATTACTTGGAAAAACACTGTCCGTCCAGAATAAAAAGCACCACCTGGATTAAACCAAGCACATAGTGTAGAACTTCTCACTGAAATATTACCGTGTGGATGATTATGTTGCTGTTGTAAGTTATTTAACTATAGATGATGTATAGCTTCTTATTTCTTAAACAATCATAATTTGCTTCCGAATAGTCAAATTATTGGCATGCGTCAAGCAAGAAAAACATGTAAAGAGATAGTAGCAATATTGGGTTGAGAGTTGCCCAATACATCATTAATAACTGCATGGATACAGGGGAACTATTAGCGTTCAAAGAAGAAATGTGGGTGGAAAAAGGATATTGAATGATCGTGATCATCTGAAAAATTCTAATTGTAAGAAACAACAGTAGAGCTCATGGCTATATGGAATAGTGAAAGTAAGAGCATTCCCCCAGACACAGTGCAAAGGGAACTCCAGGAATTGGTGCCTTAAGAAAACCACTTAATAATGAAAAAAAAAAAAGTTTTCAATTTTCTAGTGAGCATAGAGATTGATTTCTGGAGCAATGGAAGAAGGTCATGTAGTCTGATGGGTCCAGATTTATCCTGTTCCAGAGTGATGGAAGCATCAGGGTATGATGAGAGTTGGATGAACCGATACATCCATCATCCTTAGTGCCCATGCTATAAACCGGTGGGGCCAGTGCTATAATCTGGGGTTACTGCAGTTGGTCGCGTCTAGGTTCTGCAACATTATTTGCCCAAAGAATGAGGTCAGCTGACTACCAGAATAAAGTTGTGCAGGTAATTCCATAAATTTTTCTTCCCCAACGCCAAGGGCCTATCCCAAGATGATGATGCCAGGATTCATTGAGCTCAAATTGTGAAAAAGTGGTTCAGAGAGCGTGACACATCATTTTCACACATTTGACCACCATGGTTTTCAGACATTAACCCCAATGAGAAACTTTGGGATGAGCTGGAAAAGACTTTGCACAGTCTTCAGACTCTTCCATCAATCACTGCAAGATCTTGGCAAAAATAATGAATGCTGCTCTGGACTGAAATGAATGTTGTGACATTGCAGAAGCTTATTATCAATCAGTCAATCTTGTTTTATTCATAAAACACTTAACAACAACCACACTTGGCCAAAGCACAGGACAGAGATGAAACCAAGAATAAAAAAAACTGTAAGTGATGCAAATCAGTTCATTTCATGAGTAAAACCACTCTTAGAAGACTGATCTGAATAAACAAGTCTTCAGTCTGAGCTTAAACAGCGGCAGGTCTATGATGGAGCGTAACTTCAGGGGTAGAGAGAATTCTAGACTCTCAGCTCCATCACCGCAAGGCATGAACACGCCAATGTTTGCACCTGGACTGAGGAACCACCAGCAGGTGATGTTCAGATGGGCGCAGGTGTCTGCTGGGCTGGTGAGGGGTCAGTAAGAGAACATTCACATCAGCCTTTTTGATCGGAATCCTAGTCCATTAGCTTGGAAAATCCGCTATGTTTGGGGAGCTGTGAAAGTGCCAAACAAATTCTGATTCCGGCTTTTGTTGGTCCAACAACAAACACAGGTCTTGGCCCTATTCAAGCAGACCAACACTGGACGCGGACTACAAAAAAAGTCACTTGACGTATAGCATTTCATTGTGGGTAAATACATAGTGATCACGTTAAGAGTCCTCTGCCTTGTCTGTTGTTCATAGTGCAGTCATTGTTGCAGTGTATTTCTGCAGTATACTTGCATTAGACAAAATAAAAAAACCCAACACAGCCATAGTTTCATGCTCCATGTTTTGCTCAAAAGAGGAGGTTTTCTTCTTCACAGGTCTTGTCCTCTCTTTTGCTAAATACTAGTGCAGCGCCATTGTTGGTGGGAACAGGGATATATTATTGTAAAGGTTTGGCACACTTGACCAAAGTGCAGCATGAACACAATCTTGGTCTGAATGGATACCCCCCCACAACTGAGCCGAGTCTCCAATCGGAGCGAGTCTGGCGGACTATCCTCACGTCACAAAGATAAAGAAATGCAAAGCCGTGGATGGAACAAAAAACAACCAGTAGGGCTTTGAGCTGAATGCTGGAGGGAAATAGGAGCCAGTGTAGAGATGTACTGGACAGGAGTCATGTGGCCATGGTCTTGGGTGTTGGTGAGTAGCTCAGCAGCTGCATTCTGCACCACTTTTGGACGGTGCAGAGAGGCTTGGTTCACTCCAGTATAGAGTAGTCCAAATGTGAGATGATAAAGATGTGGATTGTTTTAACCAGGTCTTAAAGGCTGCGGAATGGTTTGACTTTGTTAACAGGCAGAGATGAAAGAAACCGCCCTGATTTTAGAGCGTTTATTAAAACTGCAACACTGATATGTGCACAACGTTGGCCCTACAGAAGAAACTCAGGTTGAAGAGCTTTAGCAGAGCTGTCCGTGGTGCTGAAAGTCATCTAAACAGCCCAAACAGAAGCAACACATTCACTATTTATGGCTTCTTTTTTATTCTTCCGGAAAGTCTAAATATATCATACATACAGTGCATGAAGCATTTTTCTGAATTTTGGTGAAAGTAAACGGAGTGATATTTCTCCATAAATGCTGTGTCATTGTATTTATTTGAATTTCTCCTCCTCTAATGAAACATCTATCATTCCTTTGATTCTGCTTATGAGAGAACAATTAAGAGATTACTGGCCCATTTATCACCCTCACCAAAGCCCTTTGAAAATTGAGTTTTTAATTGCATTGCGCATGACTTAGGCTTTTGCTATTGATACTACAGTGTGCCAACATCCCTTTCATATTAGACTTCATCAGTATACTTCTCTATTTTTTTCATTTTCCTTTTTTTGTATTTAAAAATGACAAGACAAGTAGTTATGTGTTGAAAAAAATGATAAACAAATTATTCATTAGTCGCTTTTAAGAATGATTAATTCATGAGATCTTTGCTCGTTTTCAACAAAACCACGGTACTAAATAAAATTAAAATGATAGGTACATTGATCACTTTTATTTTTAATTTTACCCAGGAAAAAACAGGGTAGTTATACATTTGAAAGAATCTTGTCAATAAAGTAATGGCGTGACATGACTTTGTCATCAGATGCAGACTTTTCTTGTCCAAATGGGGTCAAAGTTGATGACTCGTCTCTTGGTTCACTGTGTCTCTGCGCATAGATTGTGCTATGACATCATATTGATTCTTTATCAGAGTTGTAGTATGTTAGCTGTTGACCTCAGTTGCTGAAGTCATAATGAACAGTGTTGGTCCATGACCTGCTGACTTCTTTGATCTGCTATTTCCAGCACATCACATTCCAGCCAGATCACAGATGTCGATGGTACTTTGGGTTGAGATAAAAGGCAACCTGCAACGTTGATTTGCTTTAGTGCTCTATAATACGGTTAATGGAAAGAATGCAAAAGAAGCAGTTTAGTTGGTTTTTAATGGCGTGTACAGATTTCCTGTGAGATCTACGTTAAATATGCTTCATTTCTAAACAAAGCCCATAAAGCAAAATAATATTTGCTACCAGGGGAATCCGAGCAAGTGAGTTATGGCCCTGACATAATTGATTCAAGATGATGGTGATTGCGCTGCATTATTTGTAATTAGGACATTTTGGCCATGCTGTGATGCCCTCCAGGCTGAGCCTCAGCAGGAATTTCATCTCTCACTAGTGTAAAATTTCACAGATTTGATCTGTATGAAAACAAATAATTATGTGTTCTGCCTCGTTGGATTCAAACAAAGTAAATACACACAGGGGTGTTACTCAGGCAAGCAGTGAAACAGCTGAAAAGCAGGTGAAGGGATGTTGCTTCTACGTCTCAAGATGACGATTAATCGGAGCCATTGGCTGAGAACCTCACAAGCAACAATTATTCATTTCCCCCCTGAATTTTCCTCCTGTTGCAACACACAAAATTCTACATCTTTCACTGATGGAGCAAATATAAGCAAATAAGTTGTCACATTATGATAAAAAAAAAGCTCTTGCCACAGTTGGAGTCTGAAGGAAATAAGTTCAATTATTTGAAGGCTGAATTTACTGATGATTACTGCATAATTATTCTGTCATGCTGACATTAAAAGCTTATATTTCTTCAAAATCGCAAAGTAATCTCGACATGTGTTGGCAACAATATTGGATTTTGAAGGCAGATTATCAGATGAGGATATAAATGTGATTTAAATGCCTTGAATTTTATATCAACTCTGTTTTTATGAACTTACAAACTTGTAAAGAAATCATTTAAAACACATTTAACAAACCAATGTAAAATTCTTTCTCTGGTGGAAAAGGTGAGTGATACTTCTAAGACCTCAATTATGTTATTTGCATTTTTGTCATGACCCAATGACAAAAACTGGGTAATGACAAGTCTGGCGATAAAACTAGCAGGTAAGTTTGTGACACTTACAATCATGAAATTACTGATTAAAACATGCTGACACACAATTAACCACCATCAAATAGGTTCAAGGTTCTGTGTGTGTTTATTATTAGGACTATCAATTTATTTCCCTGAAACACTGATTAGATCAAGTGCTGTTTATTTATTTGTCTATCTATTTATATTTTCTACGTATGTATTTATGGCTGAAACTTCTAATTATCTACAATTTATTGTATCTGGCAGAAACTTTATAATGTAGTATGTTATTTTCTCATTCAGTGAATCATGTTGTGACCCCCACCCCCCACCTCCAGTCCTTTGAGAGGTCATAACCTTTGATTTCTTTTTCTTCCTGGGACCTAAAACAAAATGATACTTGAATTTTTTAAGCCAAAAGCAATGTTAAAAGTGTTAAAAGCAAAAAGCCCACAATTCCGTACTGCACTAGTCAGAACCTGTAAGCTGTGGAAGATGCTTGTGGTGCAGAAATCTGGTTTAATTCATGGCTTCAGTGTTTCCAGCTGCATATTTGGCAGAACTCCTCATACCTGCAGTGGTGATTCCTATTGGTTTACGAAGGCATCTGTGTGGGGATTTGTGGATCTGCTGGAGATTTTTTCAACCCCTACATGCACTGTGAAGGTTCTCGCTGTCAAGCCAGAAGAAGCAGCTGGCAACTTCATTCAAAGTAGAGACAGCACAAGGTTGAAAACACCCTTACTAGTTGAACAGTGGGGGTTGTCTCTGCAGGCCCTCGGGTACCTGGAGGTTTGGCCTTTAAAATGGGGAAACAAGGGCAGAAAAAGGAAAAAGAAAACAAATCAAATAGAAACACTGCAGGTGGAAGTACTCCAATGTTTTTATTGGACCTTGCATGATAAAATAACTATTCCGTGATGACATGAAAACATGAAATAAGAAAATAATCAGCAATTACAAGAAAAAAAAAGCATGAATGTACACAACCGGTTCCATCCTTTTTATATCTTCCTGCTGTGACGAGAACAAAAATGGCTCAGTGTCGCACAGCTATAATCCTCCTGATGTTTTATCACAGACTTGGTGCACACTGACTTGAAAATACCAAACCAGGTGTGTGGTGAAATTCAAATTTCAAATCTAATTAAATTTGTAGATCTAAAATCTAATTTTAAATTGAATGCACCTAGTACAGATTACCTTAGAGCTTTTAACTAATAGCTTGTAATGAATGAAGGCCATAAAGTGAAGAATAATTTCTAATTAACAGCACCAAAGTGTGCGTTTAACTAAATACCATTCACACAAAAGATATGAAGACACAACAGCTTTTTAATTCCATAGTTTTTTCAACTGTTTAATCAAAACCGGTCATGCCATATTTATTTTTCTGCATTCACACATGACTCGCCTCACCTTTGTGTCTCTCCACTTTGTACTCTTTGGGGTATTGCCTCACATCAATCCTGCCCAACTGAGCAGCTAATTTCAGTAATCATAGAAATGGCTTCTTCTGGTGAAAGACACATAATGAGAGGGGCTGAATGAGTATTGTTGGAAGGATGCGGTTAAACAAGCATTATGCAGCTCAAACTCAATGATATTTGGAGAGCTGTTTCCAAGAGCACATCAGTCTCAGCCAGATGTTGGAGGCTGATAAGAGTCTGCTCTCAAGGAGCTCTTCTTTATTCTGTCAGTGCCCCGTTCAATGAAGGAAACTGTAGGAAGGCAGTCGCCTATCGAGATAAAGATGCACTTTCCATTGTTGTAGTCACAAAGATGTAAAGAAACGGCGGTTCTAGCTGAACAAACCATTATAAAGTTGTACATTGTAAAAAATTACATTTTGTTAACAAAGAAAAAAAAAGTATCTTCACTGAGAGAAAACTTGGCATTTATCAAACTGACATGGCGGTCTGATAGAAACTATCTCCGAACATAAACTTAATGATTGAAAAGAAAAAGAAAAACACACCATGTGGCGCAAAATAAATGGCGTGACATAGTTCAAGTGATAAGAGTGATTCACCTCTGTTTGCTTATTTAAATGCCACTATGTGATGTGGAACAAACAAATCATGCATTTTGGGAACACACCAAACACTCTTTGACCTAAGTGTGACAGATGCGGTGTAATCTGCTGCAAAGGCTGACGCACTTGGTCTCAGAGAGATGTGACTGCAGCAGTCAGCCCACTGTGGCACGAATTGTGTCTACATGACATTTGAGATTGTCTCCAACAAGAAGAGTAAAACTCATGCGTAGAACAGAAAATTCCGGAAACGCTTACTAGCTGAGTAGCAACAGACATACGTGGTGGACCATTTGAGACTGAAGAAGAGAGAGAGGAAAAGGAAAAAGGTCTTCTCAAACATATAATCTCCCCTGGAGCTGTTGGGTTTATGGCTCAGACATAAGACAGTCCTCCACCACACTCTAGTTTACTTCAGGGGATTCTAAAGGAGAAAAGTCTTCCATCTCAAAGAGTTGTCTGCTATGTAGGTGCCTTTACAGCAACTCTCTCGGTCTTCCTCACCAAGGGATGGTGACACTGAGCAAAATTGCTAAAAGGGGTTATTTTAGAATAAAAATAATTGTGTTAACACAAACATGAAACACTGGATACAGATGATAATGTGTACATACTTTGTTTTATGGGTGGCATCAGAGAGATGGGGAAGAGGGAGAGTAAATTGAAATCATAACCAGTGTTATTAATGTGATCATTATCAATACCTGCAGAATGTAGAACCAATAATTGCATCCTAACATTATAAGAGTAGTTTTATCCATCTATCCATCCATCCATCCACCCGTCTGTCCGTCCATCCATCCATCCATCCATCCATCCATCCATCCATCCATCCATCCATCCATCCATCCACCCGTCTGTCCGTCCATCCATCCATCCATCCATCCACCCGTCTGTCCGTCCATCCATCCATCCATCCATCCATCCATCCATCCATCCACCCGTCTGTCCGTCCATCCATCCATCCATCCATCCACCCGTCTGTCCGTCGTTCATCCATCCATCCATCCATCCATCCATTTTCAGTTCAGTTCAATTCAGTTCAGCTTTATTTGTATAGCGCCACTTCACAACAATGTTGTCACAGGGCACTTTACATACACATCATTTCAAGCCAATTCATACGTTTCCTATAATAGAAACCAACTGATTACATAGAATCATGACTTCGATCCAATCCTCCATCCTGAGCATGCATGAGGCGGCAGTGGGAAGGAAAAAACTCCCTCTTAACAGGAAGAAAACCTCCGTCAGAAGCCGGGTCAGGGAGGGCAGCCATGTGCCTCGACTGGTTGGAGTGGAGAGGACAGTGATGTGTCAAGTGATGTTAATGGAGTGCGTAAGAGGGAGCACATAACACCTATTCTGGCCTCCCTCCACTGGCTTCCAGTAAACTACAGGATTCATTTTAAGATTCTTTTATTTGTTTGTAAATCTTTAAATGGTCTGGCCTCTCCTTACCTCTCTGAGCTCCTCCACCCCCAGTATCCTGCCTGGTGCTTCAGGTCAGCTGACCTGCTGCTCCTGGACATACTGAGGTCCAAACGTAGGCTCAGACAGGACAGAGCTTTTTCAGTTGCCGGTCCAACAGTTTGCATTGCATTAGACAAGCTTGCTTAGGCTTGTCTAATGTAGAGCTTCCCCTCCACATTGGACAAGCCTCCTTACTGTCCATTTTTAAAACTCTTCTTAAAACCCGTGAGACAGTTTCCAGTCAGTGTGCTATAGTTTATTTTTATTATTAGTTTTTACTTACTATTTATTCAGTTTGTTTTATTGTTTTAATTCTGTATTCCTTGTTTGACCTGTTGTTTTATTGTGTTATTTATTTGCTATTGAACTGTTTCTTCTGTTTTTATTTTGGCCGATTGTGTACAGCACTTTGTTTTGACTCTGGTTGTTTTAAAGAGTTTTATAAATTAAGTTGAGTTGAGTTGAGCAGTCAGGCAGACCTGCGGGAAGAAGGACAAATAGGTTAGAGACTGCAACATTGTTATATATTTATACATTAATACATTAGAGAAATGGAGCAAGGCACATTGCTACATAAGTAATGGATGGCTAGACTACTAGAGTGTTTCCTTAATTTCTGTGAGCAGTGTATATACATATATTATATATATATATATATATATATATATATATATATATATATATATATATATATATATATATATATATATATATATATATATATATACATGTATGTATATACATACATATGCTATAGTAGTAAATCATACTATATGCTATATATGCTATGACCATAATCAAATGTCAAATGCCATTTTTCAACCAAGTATTTTCTGCAACAAATAAAGAGTGAAAAATGAAATGGGGTACAGACAGAAGCTAGAATGAAGCATACAAGTAGAGAATAAAGCACAGTATGTATTTGATTAAGCTCAGGGTTCTGTGACCCAGTCAGATTAAACCTTGAAAAGGGACTGAAAAAAAAGGTTTTGGTTAATCGTGGAGCAAATCATGGTGCCGAAAATAAAGAAAAGAAATGCTGCCAGTCCAGCAAGTAAGTAAAATGCTCAAAATGAGCCGCAGTGTTAACAAACAGCTGCCTGTTATTTTCCCTTCCCCCTCCTGATTGCCACATCCCAGTATTAGGAGATGGGTGTTGTTCACTCTCTGCGTGCTTAATTGAGGGGAAAACAAACTGGTTGCAACAGATAATGGGAAAGGTGAGACAAAAATCCATTATTAGTCAGTGATCCTTTTAAATAATTTCCACTCTGTCCACCATGTCATGTTTCCTGTTTCCCTGATTGATGTTTCAGCCATTATGGGTGTTAAAATAAATCTGTTAATGTAAAGAGAAATCAGTCTTACACATCATAATGTTTGCTTTCTCTGTGAATAAACATCAGTGTTTAAAATGATTTAACACCCTTACATAAGGTTTTGTGTAGGCTGAACAGTAAGTGTGAGCTGGACTGAATATGCCTAAATTACATTAAAATAAAGAAAACCAGAGGCTTCTTAGAAATGCAAGGGAAGTTTTTATCTTTACATAACAGATGTACATGCTTTCAGGCACATGATATTAGCGTAAAGCCTCTCTCATGCTTTCATTTTCAACATACATGAAAGTGGAATTCAAGGTCAAGTATTTGTCAGAAACAACACACCAAAGCCTGTAGCACATGATGAAAGAAAACCATTTTCCACATAGTCTGTGCCATATATCTCAATAACTCACCCTATTTCTCTATAGCTATTATGAAACATTAAGTTGCATATCATTAATGGATTTGAGGATGAAGTGGTCAGCAGCATTTTCTGTTAGCGTGTCTGTGAATGTCCGTGCTGGTATGTTTTGTGCGTGTTTCGGTATTATTCATTAGGAGAGAGGCTTCTGTTGTTTGTTGGTCCCACACAGGCTGCAATGCTTCACTTATTCCATTGTTAGCCCGTTCTACTTTACCTGCAATTAAATTTCCAAAGTCACAGGAGCTTAACTAATTACTCCCAGCAAATGTCCGCCCTATCCAATGCAAATAATGCTGCAGTATGCTCTAATGGTTCAGGAAGCCATAACACGGGCTTGGGGAATCGCATGCTGTCAATCAATACAAAATTGGATTTGCAAAACAATGTTATGTCAGCTATTTCTGCGCATTTATTTGACAGATAAAAACTGTAATCAAGCTAATGCAGGAGAAGCAGGAGAAGTTAAAATATCACCACTTTTTTTTAAAGATGATTCTCCAAGTGAAAAAGGAATGACCTGCAGTTAATCTGCAGTTCTTCTCTTGTCTGATGCTGACAAGTCTTTGACAAGGCCGAGGCCACACACAATGTCCCTGCACTGATGATAATGAAGAATTCAAATCACCCTGCTGAGAATATGATCTTTAATGCAAATTCTGAAGGTTTTTTTGCATTATTTGTATGTTTCCGTATGGTGCGCTGTCACTGGTGGTAGTGGGTGGCTTTCAGAGCACAGTGAGGAGTGTTCTAACTTCAGCATACAAGTTTGGCTATAATTGGAAAGTCTACAACGCCACCATAGGCCTATAAACATGGGCTGTGGAGCAGAAGGCCTTCAAAACTATTGCATAATGATGTGACTCTAAACTATTGGTACTGAACTGGAAGCCGAACTGGACATAGCTCAGACATGTTACTGTCAACAGTGTCTTATACAAGATAAAACAGTGGAACAATAGAACAGAAAATACAGAAAAATAACTCTTTTCTCCTTGAATTCAAAATATGGATGCAGAACCTTAAAACAAGGTTCCCACCCCAAATCTTTCTTATTTCAACATCTTGTCCTTGTGACATTTTTAAACAAGCTGCAGATTATCGCATTTTCCCATCACTGTTCCTGAACACCATATTCCTCTTAGAGTCATTAAATTTTCACATATTTCTCCCTTCCTTCCAGAGGAAAAGTGCACTGGATGTGTCATCTGTGTGATCCAATTCGCTTTGACAGAAGCCTTTATAGCCGAGCCACGTTTGCTCTACATGTACGCATGTCCTTGCAAAATAACTCATATTCATTTCCATTTATTTTGACCAGTGGTGAAGCCACAGCCATACTGGCAATAAAACACCTCATTTATTTGACATGAAAGCCGGTGATTAGTAAAGACAGCTAGAGTGGTGACAACAAAGGCAGAGGAAACCAAAAGAAGATAGAGCTGGATTGATCTGTCTCACGTCAAACAAATGGCCCTGTCACTGAGGAGAAAAGCTGCACTTAATCCTCCCATGCCCATCTGGTAAAGCCACATTTTTGTTTAATGTTATTTAGAAAAGAAAGTATTGAACTGAGCACAAACCTCATACGACAAACTCTGTGAGTACTTAAAAAGTACTGACAGGTGATTGTTATGCAAGTCGGATCAGCTGAGTGGGAGTTCTGGTTTAAAAAAGATTTCCAGGAGAATATCTGAGCCATAACAAATTGCTCAAGGCTGTAAGATTCATCACTGTCAGAGCCTCTTTTTGCCATATTTCTATAGGTCATCATGATCCCTCTAAAACAGGGATTTTCTGCGAATACAGCACACTTATTTTAAACTTCTTCACCTGACATTTAAAAAGGTTAAGCTCCCTGGAAAGGCCAAGCTAATTAAATAATTTCTTCTCAAAGAGAAGAAAAAGCAGCTAATCACTGTGGAGATGTTTCTCAGCAATATTACATCATCATTTAGAGGCACTTCAGAGAAAGCATGGGACTGTGTCGGGCAGAGTGTGTTTTCTGTTTTGTTTTTTTCCCCCTTTCACTGTCATAAGAAGTTTGAGTCGTTCTGGAGGCGTTAATCAGGGAAAATCCAAAAATACAAAACCCTAATAGGGCAATTGTCACGGCATAGCTCAGCTTGGTTTCTCATGAAACAAAGATTGAGCTTCAAAAGCAACTGCATACATGCTGAAAGTTATTTTTACTTTTTTTTTTACTTTCACTTTGGATCTTTTACTATACGAATGGAAGTAGCTTTTAATTTGTTTTGGTCAACAAAGCATGAAACTTATCATATCCTGCATTTCATTGATTTAACCTAAAGCATAAATGTTATTTTTCACACCTAAGAAACTATCTAGCTCAACAGTATTACTTTCCCCATCATCCTCCATATGTATTATGGACTTAAGAGGAGGCAGAGAGTCTTGGCCAGCACACTGGCATCTTAATTCAATCGCACATGGCTGCATTGTGTTCGTCATGTAAAGCTGTTTTGTTCCATCCGTCACGTGGAGTTGTGCCCCACAAGGAGTGTTTCAGAAGTGGAGCGTGCGTGTTGTCTGCCAGGCTAACTGGTATTCAGTCAAGGAAAAATCATCTATTGCTGTTGAATCTTATAAGTTGGTGCTGAACCACCTACTCCCAAAAATTCCTGCCAATAAATTCCCACGCATTTTTTCTCCCTGGCGTTGTCCTATATCACAAAATAAATGAATAAATATACCTATGAGTGTCTATGATACCATATTAACAGCTTGTGTTCAACAGCCTTAAAATCTGGTTATAATGGATTAAAAGTTTTCTCTGGCTTGTTATTTTTCAAGCAGGAGCCTTTAAAATGCGTAACATACCATTGAACATATCAGAAATAATCAAAGTATAGCTATTTATCACCTCATTAAAATTTTAGAATTTGTGTTCCTCCTGACAGTCACAGCCAGTGTCCTCATTGTACAGTCTGCACAAACACAGCACTGTAGCCAATATGAGTAGCTTGGACTGCTAAGATCCAAATCTGTAACTTCCTTTGCATGCAGGAGACTGTTGTTGCTGCCAGTGTGGAAACTTTGTTGCAAATCTTTCATTTTAGGTTGAATTCAGTATTTTACTAAACTATCTTTTTTTTGTGTTTGTTTTTTTATTTGCTTTAGGCACTAAAACTACTTGGAATGCAATTTAAGGATATAATAAAAACATATACAAACACGCAAGCAAAAAAAACAAAAAAAAAACAATAAAAACCCAGACAACCTTTGTTAGTAAAATATGAACTTGTAGGAGAGACTCCTGCAGTCCAACATTAGAGTAAACAGGTATATGTACTGGAAGGATGTATAAGTCAAAGTGTAGACACGTTTACACAATGGATGTAATAGTTCAGTGTTAAGGGTGTCCAAACATTTTGTTAAAAGTGTATGTAGCAACCATATATATACCTCTAAATTAACTGACTTTAAAGTTCACATTTGAACATTGATTGACTACAACTGATCAAATCAATATTTCAGACAAATTCAATAATCATCTGTTTACCTCTCCTTTTAAATACTGACTTGATCCAGTTCAGGGTTGCGGGTTTAACTGGAGCCTGACCCGACTGCTTTCAGAAAAGAGGCAGGAATGTGAAAACTCCATACTGAAAGAAACCAGGTGAGCTTTGAACCAGGCCTGATGCTTCTGTGACCATCATCTCTTTGAAATCAAAAATTTAGAGAGTAACCATGTAACTGATCCAGGCTTCTCAACACACTCAAGCTTGTCGTTCCAAAGTGGCTAATAAGTATAGTAAAATTTTATATCGCATAACTCATAAAAATGATCCACAATGGAAGGAGGTTACAGGTTTGAAAGGTGCAAAATCCAAAGTTATGGCTTCTATCTGATGGCTGTTCAGATATTAGAAATGCTTTGGCAAGTTAAAAAGGAAAACCTGAATGCAATGTGTAGAAGGCCTGGATATTTACTCAGGTCAGAATAATGATGGCAAACAAACCAATCTAGTTAGCACAATAAACACTGGACTTTTCCTTTTTTTACATACAGATTCCTTTAGTAAACCAGGAGGAGAACCAGCTTTCTCGCTCACAATTGCAGTTTCAGATAAATTGAGATTTCCAGATCTGTGTCTCAAGTTCATGTCTGGACATGGGCAACGCTGCAGCGGCTGATAGAGTGAATTGCCAGGGTCCTCATGTGTGAACACCATCTTGATATTTGCACTAAGGCATTATGTTCAAACCTATGCATAAAAGGATGCATTAGCATGATTAGGATCAGAGCAGAGGTGATAACGCTCAGTGTAGTCTTTCTGATTTCAGATTTGACACAGCCGGTTATGATATAAGACTGTATCCTATCAGACAGGATGGAATGGACGGATGAGGCAGCTGGACTAATGCAGAGTGACACTCGCTCCCTCAGCGACTCCCCTAATGGCCCACAGATAGACGTGCAAAACTGGGTGGCGTGAAGGACACAGAGTTACAGGTTTATTCAAGCACTTCTCCATCTACTCAGATGTGTTCTATTATTGTCGTAGTTCATACTAAGATGCAAGATGCAAGAAATACAGAATTTTATAGGAAAGATTAGTTTTAAAAAAGGCCTAAGTGCACACTACATTCATGCACACCCACACACACACACACACACAAACAAAGATCAAATGTAGTGCAAGTAGATGTTTAGCTGAGTGACAGTATTCATTTGTCACCTTGCAGACTGCTGCTTGTTGACTGTTTGAAGCTTAAAGGGCTGTGTGTGGTGGCTGCCGGATCAGACAGATCGAAGCCCGATCCAGAGAGCCGTTATGTGGAAACCCTGAGCATGTTAGCTCTAAGTTGGGGGAACCTTGGTTTTCCATTTCCGATAGCAATGTAGGTCTTATCCTGAGTCTGTTACCATGGTAACTAACTATGTGAATGAAACCTACTTGTTAGCATGTTGACTATTAAAAAAACAAAAACTGAGTTTAATCTTAGTTGAACTTCCTTTCTGGAGCAAGCCCCTGGTTTCATTATGACGTTTTATTTAGATAAGAGGTAAACAGACACTATCGTTGAGAGACTTTGTCTGCCTGGCTGAACAGTATTAAGATGTTATATAATTTTCCCCTGCAGTGGCCCTGAGCACCATCGAGGCTGCTGATATGATTTCAAAGTGGGCACCTGCCTGCAGAAAATGGCCAGAAACTAAAACATGAGAGGTTTTGCTAACTTTAGTCTTTGGCTATGGAGAGTTAGGTTGCTTGGAGCCATTAGTGAAGTGTATATTCTCAGCAGACTGAAATGTTTGTGTGTTGTCAGAGATTAGTGTTTACAGGATATAATACAACACAGCCCATGAAACTGTTTGGGAAAAAGTATTTTAATGTGCTGTCCTAAAGAAAAAAATGTTTTTTTTTGGGTCATCCAAACTATTCATTGATTTGTTTTATTTTATTTTCTAACTTAAGTTTATTTTATTTTCCATGTTTTTGGTTTGAAAACAAAAACAAAATCTGTAAAGTTTGGTTGCATGTCTTTAACACCTGAACACTAATTTCAGGTAAGCCATTCAAAACCAGTAGCGAGGGTGAAAATCATCCGACCTCAGTGTTGTAAGACCTTAAGTCTTCTTTCCTATTCTGAAGACTGGAATGATGTTTGAAATTTACTAAGTTGCTTTGACAATGTCTTCATGATTTCTTGGGTTTCTGCCAGGCTATTGGCTGATTAGTTATTTGTGTTAAGAAGAAACTAAAATTTCCAGAGAGTATAAGGTCTTTCTTAAGGCCCCATGCTTTACATACCAGCTTATTATTCTAACAGTAGGTTGTGACTATCATGAAAATATTTCATGGTGTTCAAGCAAAGCCAAAGTTTGTCTCAGTTTTGAGATCAGGCATATTCAGTAGAAGAATGATGGAAACGTAGGGCAAGGGATTGTGTTATTACTAACGCTTAAAAAAAAAACACATTAGAGCTGCCGTGAGTGAGGAAATCTATAGAACATGCGACTCCAGATCCCATCAGCTTAATTGTATCTTCTGGCAAATTTCAACAAAACAGTGTAATGAACAAATATGTGAATGTTCTCTCTTCCAGTGTTGTCATTCACATGGAATTTGCTTTATTAAAGCAAATAATACAGTAAACTATGTAACTAACAATGCAAAGTGCATGACTGCCTCTCCATAGTCCTCCATGTACACTGTGCACCTCGCCATACAGCTGGCATTAACAAGATAAGGTTGGCATGGAAAACGGATGAATTAAAGTGGATGATGTAAAGAATGCGAGTTAAAAGTCAAGTTGTTTGTCTGAATTGCTTCATCTGTGGTTTCTGGTGACAAACATTTGGAGAAAAGAAAAATTAACCTACCTCATGATAAAGGCTTTACCTTCATGTGGTAACTTGTCAAGCAGCTTCTATAATTGGTAATGGGATTTCCGTCGAGCTCTAAAGGCAGAGAGAAAAGACCATTGCACTATAAAATGATTTATTTCTACACAGGTCCCAGTTGTAACACCTTTGTTTTTCTACATAATTAAGTTATAAAAAACTGTATTGCAAAAGTCACCCACAGCTCTGCAGTGAAACTGTAAATGCCCAGATTTAGGGCCAGAAAATTTCTTTGTGTAATGGTAATATTTTTATTAGAGTGGAGAGAAAAGTGTCATGATGTGTGTTTTGTATCTTTAGTTTTGGTCTTCCCTGTTTAGTTCCCTTGTTCCTTGTTTAGTCTTTGTTCTTGTTCATTAGATTCACCTGGTCTCATTTAGTTCATTCACTTCATCTGTCTCATTTGTTCCTGTGTATTTATACCCCTTGGTTTCTGTTCCCAGTGCTGGTACATTGCTTGTGTTTGTGTTTGCTTCCCTTCAGTTAAGTTCAGTGTTATGCTCATAAAACATATTCATTCTGCATCCCTGGCTCCTGTTCCTGCATTTGGGTCCTCACCCCAACCACACCCTGTGACAGAAAAGAGGATAAAATTGGTAAAATTACTCTTGCACTAACAAAGGAGGTAATGCCGTCTGCAAAATACTGTGTATGAAAAGGGAATAATTGCCATGATGAACTAAAATAAAATAAAATAGTAGTTTCATTACCCCAATGTTAATTATAATAATAAACTCAAATCCAACTTTATTTATACAGAACTTTTCATACAAAAATAGTTCAAAGTGTTTTACAAAATAAACACACATGTACGTGTATATAAATATATATATATATATTGCTGAAAAAAAAAATAAAGGGAACACTTAAACAACACAATGTAACTCCAAGTCTACCACACTTCTGTGAAATCCAACTGTCCTCTTAGGAAGCAACACTGATCAACAATCAATTCCACATGCTGATGTGCAAATGGAATAGACAACAGCTGGAAATTATCGACAATTGGCAAGACACACCCGATAAAGTAGTGGTTCTCCAGGTGGTGACCACAGACCACTTCTCAGTTCTGATGGTTTCTGGCTGATGTTTTGGTCACTTTTGAATGCTGGTAGTGCTTTCACTCTAGTGGTAGCATGAAACGGAATCTACAACCCACATAAATGGGTCAGGTAGTGCAGCTCATCCAGGATGGCACATTAATGCGAGCTGTAGCAAGAAGGTTTGCTGTGTCTGTCAGCATAGTGTCCAGAGCATGGAGGTGCTACCAGGAGATGGGCAAGTACATCAGGAGACGTGGAGGAGGCCGTGGGAGGGCAAAAACCCAGCAGCAGGACCTCTACCTCCTTCTTTGTGCAAGGAGGAACAGGAGGTGCACTGCCAGAGCCTTGCAAAATGAGCTCCAGCAGGCCACAAATGTACATGTGTCTGCTCAAACAGAAACAGACTCCATAAGGGTGGTATGAGAGCCTGACGTCCACAGGTGGGGGTTGTGCTTACAGCGCAACACCCTGCAGGATGTTTGGCATTTGCCAGAGAACACAAAGATTGGCAAATTCGCCACTGGTGCCCTTTGCTCTTCACAGATAAAAGCAGGTTGACACTGAGCACATGTGACAGACGTGACAGAGTCTGGAGACGCCGTGGATAACGTTCTGCTGCCTGCAACATCCTCCAGCATGACCGGTTTGGCAGTGGGTCAGTAATGGTGTAGGGTGGCATTTCTTTGGAGGGCCACACAGCCCTCCATGTGCTCGCCAGCCTGACTGCCAGTAGGTACAGAGATGAGATCCTCAGACCCCTTGTGAGACCATATGCTGGTGCGGTTGGCCCTGGGTTCCTCCTAATGCAAGACAATGCTAGACCTCATGTAGCTGGAGTGTGTCAGCAGTTCCTGCAACATGAAGGCATTGATGTTATGGGTTGGCCTGCCTGTTCCCCAGACCTGAATCTAATTGAGCACATCTGGGACATCATGTCTCGCTCCATCCACCAACGCCAAGTTTCACCACAGACTGTCCAGGAGTTGGCGGATGCTTTAGTCCAGGTCTGGGAGGAGATCCCTCAGGACAACTTCCGCCGCCTCATCAGGAGCATGACCAGGTGTTGTAGGGAGGTCATACAGGCACGCGGATGCCACACACACAACTGATCCTCATTTTGAGTTGTTTCAATGACATTACAAGATGGCTGAGTTTTCTTTCCTCTTAACAAGTAAAATGTATTTTAAAAGCAGGTTAAAATATATGATATTGTCATATATGGTGTCAGAAAAAAGGCATTATTTTTAAAGTCATAATTAGGAAGTCTGATATTTTCATGTGAAATCTTGAAGAAGTAAATAAACTGTTTAAATATAAAATAAATCTAAAAACAAAACAAAAAAAAATACTTTCATTTTCAGTTATTTTCTAGGTCTGTTAATGTGTCCACTGGGTGTGCAGCATCAATACCAGTGACCACAGATCATTAGCATAAGCATGTCTAAAATGAACAGTTTTCATTCCCTGGGCGCTGATCCTTCTTCCAAGAACACTTCTCAGTGTGTCTGTTTGGGTTTGTCACCTTAAGCTGCTGTAAGCAAGGTGAAAGAGTAAAGACAAGGCAACAGCACCAACCCACCACAGCCTTGAATACAGATTATGCTTCACATTCAGTCCAGCAATGTTAAAAATGTATTTGATGTTTTTGCAATCCACAAACTATTTTCAGCAAATCTTTGGGTTTTCTTCTGGGCCAGTGTTTGAAATTTTACATCACCACTGGCTGACTATTCAAACTGACTGGTTCATCTGTCAGCTTTAACGCTGTAAATTTGGATTTTTGCTGTTTAGTTGTTTTCTTTATTTTCCTTTACCCCTGTTTTCACTTTCCCCCCTGATTAAACAGAAACATTCATTTGGCTCCGCAAGAAAAAAACACAACCAAAACTAAACAAATCATACAAAATAAAACAATGAATGTTCTTGTTGAACTCATTATTGTTTCAGCTTATCTTGCAGAAACATTTGTATTTAGCAAGTTTTCCAAAACAAAGAATGAACTAAATGAATTGAATGATGTGTTGCAATCATGGCATTTTCAAAATACCAGTGCTGCACTAGTCTCCAGAATAACAACAACCTTCCATGTTTAAGGAGATAAACTTGAGAGGGTTCACAGTTTTCACTTCTCTTAGAAAAATGGGCCAATTTCTGGTCAGATGAATCGGTTTGGCATGTGCCGTTTCTATAGTTATTCAGTTGTGTTTACACCTAACCTTTCCAAAAGCAAAGAGGGTCCAAGATGTGAGAGGAATGGTCACACTGGTGCAGCTAATTGCCTTTGAAAAGCTGCATATGCTGATTAAAGTGGACATACCAGTGATGAGTTATGAGTTATGAAAGTCGCCACATTAGCTGAATCAGTTTTGTCATACCATTAATACAACTCCATTCATCGTGTTACTATTTGTAAAACTAAATCAAGGCTTCTATAGCTTTTACTGCAAATCAAGGGTGTTTCAAAGTAAAATGAGCTACAAATGTTCATGTTGTTATAGATTTATTAATAAAACTTGGCTTCTTTTTCTATAACTGAGGTGGAGCAACAGAGAGTTTGACTTTAAGAAACTAAAGTAAAGTCTGTGTGTTAAGCACAAAAACAAAGCAATGAATATAATACAATGATCAAATAAATCTCTGTTTTTAGAATAGCTTGAATTTTAAATATAACCTGTAAATGTGCACAGTCGAAAGCACTTCAGATTTATGTTTCCTAGAAATCAAGGATATGTTCCATCAACACATCGAATGCATGTCTCTCACACCTCCTTACATTGTGAAAATCTGTGAAGAAGTCACAAGAGTTTGAAGGACTGAATTTCCAGTTTCTGTTTTTTTTGTTTGCTTTTTTGCAATTAAGTTGTTTTACAGCCTAAACTTAACCATTCTGTAGCTTAAGCTCAGCTAAGTGTGATGATAATCTCAGAAAATGTTTTGTGCAGGCTGCAACAGTTTAAATTCTGGGAAATTTAGCTGATCCAGCAAATGGAAGGGCATACTTTTGATACAATTGGATTTGAGATATATGATGCAAACTTTATGTCCATTCTGAATCTTTCAAGTTTCATCAGAATTGTTCAATCAAAACTGGATAAATTGTGATGTAATACCATCCCCTGTATTCCCTGTGGGAGTTCTGTGTAAAGAAAACAACATTCAGAAAAAAATGCTGGATGAAATGAAATGATATTACTGGATGTTTCTACCTTCATGTCTGACTTTGTTTTCTTATTTTCTTATTTAATAATGGCAGGTAAACATCAGTTCTCAAATGGGAAAAGAAAAATCTTTATCTGCATTATGTTACATTCTCATTTTTCATTTTACATTCATTTTAGAACTTTTCTTCATTCAAATTGTGTCATCAGCTGAGATTTGGCTGAAAATCTGTTAACCTATCATCTAAGTGAATACATTTAGCATTCACATTACTGATATATGTGTATATCAGTATACATATGATATATGTGTATATATATATACATATATATATATATATATATATATATATATATATATATATATATATATATATATATATATATATATATATATATATGTATGTGTCTTTTTTTTAAATTTTATTTTAATCTGGTAAAACCTCATATAATATCACCAGTGTGGGGGTGGAGGTGCTGTTTGTGACATGCTTTTGGCTGTGACTTTGGCACATTTGAACACCAAATTTAGCATTTTGGTTTTGCCAAAAAGAGAATTGAAGACAGAAAAAAATGCTTGTGGAAATGGGACCTCAGCTGCTGACAAAACAGCTGTGCCAAATGATGGTTATTCCTTTGACAAAGCTGTCTTATACACTCCTGCCTACAACAGGACTAACAGCAGATTAGGGTGTTTCTGTGTCAAAATGGGACTATTTAACAGTCACTTTCTTTCCTTTTTATCCCTGTCCCCAGCATTTAAACCACTTACTGTATACTGTGGGAATTTAGATGCCGTTTGGTAAAAGGATTCACTTTCTAATTCCCGTTTGAAATGGAAAGCAGGACTCTATCAACATAGGAATGAAAATATGTGGCTCGCATTTACATTTCCTGGATGTGAAGCATGAAAAACACAAAGTGAAATAAACAATCAAATAACCCAGCTGTACATTATCTCTTCCTGCTGGTAGCTGCAAGTGTTTAAGTCGGAATTTTCTGATAAATTCTGTTTTTTGTGTATTCAACATTTTTGTTTTCAAGCCATTCAATTCAACTTTATTTATATAGCGTCAAATCACGGCAATGCCATCTCAAGACGCTTTACAGACAGAGGGGAAAACATACTGAAGGCCAATTCATAACAGCCTATATAAGGAAACCAACAGATTGAGTTGAGTCCAACTCAATCTCCCATTTTCAAGCCATTGAAAGTTTACAGCAGAGTAAACACACCAAACATTTACTGAGACAAAGAGTGGCTATCTCTCATTCTGCTGATACTTGTTTAGCACCAGTGTGACTAACAGCGGGGCTGAATGTCTTTTGTCAGTAATGAGAGTTTAATATGTTGCACCATGGAGATGGGACGTAGAGTGTGCGGCCCCTGCTGTTTCCTTCATCAGTGTCTTGCCTTGTCACAGATTGCACCACATGACTCCGCTCTCATCTTCTCTGACAGGACTCTGAAGGAGCACAAACCTGAGACATTTACAACCGCTTCGTGAATTGCTATTTGATGTACATTCATCAAGGCTGCCGGACTCAAGTTACCTTAAGGTATAAATCTCCATTAATATTCATACAGACAGGAAAGGTCATTTTTCTTTTTTTCCATTAAGGAAAACTAACTATCATCAAAAAATGAATGGTTTACTATTACATTCACTTTTGGTGGGATGAAAGCACTGATGCAAAGTTGGGGTGGTTGAAGGTGATTTGAAGAAATTACATAATTTTTTTGGATCGATTTCAGCTTCCCTGCCTTTCGCCCAAAGACTGCTGGGATAGGCTCCAGCTTCCCCGTGACCCTTTGTTGGATTAAGCGGTCAGGAATGAATGAATGATTTTAGCCACTAAAGTTAACAGTTTAAAACAACTTAGTGGTTACCATCCATGTATGTATTTATGATATTTAAGTTAAGCTATAATTATCCAGAGCTCCTCCACCTTCTTTTCCTCCTCAATACAACTAAGAATGAATGATTTTCTCCTCTTTGGGGGGTTTCAGAGATCTCCTTTTTCCTCATGATGTCATTTTCGCTGCATTACGACATCTACTTTGCAATAAAAGGATTTTATTTTAATATATTGCAGGAAATTATGGCTATGTCATAATGTAATATTATACCTTTAAATAATATACTGTTGGTCGTTTACCATTTCCTCTTGTTAGAATTTGGACAACACACACTGACCAAGTTTCTACTACAAATCCATCAATCCATCGGACAAAAGCTGTTTGAAAACACAAAAACACTGTAAACAGTTTTCTTTTAATGATACATACCCAATAGATTATGAGCTGATGTTATTGCTTAAAAGATAACTATGATACTAAATTATGCTCAGTTATAATTACCAAGCAGCCATGAAGCTTTCTGATCAGGCAGATTGAAGTGAAAATCTGTTTTTGTGACTTAGATGGATACTAATGCCAGATAAAACCTTTGGTAAGTCATATCCTAATTGGTTGAAAAACCTTTAATCATGCCTGGATGTGTGCGGGGTATAAAAAGAAGTCTATTGGCAAGGTTCTGGGGACTGCAAAATCTCAAATCTCTGCAACTAAGATGAATAAGATGTCATAGAATGGATTTCCTTTACCCCAAAGACCTTCCCAGTCTGTGCATGGTTTCGAAGAAAGAATAGCACACAATGATATGAGACACAGCAGGCAAGGGAGAAAAAAGGAATCACATCGCCAATGCCAGGCAGCTGAAGTCCTAAGGGCAGACCACAGTCATCAAACAAAATTAAACGGCTATCACTACCAAGGTAGATATCCAACAGTTTGCCTCAGACCTGAAAAGCTTGACAGCAAGTTCAGACATGATCTATTTTATTGTTTCAAGAAGCCAACAGTACTCCGTGATGACTTGGCAAAAGAAATGACTGAGCTTCAAACAAAGTGGTTTACAAAGGACAAGACTCTCCTGATCACGAAGGATCCACATTGCAACACAAAAACATCAATCTAGAGGTTGATAAGCCGCCTTTCCACACGACTCTGTATTTCTTAGGGTTCTCAGGTACGTTAGGTAGTGAAATTAGGCAACATATGAGTGAAATTCAGAGAGGAGGAAATGGAAATGACAAAATGAGCAAACCATGGTGACACAGACATTGCACCGAAATAATGATGAAAAGAAATGATACATTCCATACAAAATATATCCAAAGCTAAACCACTGGTTTTCATAATTATCATAATGGCTCGCCAACTTTAAATATCTTATATTGCTTTCTATGAACTACTTCTTGGCTTGACTTTGTTTTTGGGTCATGATATTGCTGGAAGGTACTGCCAAATGTTTATGCATATTGCCCAATGTTTGCCTTCATCATCTAAATGTATTCCTTGTTCCTCACAATGCAGTTTATTTGCACAAGGCTCCCTTGTCCACTCGCTGAAAAATGAACAAAAACAAACACACACAGACATACACAAGACCAAAATGACCGTGAGGATACTCCAGTCTGAAATACAATACCTAGAAATTCAGTATCTCCTATAAGGCTAGTAAAAATGAAGTAGATATGAAGACTTTGCAACTTATTAAGGAGCCAAGATTAATTTTGTTTTTCTTATTTATTATTTTTATTTGGTTAAAAAAAGGCAAAACAAAACAAAAATGAAAACAACTTAAGGGGAAGTAAAAGTGTATTATCTCTGAAAAAGAAATGTGTACATATACTGTATGCAGTACGTGTAAAAATTGTGAATTAGCTATTTTTGTTGTCTTTTATGCTCTTTTTTGTTTTTTCACACCACCTATAATGCTTTGTTGTTTCCTGTAAAGCCCTTTGAATTGTCTTGTACATGAAAGGTGCTATACAAAAGCCTTGCCTTGCCTTGCCCACTGGTCAGTATAAACTGCTACAGTGGCAGTTCATGCGGTATATTTAGTTTTAATTCATCAAATGATTTTTTTCAGCCTTTGTCTAAAATCATCTCAGTGGAGGAGATTATTTGTGATTGTCAAATAACACCTCACTGAATGAGTCCCAAGCCAAACACTATATTTCTGAGTTTTATTAAACTGATTAATTGGGAGATGCGCAGGACAGATAGCAGTTCATATTTTCTAAAAAAAAAGTAAAAAATAAAAAAAAAACACTCATAGGATTGTCTCTATGTCACATTTATTCACAGCTCAGAGTAATAAAAGATCTCAAGGATAAACACACAAGCAATTATCAGTCATTACATCATTGTATCTCTCTCCACTGTTGGTAGGCTACACAACGGCTTCGTTCTTCTTTTATCCTGAGTAAATGACATCTCTGCCATGATGATATGCAAGTATATGTCACATAAACAGAGTAGAAAAATATTAATACTCACTTCATATCGGTGTTAAATATTTTTTATGAACTAATAAGAAAATCAAAACAAAACTTTAAAAGTCTAAAATAAAACTTAAAGTCGATTAATATATTGTTTCTTAATCTTCTGAAGTTTTTTCCTTTTTAACTATTGCAGTAATTGACTAAGCATTTTACTTTTAAAGCCACTGAATCTAACAATTTTCCTTGTAAAGAGAGAAAAACAACCATAACTAAGCATCTGATTCAAATCTTTTTGAAAACGTGCACAAAAAAATTATATAATTATATAATTAATAATTATATATAATTATTATAACATTAAAAGTCAACACCATGGTCATGAGCACTTTAAATTCAGCACTCCAGCACTCCATTCAAATTTCTCTACAAAAGATAAAGTTTGTGTTCTGCTAAACAAACCTGTTCCTCTTGTATCATTATACACGACAGCTGTTGTAAATGAAATTAAAAACAGATTTGATGCTGAGTAAAGAGTGTGACACGGTGGATTTTATTTGTTTAAAGAAGCTCTACAGTTTGGTCAGAAAACTGAGAGTGTTAAGAGAGAAGCTTCCACTAAAGTGAGTTTCGCATGGCTTTACAAACCAAACTATCAGATAAAGTGCAAGACGAATCAAGCAGCGCTGACGCGGTGTGTTTGAACTAACTATTGAAAGGTTTTAGAAGAGGAGCACTTTCTTTGATGGATTATATAATGATGATTATAGATGTCAGGGTTGATTATAAACAGCCATCGTTTAGAAGAATAAATTAAACATTTTGCATATTACAGTGTAGATGAATACCAGAGGGCATGCATGGTACTTTGTATCTCGTGTCAGTAACCAAAAAAAAAAAAAAAAAGTCTTTGATCTACTGTAGAACTGAACACAATATTGGAAATGATTATAGACAGCGAGTAAAGCCATAAAAGTATGTCAAAGCATTAATAATCTGCTGTTTTGGTAAAAGGAGTTGATGTTTGATCCACAGTGTGAAAAACAGATCAGGCCTCACTGAGAACGGTTTGGTCTAAAAATCATCTGTTTATCTGCATGTGTTGATAATTCCTAATTGCCTGATAGATTATCCAAACTCCAAATTAGCTAGAGTTGCAGTACAGTTTATATTAAACACACACTGCCTTTCTGTTGGACCGAACATATATGACGTAAGATGAGCACAGAATAGCACTCCTTAAAGACACTTTCTTGCTCCCAGAGAGTGATGTAACTTTTGAATTTGAAGCCAGTTTGAGCTGGTCCAACTTTTGAATATTCTTGCCATTTCCTCAGGGATGTGGAACACAAAAGGCCCCCATGAAGAAAAAATTAGCATTTTCCACAGTTCATTGAGCTCATTTAAATGAATCAAAAGATGCAACTGACTCATTTTCATACAACGTGGTGAAGCTGATGCCAAGCACCGCACAGCATTTGGCCCAGGACCTGTATTTACGTTGTTATGAAAAACGTGGTCTCAGTGGGGGTTGGCTTCAAATTTAGGTCTGGCTTGCTTAGTCAGAACTTTTGTACATTATTTATTCCATAATGTATAAGTGCTACACTGCAGTGGTAACTGGAGTCTGTATTTTCTGTATATACTTGATATTCACACATTCAAACACTCATAGAGGCACTGGGAGAAATGGGACATTCAATGTCTTGCTGAGGGACACTTGGGGTAGCCACAGAATAAAAGTAGTGATATTCAGTTTAGTAAATGAGCACTTTACCTCCTTTGTCACAGACAAACCTTTGTAATATTTCTTAGTGACCACCATAGAATCATTATATTATAACTCTGATGTAATTAGGATATCTGTATCCATAACTAACCACATTATGTATATCTCAGTCTCAAACATACCTTAAAAAAATTATTTTTTTAGTGTGTGTGTATGCTAAATTTGCCTTTTTTTTTTTTCTATATCTGAAGCATATTTTGCCTAAATTAATAATTACAGTAGCTTTATTCTGGCAGAATATCCAAGAACATTGTGAATGCCAGGATTTCCTGGACCACATACGTATTAAAACAGGATGAAAAAAAAAAAAAAGGTTGTGAAGAACGTGAAAAAATCGACTACGTATCCAGTAATCTGAAGTTTTTTCAAAGCAGTGGAAAAGAAGCGGCTTGTTTTATTCTCTGCTAGGTCGATGTTGGCATTTGATTTACAGCATATTTGGAGTATTTTGCATAGTCTCTGAATATTGCCACAAAACCAATCTCATGAAAAGTTATTTTCCTTACAGGACCATTTATTTAGTGAAGGCCAGAGTAGTTTAACTGGATGGCTTTCATTTCACGGTCCATACTCTCAATGTGATTAATAAGTAAAATGCTGTTGAAGAGAGAGAAAAGCCGTCATTCAATCCTATCATCCTCATATGGAAACAGGACTGAGTATCCTGAAGCATTAGAAAGTGTTGTCAATCACTGCACAGGGAATCATGTATATTTGCATCTGCTCTGACAAGTTTGCATCTGTTCCAACTTCTTTCACAGCTAGCTAAGAAGAAAAGAGTTATGTGGAATGGTTACAATCTGTGCACCACCAGTGCAGTAAAACACGACTCGTCAAATTATTTGCAAGGGTTTTTTCCTCCTCCTTTTCCTTTTTTTTTTGTTTTTGTTCAAACATGAGGATGCATACATTTAATATGTGAGTGTGACATTGGCTAATTGACTTGATAATGAGCTTATGGTGCCTGTGAGAGCTATGTCTTTTAGCAAGTTTTTAAGTTCCAGTTTAACCTTGTGAGCTTTGGACGAAAAAGCTCTTAAAAGTTTAGCATTGCAATGTTGCAGAAATAATCAGTTATCATGCTTAATACTCTTATTGAAAAAGACAAAAGCAAAAAAGAAAGAACTATTTCTTTTTCTACCATGTGCAACAAAAATGCATGAAAGACTTTTAAGAATGATTATTTTACACATTGAGTGAAAGCAAGAATTAATGGGAAGATGCAGACACAGAACAGTTCAATGCCATTGGAATCAATACAGCTGCAATTTTATGCAGTCAGATGCAGGGTACTGGTCACACCTTTCACAAGAGACTTGCAACTCATTAAAGAATGAAAGTGAACTGCTAACCAGTGATACCAGTAACAGTGATCTGCCCCACTAATGAGCGCTTCTGTATTTGCTGTAAAAAAATCTTTGTCTTCATATGAATTCAGAGCTGGATAACCATCAACTGGCAGCACTATTTCTCCTCTTCTCTTGGTACTGACATGACTAATTCAGCCCATATGAACATTTTATTTTATTTTTTTACACTCAGCTCTTAGAGCATATGGTATTCTCCATCAACTCTGGTGGATGGTCTCTCATAGAGAGATGATTCATTCATGGAAAAAGAAAAATATGGGGCAAAGATTAAAAGAAGAACAGGATTTTGACTGGGACAGAATGTAGACCTAACACACTGGTTCATTCTGGAGTTACTCCCATAGAGAGTTTCACAGACGTTGTGCTACGACTTATACATGAAACATTTCCCAGGTACTAACAAAAAAAAAGTAATCAGAAAAAGCTGAGAAATATTTTTTGTAAACATAGAAATGAACATTAAATAAATATCCTTACAATATTTACTCAACAATGTGAAAGAAAATCCACATAAATGTCAGCACTAAACCAAGACAGATGATGAGCGCTGCAGCTGCGGTAGAACACATCAGCAGGATTCTTGCTCATCAGTAATCAACTAATCAATAAAATCCAAGGCTGGACAGCGCCAACTCAGACATCCATTTTTCTCACTCACTGTCAGTTTTTGAACATTATCAGCTTCTAAGATATGAGTCTTAACAACCCCACAATCGCAACATTGATATTACATTTATTATTATAGATTATACGAGATTATAGATTTAGTTCCAGAAAGTCCGCTGCATATATCTGTTACATCATCACATATATCTCACACTGAGTGAGGTCTATTAGTAATAGGACTCGATATTTGTTATATTATAATAACAGTGTTGTCAGTTTTGCAACAACAGAGCTTGCTTCCATTTAACTAAACAACTGCAGAGTTTAAAAGATTATTCTGAGAGTTTTCTGTGTTGTCCCTCTGGCCAAGCAAAGTGTTTATCAGTAAAAAGATGTGAAGTTCAGCTTAAAAAAAAAAAAAATCCATACACTCCCTATGGGAATCTATGCATGATTAATACTGCTTGTCTACATACAGTATACTCATCATGTAACATCGTAACCACCGTGATTCATACAGCCTTTGGCAGGTGGAACAATATCCATCTAATTTCTGAGGACTGTGTTGGTGCCATCCGCTGCTTTGTTGTTTTTAACGGTGCACAATCAGCTGTCATTTTGATTAAGTAAGCTCTTGAATCTTCTCTGGTGTTATTAACTTCAATTTCCTTTTTCCCATACATATGGTGGTTAGATGGAGAAGAAAAAAAAAAAAAAAAAACCCCTGTGACCTCTTTTGAAGTGTTATGTCTAATACCGTGCCTCTTTCTCAGCACTCAGCTTTGTCTTTTTATACCCTTTCATAGCTGCATGATAAATGACTGCCGGATATAAATATTTACTGAAAATTGGCAACAATGAAGCAAAGAAATATTAATGATGCATAAAGTATTGCATATCTGACCAATTATAGGTTTGTGTTTTTGCACATACGTGCATGTAAGTGTGTGAGAGAGAGAGAGAGAGGAGAGAAAAAGAAAAAGAGAGAGACAAAAAGGGAGAGGAAAAACTGTAGCTGAACACTTATTTTGAATTCAGGGACTTTGTGCAAATGTCAGCAGGCCTCCCAGCACCTCCCTAGCAGTCTAACTGGAAATGGCACAGAGACACTGCTGACCATATGGCTCTTGTAATTAATCGAGCCGATTAATTTCTGGCTTGCCTTTCGATGTCTGCACAGTCACTTATGCAAAACTGGAACCCTATGAGGCAGCACTTTCCCAAGCATCTCACAGCGAATGGTAAAATACAAACACAAGGTTGTGTTTCGCTAATGCCATTGCATCAGTGAGTGTGTTTTCATGCAGACCATAATTTGCATCGGATCAACATTATCAGGCTTCTTGATTTAACAGCAGAATCAATTAACAGAAATGAGGAAAGATATCATTATAGATTTTTTGGAAGGATGTTTTAATTGTATGATTTGAAGCAATATTTGGGTGGCGATAAATAAAACAAAACCGTTAACAGCTGAATGAATGAGACATTTGTCAGATATAGGGAGCAACAAAACAAGCTAAGGGGTTCTGCTTTGTTTGAGCTTTTGAGTTTTGATTCACTTTAGGCATCACAATATTTGCTCTTAATGCAGGAAAAAAATTTCATAATATGTATTCTTTAAAATAAGTTGTAATCTACCATAATTGGATAACAATCTTTGCATACAGGAATAGAAATGAATGGATTGGTGATTCTTCCCAGTAGCAAATAACCATCCAACAAGAAAAAGACACCTGAGGCACAATAAGTGTTATTAAGACAAAAATTGGTGGTCACTGCTCATAAATTAAAAGAAAAGGAAAAGGAAAAAGCTAAATAAAGAAAATAGATTTTTTTCCATTAGTTAACACTTCACAACAAAATTAAGTCTTGAATTTACATGCAACTTTGGACAAGTGAAACTTTCACTTTTCTTTTACCTTTAAACTAAAGACAAGTTTGCTAAAGACTCCAACACCAGCAGAGGCTAACAAGGTCTCAAGCTGCTAAAACCGTAAACAAAGAGGACATAAATGTTGTATGGCATTCTTTCGAACACAAACATCTCTACATTATTATTTAGCTTCCATCTAATGTTTCTTGCTTTCTTTTTAACACAAAGGTGTGAAAGCTTACTGTTGCTGTAGGCTGTTACTTACTTGACCTGCACTTGCTTAAGTAGACCAGGTGTTGTTCATACAGCAGCACTTTGCTCAAAAGAATGTTAATGTGTCACTCTATGAGATGTTCAGAAGGACCTTGAGCTTTATCATGCAATTTGACCCTGCCAGAAGATGATTTGAAGGCTCTGTTTTGTGCAATTATACCTCCACATTTAGTCAATAAATTGTAAATGACCATCTATATGAAAAAGAATGAATTTTTTGACAGTAAACCAAACAATGCTGTGTTTTATACAAGCAACGATACACAGGTTACACTTGTTTTGTTTAAATAAAGTAATTTAAGTGAATAAATGTTTACTTGCATTTTTGGTCTTTATGGAGTTTATGACACAACATTTGCAAGTCCAAAGAACCTCCATGTAGACCAAAATGCTTTGGAAATTAAACATTATGTATTATACAGTGTACTGTTTACTGCTTAGCAAAGCTATTACACCCACTGGAATGTGATCAACAACCTCGGAAGTATTCTCGACCAGATGTTCATTTAAAAAAAGAGAAAATATTCACTTCAGATGCCCTTGTCATATAGCTTCACAGTATTTTTTTTTTCAGAACATACCTCTGTGTTTCCTGAGTAAGCAAACCAGAGTAGTGTTATCTGTCAGATAACCTCAGACATTGTGTC